>NC_044979.1:129677389-129984730 GCF_008728515.1 Papio anubis | reverse complement strand
AAGGGGATGATGGGGACAGGAGGGCTGACACTGGGGACACCACCAATATCTTTCATGTGACTCAGGCCATGATTTTGTTCTCAGGCAGCTCAGCAGTTTGTCTCAAAACACACCATGAGTGAATCCTGCCAACCATAAAAATAAGGAAGTTCACACATAAGGGCCCGAAATAAATCCTTTTTAAATTTAACTGAACTGAATAAAGTTCACCTATCCAGGCAGTGGCAAACCTTGAAAACAAATTACAAATAAGTTGAGAAATGAGAATGAATTTCCAAACTCCAACACACATGCTAGAATTGCATGAGATTCTACATCTTTGAGGAACAGAAGGTAAATCAAGGAGGAAGAGGGCAAGATCTTCAACTGTTTGAAAGAAGGACCTTTGTTCTCCTCGCAGAGGAGAGGTGGGCGCGGGTTGGAAAAAGAGAGAATTGCATTAGGAAATGTGAGTGGGGCTGGTGCAAGGGCCTTTGCGCTGCTGAGAATGTTTCCTGGTTCGATTGTTTCAGGAAAGCATTTGCAAAGTTAGCTGGATTCACTCCAGATGACCCAGTAGTGTGGTTTTGAAAGTACTGAGAATGCAGAAATCAACTGAAGACATCCCTTAGGTCTTGAGGATACCAAGCCTTTATTCCCCAGTGCATGTTGCAGGAAGCTCTGAGATCAGCCAAACAGCTGCTTGTGTGGATCACAGAACTAAGGGGAACACATAGGGTGTAGCCCAGCCCACAGTGACTTCAAGAAGCCATTTTTCTCAACTTGCTTCTATAATTCAGCTTTGGCTGGGTGTGGTGGCTCATGCCTATAATCCCAGCACTTTGGGAAGCAGAAGTAGGAGAATCACCTGAAGCCGGAAGTTCAAGACAGCCTGGGCAACAAAGTGAGACCCCCTGTGTCTACCAATAAAAATAAAAATAAAATAAACAGAATACAGCTTTGGAGACAATTTTTTGAGTGACTTTTGTTTTTCTTTTTCTTTTTTTGTTTTTGAGGCAGTCTCACCGGGACACCCTGGCTGGAGTGCAATGGCACAATCTCGGCTCACTGCAACCTCTGACTCCCAGGTTCAAGGAATTCTCCCGCCTCAACCAGCTGAGCAGCTGGGATTACAGGAGCCCGCCACCACGCCCAGCTAATTTTTGTATTTTTAGTAGAGACGGGGTTTCACCATATTGGCCAGGCTGGTCTCAAACTCCTGACCTCAAGTGATCCACCTGCCTCAGCCTCACAAAGTGCTGGGATTACAGGCATGAGCCACCTTGCCAGGGCTTTGAGTGACTATTTTGTCAGCCAATCCAAGGATGATACATAACTAATATGATGCATAGGAGGAAAGTTGATTCCTGACATGCAAAGGACACCTTGGGAATTGGGCTTAAAGGGCTCAAGGAGCCTGGTGGAAAAGAACTGCAGGCTTCCAGAATCAGGGCTGATGCAGAGATCCTGGCTCCCAAAAATAGGCATCCAGGAAAGGCGGATCTTGGTCCTCAACTGGTGCTTGGTAAAAGTCACCTTAGCTGCAGAGGCTGATGGAAGAGAAATGGAACAGTGACCACAAGAGAACAAAGAACTGAGTTAAAGTTCCAAGAAATAACTTTTGCAGTGATGAGCCAAAGAGGAGACCCCAGGCACTGGGCAGAAGTTTGGGCTTTTTGTGTATTTAACTCTGAATAGTTCAGGCTGGGCCCAGTGGCTCACATCTGTAGTCCTGGCTCTTTGCGACACTAAGGTGGGAGGATCCCTTGAGGCCAGGAACTTGAGAGCAACCTGGCCAACAGAGTGAGACTTCATCTCTGCAAAGAATAATAAAAAACTTAGCTGGGTGGGGCAGCCTGTAGTCCCAGCCATTTGGGAGGCTGACGTGGGAGGATAGCTTGAAACCAGGAGTTTGAGGCTGCACTGAGCAATTACTGCATACTGCTGCACTCCAGCTTGGGCAACAGAGCAAGACCCTGTCTCTACAAAAAATAAAATAAAATAAAATAACTCTGAGCAGTTCAGCCCATTTGGCACACACATGTGCATGCAGGCGCATGCACACACACACACACACACACACACACACATACACACACAGCCAGTCCCACCACTGAGGGCAAACTGGCTACAGGCCAGGTGAGCAATCCCAGACCCTCCTGCCTGCCTTCCATTCTGTCCCCTGGAAATGTCTGGCTGGATCCGTGTCCAGGAAATCCAGGCGAGATCCCTAATCCAGGGAGATGACTGTTCCATGTGCAGCCGGCAAGGCACCCCCCTCCCAAGGAGCCACCTAATGAAAACCTCATGTGTCAACTTGGGTTGCACAGACAAACCCAGGCTAATTCCAGCCGGGCCTCGTGCCGAAGGTATGACCTCACTGTCGGGCAAAGCGGCAGGGACCCCAGAGAAAGAAAGATTGGTGTGTGGGCCAGACCTGCTTCTAATCACAGCCAGCTGGATGGATAGAGGCACCGTTGCCATCCCGCCTGCCCAATACCAGGGTGTACAGACCAGGAGGCATGATCATCCTATAGCAAAGAATCCTAAGCTTTGCCCCAAACGCTCCTTTTTCTTTTTCTTTCTTTCTTTTTTTTTTTTTTTTTTTTTTGGCATCATCCACATACTAGGCTGGTGCGATTACTTTGCACCAACCTAATAAAAATCTCTGCCGTTCCACATGTTCCACACCAAAGAGAAACTTAATTAGGTAGGCTCGAATCTCCGGAGGATTCCCAGTTACAGAAGCGAGGAAGGAAGGATATAATTAGAACCTAATTTTTTTTTTTTTTTTTTCTTAACAGAACAGCTCAAAAGGTCCCACTAAGAGAAGGACAATTAAATGCAGTCATTCCATCCATAACCAGAACCTGGTACCTGAGAAGTTTCACTCATTGGCAAAGTGAAATTGGCAAAATACCTTCAAGACATGCACTTCACCCTCAGACTGGGCATTTTTCATTTAGCTCTTTTCACACTTAGGGATTGTATAAATTTTGTGGCGGCAATGCCTGCAGCCTACAATGCTGCGTATTTTCATGGATTTTGTACTAAATCTTTTGTAGGCAACAAAACAAAACTTCAAGGAAGCTGAGCTTCAAAAATAAATAAATGCGCTTTTACCTGATGGGTCACCATGAAATAGTTGATGACTTGAGTTTTTGTTAAAGGAATGAATAGAAATCCGCTGTGAGATTTGCTCAGAAGTTCTGCTTTCAGCGTTGGTAGCTGAGTATGATGAGTTGCAAATAAATTGGTGAAACTTGAAGTCTCTTAAATCGCATCCCAGATGCCTGAGCCCTGATGAGCTCTTTGAACAATATCATCACATAAAGCCCTAAGGGACTCCAAGCTCTCATGAAATCAGGGAAAATTTGCAATAATCTAAAAATTTCCCCACAAGCTGGGGTCCAATGCAAGAATATACAAACAAGCATGAACTTGGGGCTGAAGACGCTTAAATCTTTTGTTTTGTTTCGTTTTTTGGGGTTTTTTTAGAGACAAGGGGCTAGCTCTATTACCCAGGTGGGAGTACAGTGGCGTAATCATAGCTTACCGCAGTCTTGAACTCCTAGGCTCCAGCAATCCTCCTGCATCAGCCTCAACAATCCTCCTGCCTCAGTCTCCCAGCTAGCTGGGATTACAGATGTGCACCACTATGCCCAGCTAATTTTTTCTAGTTTTGCAGAGACGGGTTTTCACTATGCTGCCCAGACTGGTCTCAAATTCCTGGCCTTAACCAGTCATCCTACCTTGGCCTCCCAAAGTGCTGGGATTACAAAATGTGAGCCACGGTACCCAGCAAGATCCTTAAATCTTATAGGAATAACTCTCCCACAATTATAGGAATAACTTCCAGACATAACTAGGAATAATACTCTACAAGAAAAATAAGCCCTTCCTGTGTGTAAAGAAGTTGCTAATTGCTAATTCCATTCACATTTAGTCCATTTGATTCGGATTTTTGTTTGTTCATTTGTTTCTTTAGACGGGGTCTTGCCTTGTCACCCAGGCTGGAGTGTAGTGGCGCAATCTCAGCTCACTGCAATCTCTGCCTCCTCGGTTCAAGCGATTCTCGTGCCTTAGCCTCCTGAGTAGCTGAGATTACAGGCACGTGCAACCACACCTGGCTAATTGTTTTGTATTTTTAGTAGAGACGGAATTTCACCATGTCGGTGAGGCTGGTCTTGAACTCCTGACCTTAGATGATCTGCCCGCCTCAACCTCCGATTACAGGTGCGATTGACTAGGTTTTATTACAAGAGTTGTGTGAGCAGAATCAAAGACCCAAAGCCTTCTTAGTTCCAGAAACAGACGTACAGGTTAAGACTTTTCTCATTTTAAGGAGGAAACTTTTTTTCCTCTAAATGTATCTCTGAGATAATGATGGAAGTCACTGGAAGTAAGATCTTGCTGGAAAAGGTGTGCTTTGCTCCAGCTTTTCAGAAATATCTCTAAAATATAAAGCAAGGTCGAATCAGCCCTACAAAGACATGGTGAGTCACCAGCAATCAGAATTGGGAGAACAAGCTGGGAACCACTCATACAACTGAATACCCTGGATAAAACATCTCTATCCTGAACCAGAAAATAAATGTCTACAGCTGCACTTGGCGGTTGGCCCTAGGGTCCATTCACCATATGGTCACCCTTATTATCATCCTCCCAACAAGTCCAGCAAGATAACAGGTGAGAACCATGCTCTTGCAACTAGCCTGCAGGCCGAGCAAACATCTCCTTATCATAACCTTGGTCTGTTCTTCCAAAGAGACTTCCTGCCCATCTCCTCTGTCCTTGCTTCTTGGTGTATATCTCATGCTCAACCTAGGGATGCCAAAAGCCCAATCCTCTGGTGCCCAATGCCTAGAATTAAGCTGCTTTTCAGAGGGGAACGGTGTGTGTTAACAAAACAAAACAAAGAGGCCTCCTTCCTAGACCTTTATCTAAGGCAAGATCTAGCTGGTTTGGGATAAAACTTAGAGTTCTGGAGTAGGGAAGAACCTTAAAGATGATCAAATCTAGTCATTTTTCAAAGCTTATTTTATTTTATTTTACTTTATTTTTGAGATGGAGTTTTGCTCTGTCACCCAGGTTGGAGTACAATGGCACAATCTTGGCTCACCACAACCTCCACCTCCTGGGTTCAAGGGATTCTCCTGCCTCAGCCTCCTGAGTAGCTGGGATTACAGACATGTGCCACCATGCCCGGCTAATTTTGTATTTTTGTTAGAGACAGGGTTTCTCTATGTTGATCAGGCTGGTCTTGAACTCCCGACCTCAGGTGATCTGCCCGCCTCGACCTCCCAAAGTGCTAGGATACAGGTGTGAGTCACTGTGCCCAGCCCATTTCTCAAAGCTTTTTAAACATTATGAGGGCTGGGTGTGATGGCTCACACCTGTAATCCCAGCACTTTGGGAGGCTGAGGGGGGTGGATCACTTGAGCTCAGGAATTCGAGACCAGCCTGGCCAACATGGTGAAACCCCATCTCTACTAAAATACAAAAATTAGCCAGGCGTGGCAGCGCACGTCTGTAACCCCAGCTACTCAGGAGGCTGAGGCAGGAGAATCGCTTCAATCTGGGAGATGGAGGTTGCAGTGAGCCAAGATCATGCCACTGAATTCCAGCCTGGGCATAAGACAGAGTGAGACTCTGTCACAAATTAAAGAAACACTACAAGGTTGTATTTTTTCCAGCGAGGTTGTATGCGGAAACTCAGTAAATAGAAAACAGACATAAAACAAGCTGTTATGTCCATACAGTGGAATAGGAATATGGCCATCAAAAGAAATGAAGTCATGATAAATGCTACCACACAGGTGAACCTTGGAAACACTATAGTAAGTGCGAGAAGCTACTCACAAAGGAAGGCAAATTACATGATTCCATTTATAGAAAATGTCCAGCAGAAGCAACCACAGAGACGGAAACTAGAGAAGTGCTTGCGTAGGGCTTGGGGAAATACGGGGATTGAGAGGTGACGGCTAAGAGGCGCAAGGTTTTGTCCGGATGCAGTGGCTCACACCTGTAATTCCAGCACTTTGGGAGGCCAAGGCGGGCGGATCACATTGTCAAGAGATCGAGACCATCCTGGCCACCATGGTGAAACCCCCATCTCTACTAAAAATACAAAAATTAGCTGGGTGTGGTGGTAGGTGCCTGTAGTCCCAGCTACCCAGGAGGCTGAGGCAGGAGAACCGCTTAAACCCGGGAGGCGCAGGTTGCAGTGAGCAGAGATGGCGCCACTGCACTCCAGCCTGGTGACAGAGTGAGACTCCGTCAAAAAAAAAAAAAAAAAAAAAAAAAAGTGAGATGCAAGGTTTCTTTTTGGAGCAATGAAAATGTTCTAAAATCGACTGTGGCATGTGTTGCACAAATCTGTGCATCTAGCCTGGCCTGGCTGGCCTGGCGGAACCCCTACATGCTCCTCCTGGATGAGCCCGCCAATCACCTGGATATTGAGACCATCGATGCCCTGGCAGACGCCATCAATGAGTTTGAGGGTGGTATGAAGCCAGTCAGTTCTGACTTTGGACTCATTCACCAAGTGAGGTCCTGGCCGGGTGTGAGGCACAGCAGAGAGTGTCTAGGTGGTTGGGTGGAGCAGTCATGGCGTATGAAGGGGCGTAGTACTTGCTTACTGAATTAAGACAAGGGGCTCAGGGTGTAGACACAGGTGGCGAGGACCAGATCTTATGGCTTTACCTATGGGGCTACTTTGAAAGCCTTCACTGAAACACTTCATGTCTTCAGTAGCTACTTGGAGATGTTAACCAACTTGGGATTACTGAGCCAAATGGGGCAGAGAGTTGGGTAGAAAACAGGGTGCTTTTGCTACTGGTCCCAAGATCCTTCAATCCAAAAACACGATTCTGCTAAGAAGGGTGTGGACTAGATAGGGGACTGCCACAGTCATCAGAGAATAAGCTGCAGGTCATTTCTCTGAAGCTTTGGAGAAGATGGAAGTTGGGTAAAAAAGAAAAAAAAAAAAAAAGAGGCTAAGAGGGAAGCCTCTGAACAGATCTGGACAATGGGAACGTCCAGACCGAAGGACTTGACAATGGGAATGATACAGTAGCTCCAGCTCAGAAGGCTCCAAAGCCTGCGGGTTATGGTGTCCTTGGGACAGACCATCCCAAAGAACTTAGAGGCAAGGAGGCAGTCTGCATACATCGGCGTGCGGGGTAGGGCAGGAAGATAATGCAGTTTTCTTCCTAGAAGCCCCTTCCATCAGTCTGCTGGGCAGGAATGGGGACAGTGACTGGCCCAGGATTAAGTCTAGGATTTGTTTTCCAGGTTGCACAGGAAATGCGGGTCTGTGGGAAGCAGAGACACTGACTGGCCTGGAGACATCCTGGCCAACAGGGAACACCTCAAGTCGAAGCTGGTACATGGGAATCCCCAGCTCACCAGAAGGACGCACAACATGTGAGCCCTCTGGTCTTGGGTTAGGACCTCTGTCTGGAGACCAACAGCTGCTTCCCACTGACCAATCTCTCGGACAACATAGAGAAGTGGTTGCCTAGGGCTTGCGGGGACAGGGGGATTGGGAGGTGAGGGCTAAGAGACGTGAGAATCCTTTTTGGAGTGATGAAGGTGTTATTTTATTTTCCTTCAACTTTTATTTTAAGTTCCAGGGTCTGTGTGCAGGATGTGCAGGTTTGTTACATAGGTAAACGTGTGCCGTGGTGGTTTGCTGCACAGATCAACCCATTACCTTGGTATTAAGCCCAGCACCCATTAGCTATTCTTCCTGATGCTCTCCCTCCCCACCCCCAACAGGCCCCAGTGTGTGTTGTTCCCCACTATGTTCTCATCATTCAACTCCCACTTATAAGTGAGGAAAAGCACAGGTATCTTGGAACCTAAAATAATATACAATTTAGGCCAGGCACGCTGGCTCACACCTGTAATCCCAGCACTTTGGGAGGCCAAGGTGAGATCAGGAGATCAAGACCATCCTGGCCAACATGGTGAAACTCCATCTCTACTAAAAACACAAAAATTAGTCAGTTGTGGTGGCGGGCACCTGTAGTCCCAGCTACTCTGGAGGCTGAGGCAGGAGAATCGCTTGAACCCGGGAGGTGGAGGTTGCAGTGAGTCGAGATTGTGTCACTGCACTCCAGCCTGGGCGACAGAGCGAGACTCCATCTCAAAAATAAATAAATAAATAAAATACAATTAAAAATAAAAATTAAATTAAAATAAGATAAAAATGTTAAAATAGACTTGTCATGAAAAAAGAAAAAAGGTGAGAACATGTGGTGCTTGGCTTTCTGTACCTGTGTTAGTTTGCTGAGGATAATGGCTTCCAACTAAAATCCGTTGTGGCATTGGTTTTACAAAGCTGTGACTCTCCTCTGGCTACACTGGGACTACACTCCCGCAGTGCGGCAGCACTGCTCCCGCGGCCCCTCCCCTGCCCCTCCACCTGCGTTAGCTGCACTCTTAACTACAGCGGGACAGTTACCTGTCTGTTTCATATCCTCCTTCCAGTTACATTTGTCCATGTCTGGACTTTACTGGCTGTTCCCTGCAGCCCGTTGCTGGTGAACTTTTCCTGCCTGTGATGCAGCCAGAGACACTGAGGATTAGCCCAAGAGCCCAAGCCCAGGCTCTAGCCTACGCAGGAGCTTAGGATTCTTGTTTGAGGGGTTTTGGTGATGTTGGAGGAAGATCCCGTCATCTCCATTCCTTTTTGCTTCTAGCTTGGAGCTCTGGACCAAGACCAGTTTTTAAATAATTCCTCAACAATGTAACTTTTAGATCTGCGTGACATCTACAAAGCATCCAATAAAGAAAGAGGACACAAACAAAAAAAACCCTGTGCATCCACTAAGCACCCCTGAATTGTACACTTTAAATGTGTAAATATTAGAGTGTGTGAATTCTATCTCAATAAAGCTGTTATTTAGAAGAGGAGGAGGAGGAAGAGGGGGAGGGAGAAGAAGAAGAAGAGGAAGAGGAAGAAGAAGGAGGAGGAGGAAGGGGAGGAGGGAGGAGGAATGGGGAGGGAGAGGAAGATGGGGAGGGGGAGAGGGATGGGGAGGGGGGAGGGGAGGAGAAGGAGGAGAAGGGAAATAAGAAGGTGCTATAACTGCTCCACCAGCCAGGCTTCTTTCCTTGCCCCATCCTATAGTGGCCCTGAAACAATCTCTACAGGGCCCTAGAACTCTATGGAAAGTTACCAAAAACGCCTGTTCTAGTCCAGGTTTCTGTTTCTCAAATGTAAACCAAGTCTTTGGAATTAAAAGTGCAAGGCCCTGCATAAATCCGACGTCTCACTGATGAGACCAGGGCACGTCTCAGGGGAGAAGCTGCTTGTACGGGTCTTACCGTCCATGTCCAAGCGCTGCATGATGATGGCCAGCTCCACCTCACTTGGCATGTACCCCAAAGAGCGCATGGCCATGCCCAGCTCCTGCTTGGAGATGAAGCCGTTCCCATCCCGGTCCAGAACCCGAAAGGCCTCTCGGATTTCTACAATGGAAAAGCAAAGAAAGTCCAGTGGTCACATGGTTGGCTTTATTGCACTGCAGTCATTGGTGATTGTCTACCGAGAACTCCTAACTGCTTTACAAACAGTGATTTGTTAAAACTCTTTAATCAGATAAAAGGGAAGACAGAAGAAGAACATAAGAAAAGAAACAAAGAAAAGAAAAAGGAAAGAGAAAAAAGGAAATGGAAGGGAGGAGAGGAGAAGAGAAAATGAGAAAGAAGAGAAAGAAAAGGAAAGGGAGAAAGGGAGAGAGAAAAAGAGAAAGGTGGAAGGGAGAGTGGAAGAGAAGAAAAGAAAGGAATGGAAGAAGGAAGGAAGAAAGGAAGGAAGGAAAGGAAAAGAATGGAAGGAAATGGAAGGAAGGAAGGAAGAAAAGGAAAGGAAGAAAAGAGAGAAGAAAGAAAGAGAAAGAAAGAAAGCTGAAGAAAGAAAAAGAAATGAAAAGGAAGTAGGGAAGGAAGGAGGGAGGGGGGAGGGAGGGAGGAGGAGGAGGGAGGAGGGAGGAGGGAGGGAGGGGGGAGGGAAGGAGGAGGAAGGAGGAGGAGGAAGGGAGGAGGAGGAAGGAGTGGGGGAGGGGAGGGAGGGGGAAGGGGAGGGGAAGGAGGGGGGAGGAGGGAGGAGGGGGAGGGGGGAGGGGGGAGGGGAGGAAGGAAGAAAGGAGACAGCTGGACCTGAGCATCCTCCAACTCTGTAGGAGGCACACGATTGGATGGTGGTCCCAGCAGAGAATCATGTTAACCAAGGACACTTTCTGAGCAAAGATGAGGATTTGGTTTCAGCTGTGAGGAGAAAGCTGCCTCTTAACTGCAGTCCTCAGAAGGAAAGGAGAATGCAGTTCCCCTCTGCAGGCATATTTCAGATCCCTGCAGCTGTAGGAGCTGTGCAGAAAGCTCTTTCAGCCTCAGGAGGAGAAGGGTTAAGTACCCTGCTGTTTGTATCTCATTCTCCTAATTTACAGGTGTTTTGTAGCTATAAACAACCTCAGATCAATAAGAGCATCATGAAAACTCAAAAGACGTCTTTAATCACTTTGTCCCTGGGCTAGCAGAGAACTCGACTCTGCTGTCAGTAAGGGCTGTTTCACCTGGCAGACAATCTCCCCTCCTCTTCCCCTAAACCAGAGTTGCTCTAAATTCCACCCAAAGTCCCCTTCTCCAGAGCCACTGCAGCTGTCAGTCCTGGATTGGATGTACAACACAAGGAACTGGAGGTCACAGTGTGAAGATGAAAGGTTCATTAATTGTTTCTGAGCACACCAGACCTAGAGCAGCTTTGACTTTTCATCAATAAACGAAGTGCAAGCCCAGACATGTCAGCTGTCATTATTCACCATGCCACGCAACTAGTATTGACTTTCTATCATGTGAGAAGCACAGTATTAATAAATACTGAGAAATAAAAATGATCCACCAGGCATTGGGGTTCTCCCGCTCAGCCTGACTCCACTCAGGATGGTAAGATGCATGCAGAAACTTTCTATCGCTCTTCAAATGCATACAAGCCCCTTGACTCTGACTCATTTACTTATTACCTCACTGAATATCTTGCCATGCCCTGGCATGGTCATTACCACAAACTTGGTGACTTAAGACAACAGAAATCTATTGTTTCATTAGTCTGGAGGCCAGAATTCCAAAATCAGCAACATTAGATCACAATCCTGATGTCAGCAGAGCTGTGCTCCCCGTGAAGGCTCTAAGGGAAAATCTATTTGTCTCTTCCAGCTGCCAGAGGCTCCAGCATTCCTTGGCTTGTAGCCCCATCACTCCAATCTCCACCTTCTCCTCTTCTGTCTATAAATCTCCCTCTGCCCTGCTCTTATAAGGACACTTGTGTTTGCTTTTAGGGACCACTCAGATAATCCAAGATAATCTCCCCATCTCAAGATTCTTAACTTCATTACATCTTCAAAGACTTTTCTGTAAGGTAACATTTATAAATCTCAGAGATTAGGATTTGATATCTTTGGAGGCTGCTTTTCAGATTGCCACACTATTGCTTCCAGTGTTTTTGCCCGAAACATCTTCCCTTTTTCTTTCCTTGCCCAAAATTATATCCATCCTTCAAGGTCAAGTGTGGATGCTAAAGTGACTCCATCTTGGATGCTAATCTGCCCTGTTGACTTCTGATAAACTCTAATTCTGGGAATGCCTTTTCTATTTTATCTACTGTTCCTTGTGTAAGGCCGTGTACTTACCATACATCCTGCCCTTAGGCAGACTCCTGCCTCTCCCTACAATTGTCCTACACATTCCTTCCCTATGGTATGTAAGTCCTGGGTCTGGTAGGTGATAGGCCAGGGGGATCCACCATCTTGTCTCACCAACCCGCAAGACACAGGCATAGGGTAAGTCCCTATTAAATGTTTCTTTCTGAGAAGCTAGACATGCCAGCCTCTTTCTTCAGCCTCTCAGCTTCCTCGGACTTTGGGAGTAAGTTTTCATGGACTTGCCCACTGCAAAACACCAAAGCAGGGGTCATGGATTCCACAAAACTGTCTTTGCTCACCATAGCCAAGTTATCTCCCTTTCTGCTGACTGTTCATAGCAGGTCATTCATTCCTTTCTTGTGACATCTGGCATACTCCATCTAGAAATACTACGATTGGCTTCTTTTCTGAGCGGTAAGCACCTCCTACCCTTCTTTCATCTTAATGCGTTCCCTGCCCACACTGTAGGAGGCGCTAGACAGATAGCTGTTCAACGGATGATGAGTCTGAATGGATAAGAATCATATATTAGTAGTAAATTCATTATCAATACTAATGCAGCATGCTGAATTCTTTCTGTGATGAACTGTGGGCTCCAGCAGAGAGGAGACCAGCCTGTGCACCAGCACCCTAGGCTTCCAGCCAGGCGTATTAGCTAATTAGGTCTGCGGCCAAACCCTGGAGGCCTCAGTTTGTTCATGCGTAAAATGAGCTGTGCTGGCTGCAAGGATCCCCCAGGTCCTCCAGCCCTTCTTTCTATGAATCTGTGGACATCGTTAAAGTGGTTAAGTGAAGAACAGGAAGCCTGTGTTCTCTTACATACCCTATTAATCTGCTATTCAACACCTCCTCCCCTTTCTTTCCATCAATGGTATAGAAACAAATTTTAGTCCAACCCAAATTCTGAATCAAGGCATTTGTCTGCATTTTGAGCTTTTCCCATCAATGAAATATGCTCAAGGTGACCTAGAACAGCCATATGTTTTCCTACCAAGTCCCGACAGGTCTGGAAGGAGCTTGGAGCCACTGCTCAGTTTGAGGTCATGGCGCACTGTGCTCAAGGACACTGGAGTGGAGGACATAGCCTCATGTGGCCTGAGCTCGGATCCCAATTGCCAAGGATGGGAAGATGCAGGGACCAGGCCTCCCAAAGTGAGAGTCAGCCCATGAGGCAGCCAGCACCAGCGCTGCCCTTCAAGCTGGTGCAGGCTTCCCCCTCAGCCTCAATTTCCCCATCAGAAAAATTGGGCTAGGTCTGATCTCCTTCCAGCCTCTATAGCAGGGTTTTACATGGGAGCCAGGACATACGAGACAACAGTAGGAAATGTCAGAGGATGACAAGGTCTGCGGCTACAGTCACTGGATAGCCAGTTGTAAGTTAGCCTTGCTCTTAGTTCTCTGGACCGCTCCTTCCCAAGGCATCTCCCCTTCCCTTTCCTTCTGACTCAATCCTGAACTTGCTGGGCTGCTGATATGGCTGGACAGGGTGGGTTCCTTTCATTGGCAGGCCTTGCTCCTGCGGTCTCCCTGTATGTCCTAGACCTTACGGGTGAACATCAACCTACATCCTTACACTGGACGACACCCCACCGGGCCCTAGCTGGTGGTGTTTGAGAACATGGCCTGGAAATGAGGACCTGGACAGCTGAGCCTTTGGACTTCCGGGTTGCCCCACCTTTGGGGCTACTGGATTTAGCAAGTCACACTATAGATGGAGGTCACTCCAGAACTTCCCTCCGCTAAAGGGACCTGCTCCTTTGAAGCCTTGAATGCCTATGGCTTACTCTGTAGTCTGGAGCAAGGCTGGCCTCTTCCAACCAAGCCCAGGCCAGGGCAGGCCACACATCAGCTCAGGCTTCTATTTTCTGTGGCATGCAGGTAAGTAAGACAAATCTGTCCTTCTTTATTCTCTATTTGCATAGGGAGCTCCTGGCTCCCAGGTAGAGAATTCGTGTGTGTGTCTGTGTGCGTGTGTGTGTCTGTCTGTCTGTCTGTCTGCAGAAGCAGACAAACCTCACTAACTTCTTTTTTTTTTTTTTCAAAATAGCAGAAAGAGGAAAAAAAAAAATACAAAACTAGAAATCCATAATAGGCACCTCTGGAGATTTAATGTTTCTAGGGTAAGGAAAGCCCAGGCGAACCAGAGGCTTATTAGAAGGAAATGGGTCTTGCAGTCTGGGAGAGACATGTGATGTGTGCCTCATTTTATTTTTAATAGCAGAACAGGGTGTGAAAAATATGCCCATAAAACCCGCAGACACATTGGAACAGGCAGGATCCCTCTGGCTCTAGGAGGACGGCTCCCAGCGTTGAGTGGGCTTTGGCCACTTTCCCATCCTTGGGAACTGGGGACCACAGATCAAGTTTTCAAGAACAGCCAGTAATGTTGTGTGCTTTTCACTGAAACGTACTCCTTTTCTTTGGGCCAAAGTCTCTGGTGCTTCAGGGCTCCGTGAGCATGCTGTATCTTTGGTCTTTAATTAAATTTTACTCCTCCATCTCATGCAACACGTGCACGTTAGACAGTAGTATGCCAATTTTAGCCACCTCCAAGACGTCTTTGTGGGCCACAGAAATGCTGTCTGCAATGGTGATAGGAACCTGTCCAACTGTCATTGTGTGCTGTATGAAAGGACACGTGGCAAGACGCATCATCTGAAAGAAGGACTCCAGTCTCCACGCGCATATGGAGTCGCCCAGAATCAAAGTCGGCGTTCCCACAGGGCTCTGAGCCCCTCCTCCCTAAAGGAAAGCAGAGAATCTTGAGCCAAGCAAGGACTTGGAAAGAAATAATCCTGTTATTCAGCCCAAGAGATTTACTTCTCATTATGCTGGTAACTTTTTTTTTTTTTTTTCCTGAGACAGTCTTGCTCTATTGCCCAGGCTGAAGTGCAGTGGTGCCATGATAGCTCAGCGCAGCCTTGAGCTCCTGGGCTCAAGGGATCTTCCTGCCTTGGCCCCTTGAGTACACACCACTATGCTTGACTAATTTTTTATTTTTAATTTTTTTGTAGAGACAGGGTCTCACTGTATTGCCCAGGCTGGTCTTGAACTCCCAGCCTCAAGCAATTCTTCTGCCTCAGCCTCCCAAAGTGCTGGGATTACAGGCATGAGCTGGTAACTCTTTTTTCTTTCTTTCTTTCTTTTTATGTTGGAGATATGATCTCGCTGTGTCACCCAGGCTGGAGTGCAGTGGCATGAGCTCGGCTCACTGCAACCTCTGCCTCCCTGGTTCAAGTGATTTTCCTGCCTCAGCCTCATGAGTAGCTGAGATTACAAACACTCACCACCATGATGGCTAATTTTTGTAGTTTCAGTAGGGACGGGGTTTCACTATGTCAGCCAGGCTGGTCTCGAACTCCTGACCTCAGGTGATCCACCTGCCTCAGCCTCCCAAAGTGCTGGGATAACAGGCACGAGCCACTGTGCCAGGCTTTCTTTTTTCTTTAAAAAAAAAAAAAAAAAAAAATGTCTGCATCGAGACCTAGCGCCCTCTGAGAATCAGGCCTCAGCTCCACGATGCTTCCTAATGACACAGCCCATTCCAGGCAGGAACAACGGCAAAAGCACAGCTACCGCGGGGCGCAGACTCATTTCTCAGGCAACAGATAAAGTCCAGACAGCAGCCAGCATCGATATTAGTTGGCTGATGTTTGGCTTTGAAGAATCAGGTGAAATTTACAGTACTAATTTGCCACCTCACACTGGTAATGAAGACAACAATTTTTCCTATCTCAGTATGTGCACGATGCAAAATCTGCTTGTTCTCCACAGAAATATATCTTCAGGAAGATTGTGGGTCTTCACTGCATAAAGTGATGGCTCTACTAACAAAGAAGATGCTTTGTGAGGATACATGGCACTGAGACATTGCAAGACTGGAGAAAGATGCGGTTCAGCAAGGCTAGGCAAGACAATTATTTAAAAGCAATGGAAATGCACCAGAAAATGTAAGATACAAAACTAGAGTTATTTATGCAAAGAAAGAAATTGGGCAGAGACTGAGCCTATGACAAAGAGATTTAGAAGGGTTTTCACCTTCTCGAAGAAAGGTAAAAAATGAATAATTACAGATGATTAATAAGCCATTCATTCTGCAAAGAGTTGCTATTTAGTTATATGTCAGTTGCTGTGCTAGGATAGATAAGTAGCAAAAGAAACTTTCCAGGCTGCAAGAAATCTGTATTACAGTTGAAGAGACAGAGAGGTGACCAGATGTTCATAAGCAAGAATGACAAGTGCTATAATCCAAGTCTGCACAAAATCCCACGGAAGTCGATATGTTGAAGGGACAACTCTGAGGAAGGGTTGTTGGGGTTATGCTTGAATCTTTTAAATCTCAAGTCTATCAAGAGAAGGGCAAACGGGCAGGGGTGGGAAAATGTGGCAAGACACGAGCATGTCTACAATTCTGGCTGCCTGGTGGGTGGAGAAACGGGAAACACTGAGAAATGAGAGTGGAGAATTGCACTAGGGTGATGCTATACTTTGGATGTTTCCACTGTTGAAATTTGATCTCCACTGTTGGAAGTGGAGCCTAATAGGAGGCCTGTGAGCCGCGGGGGCAGATCCTTCATGAATAGATCAATACTCTCTCTGGGAGGAGTGGGAGGGGTCGCATGAGTCCTCAATTAGTTCCTGCAAGAGTTGGTTAAAAGAACCTGGCACCTCCCTCTCTCTCTCTTGCTTCCTCTCTTACCATGGGATCTTTGCATACACTGGCTCCCCTTTGCCTTTCTCCATGGGTGGAAGCATCCTGAGGTCCTCACCAGCACTCAAGCAATTGCTGGTGCCATGCTTCTTATACAGGCTGCAAAACCATGAGCCAAATAAGCCTCTTTTCTATATAAAGTATCTAGCTTCAGGTATTCCTTTATAGCAATGCGAAACAGACTAAGACAGGCAGTATTGCAACAGGCCTTCAGAGCCATCTGGGCTCCACCTTGCAGGCCAGGGGTTGGCAAAGGATGGCCTGTAGCCAAGCCTAGCTCACCACCTTTTTTCACAAATAAAGTTTTATCGGAACACAACCATGCTCATTTGTTTCTATATGTCTCCACCGGTTGTCTATTATCTCCTGATTTTGTGCTACACCAGCAGGATGGAATAATTGTGATAGGAACTGTGTGGCCCACAAACACTAAAATATTTATACTCTGGACTTTTCTTTTTAAAGTGTGTGACCCTTTCATGTAGGCCACAGGGAGCTCCCAGTGGTTTTAAAATATATGTTTTTAAGGGTGAGATTTTTAGACTAAGAGCTCAGGCATCAGGGTGGCTACTGCTGGAGTGACAAGAGATAAGAGGCTGTCACAGAGTCTGAGGGGAAGATGATGAGCTCAGAGCTAAGCCAGCATGGTGGCAGAGGACACTGTGGAAAGAAGGGCTTGAGCAACTTTTCAGAGAGAGAGTGGATGGTGCTCAGGGAGAGCTCAGATGTCAGAGTCTGGGAGAGGGACGATTTGAAAGACAACGCTGGAGGGCCGGGCACAGCGGCTCACGCCTGTAATCCCAGCATTTTGGGAGGCTGAGGCGGGTGGATCACTTGAGGTCAGGAGTTTGAGACCAGCTTGGCCAACATGGTAAAACCTAAGAAAGAAGTAAAGTAAAAGTAAAAATGAAAGTAAAATAAAAGTAAAAGTAAAGACAAGACAAGAAAAGAAAAGAGAAGGAAAGGATAGAAAAGGACAGGACAGGAGAGGAGAGGAGAGAGGAGAGGAGAGGAGAGGAGAGGAGAGGAGAGGAGAGAGGAGATAAGAGGAGAGGAGAGAACACTGTAGTTTATGTGACAGCATTAACAACACACAGTTCAGGAGGGACTGCAATCTGTCTTGGAGGGAGGAGCGGTTTGGCCACACTGAGGACAGGTGTCTGACTGATACCCTGGTGGTTGCTTCTAGTGAGCAGCTGCAAATATTTGACAAGAGTTTGGAGACAGGTGATGCTGAAAATATGACAAGAATGGAAAACGGGGATAGAATGATGATCACTGCATAGAAAATGCTGGTTTAATCCCAGGGAGGGCTTTGGTGTGAATGAGTTCTAATTTAATTATAACCTATCCGTCTGCAAATACGACCAATTGACTTCAGTAGTTAGGAGACACAGAGGTGAAAGGGACAGAGCTCTGAAGGCAGAAGAAAGTGTGCTAGAAAAAGGAGATTGGGGCCAGGCACGGCGGCTCATGCCTGTAATCCCCGCACTTTGGGAGGCTGAGGCGGGCACATCACCTGAGGTCAGGAGTTCGACACCAGCCTGGCCAACATGGCAAAACCCCATCTCTACTAAAAATACAAAAATTTGCTGCGCATAGTGGCACATGCCTGTAATCCCAGCTACTCGGGAGGCTGAGACAGGAGAATCACTTGAACCTGGGAGGCAGGGGTTGTAGTGAGCCAAGATCGTACCATTGCACTCCAGCCTGAGCGACAAGAGAAAAAGGAGGCTGGGCATGCAACAGGAGCTCAGAAGTGTTCCCATTTTTAGTAATGTGGGACATTTTGGACATTACATTATATATGGTCATTATACTACATATATAGTATTATATGTATAGTATAATATAGATAGTATAATATAAATATATGGTATAATGTCCATAATGTCCTACATTATTATATACTGCATAGTATATATTATACATAATATACAATTATATAGGATATATTAATGTATAGTGTACAATATATACCATATATAATATACAGTGTATAATAATAACATGGGACACAGAAACAAGCCACTTAGATGGAAGGGTAGATACACTGCTGCTTTGGATAATTCACTCTTTTTTTAGCTTCATCATCTCCACCGGGAATTTTTTTTTTTTTTTTTTTTTTTACTTTTTCATGGAAAGATCTATTTTAATTTAATTTTTAATATTTTTAATTGAGGTCAAAAATATAATTTACCATCTTTACCATTGTTAAGTGTTCAGTTCACTGATGATAAATACATTATACATATACTTTTTTTTTTTTTTTTTTTTTAGACAGAGTGACTGCCGTACAGGCTGGAGTGCAGTAGCGCGATCTTGGCTCACTCCAACCTCCATCTCCTGGCTTCAAGCAATTCTCGTGCCTCAGCCTCCCAAGTAGCTGGGATTACAGGTCTGTGCCACCGCACCAGGCTAATTTTTGTGTTTTTAGTAGAGCCGGGTTTCGCCATGTTGGCCAGGCTGGTCTCAAACTCCTGGCCTCATGACCTGCCCACCTCAGCCTCCCAAAGTGCTGGGATTACAGGCGTGAGCCACCGTGCCCGGCCATATACATTCTTTTTTATTTCCATCCCCCACCTTCTCTCCCCTCCTTCCTTACCTCTGGTAACCAGCAACCTACTCTCTATTTTCATGAGATTTTCTTTTTTTAGCTCCCATATATGAATGAGAACATGCAATATTTTTCTGTCTGTGCTTTACTTATTTCACTTAACATAATGACCTCCGGTTCCATCCATGGTGCTGAAAATGACAGGATCTCATTCTCTTTTATGGCTGAATAATAGTCCATTGTGTATATGGACTACAACCTGGTTTTTATTTTTCGGGGCACATTTTAAAAAGGGATTATGACTCCTTAGGTGATTTGTTATTTGAGATATGACTGCATCCATTTCAATAAATAGTCTTTGAACGTGCCTCTATTCCAGGCTCAGACTTGAGAAGAAGGCTCAAGTGAGACATGGCAGAGGCACGCCTGAGCTGAGCCCAGTCCTGAAGACACTTCCCGCTTTTGTTTGCTGAAATGGAATCTTATTTCACAAAGCATTTTAGGCAGTTTCGAGGACTTAAATGAGACTAGCCTGAACAACATAGCAAGACCCTGTCCCTGTTTTTTTAAAAAGGCTTAAATTTTACCTAAGGGAAAAACACGCACAGGAGTTGGAGGGGAGAAAGATGAAATCGAAATCTGTGAGGAAATACACAGGGAGGAGGTGAGACTTGGAGGCTGAGAGAGGCTGAGGCTTGGAGGAAGCATGGCGGAGAGGCCCTTCAAAGAGGGCACAACAGGGTAGGGAAGCAGAAGGAGACTGAGTTGGAACTCTGGGCTTCTGCTGGGTGGCACCCTGCAAAAGGGCACAGCTAGCACTAGTGGCCAGCCATACCTCCAAGTTAGCTGCAGGTATTAATCTGGAACTAGTCACTGCATCTGTGCTGTAAGATGAGCATCCAGCGTTGAACAGGACTCCTGTAAATCTGTAAATTCTCCAGCCCAGATTCACGTTGGCCAGCTACCACCCAGCTGTTGACCAAAAGAGCCAAACTCTGTGAAATATTTAAAGAGGTTTATTGTGAGCCAATATGAATGATCATGGCTGGGGTACAGTCTCAAGAGGTCCTGCGAAAGTGCCCAAGGTGGTCAAGTTATAGTTTAATTTTATAATTTTAGGGAGATAGAAATTATAAGCAAAGACATAAATCAATACATGGAAGGGGAACAGTGGGGGTACTGACAGGTCATAGGAGGATTCAAAGATTTTCTGAGGCTGAGTGCAGTGACTCATGCCTGTAATCCCAGCACTTCGGGAGGCCAAGACAGGAGGATCATTTGAGACCAGCAATTCAAGACTAACCTGGGCAACATAGTGAGAGCCCATCTCTACAAAAAATTAAAAACCAAATTAACCAGGAGTATTGGCACACACCTGTAGTCCCAGCTACTAAGGAGGCAAGATGGGAGGATTGCTTGAACCCAAGAGTTTGAAGCTAAAGTGAGCTATAATCATGCCACACCTAAGAAGTCAGAAGAAAGGAATGCTCGAGTTAAAATAAGGGGATTGTGGAAGCCAAGGTTTTTGTTAAGTAGATGAAGTCTCATAGGTGGCAGCCCTCAGAGAGCATGTGATGCTATACCCGTCAGGCTGGATTTGGTATTTTATTACCTTAAGATACTGTTTGGTCAGTCTTACAATCTGCATTTTAATCTTAATGCAGGTCAGTTATGCCTAAACTCTGACAGGGAGGGGACATAACAAGGTGTGTCTGACCTCCCTTCCCATCATGGCCAGAATTCAGTTTTTCAGAGTGCTCTGGGGTCCCCTTGGCCCAAACTGGGGTCTGTTCAGTTGGTTGGGGGCCTAGGATTTTATTTTTGGTTTACATTGCTTAAGAATGAGTCACTGTCGGCCAGTCATGGTGGCTCCCACCTGTAATCTCAGCACTTTGGCAGGCCAAGCTGGGCAGATAACTTGAGGTCAGGAGTTCGAGACCAGCCCGACCAATATGGTAAAACTCCATCTTTACTGAAAATACAAAAATTAGCCAAGCGCCAGTAATCCCAGATACTCAGGAGGTTAAGGCAGGAGAATTGCTTGAACCCAGGAGGCGGAGGTTGCAGTGAGCTGAGGTCGCACCACTGTACTCCAGCAACAGTGCAACACGCAGTCTCAAAAAAAAAAAAAAAGAAAAGAAAAGAAAAGAAAGAATCACTGTTGACCCTGGGAACAGGCAGGAGAAAGTGCTGGGGAAAAACGTGCACAGGCCCAGTGCTCAGGGCTGGTGGGGCACTGATAGGATGAACCTACTGTGCATCTCAGATGTCCCCGCATGCCACACTCCTGACCTTTCTCATTACCTCATGGCCAAAACCACATTTTTAAATTAAAATGTGAATCTGACTCCTTCCCTAACTGTCATTCTGAAAGAAGGGCATTTTTGTAACTTATTAAGTGGTGAAATTATACCAACAAAGACTACCTCAGGTTATGAAAAATCATTTCTTTCGTGGCCAAAATCACATCTTTAATTGAAAAATTAGGTCAACTACTTCCCTATCTAACATTCTGAAAGCAGAGCATTTTGGTAACTTTATGAGGTGGTGAAATTCTACTGACTAACTAAAGAATCCCAGGTCATGAAAAGTAATTCCTTTCTTCAGCTAGAATGGCACAAGATAGTCAGAAAGCTAGGGGCATTTCTAAGGGTTTAAGAACTAGAGCATAAAGTTAATCTGTCCCCAAACGTTACACCTGGACAGATTAAGCTGAATCGATTTTAGCATGCCAGGTAGGTTAAAACTAATGGAAAATTCCCCAACAGTGAAAGAACAAAGCAAATTAGAACAGAAACAAACAAGGAAGCCCAGCCCGGCCAGAGATACTGAATGCTCCAGGCAGGGCCGAAAGGAAAATGAGTGGATGAGATTTAAATATGTATGAGAGTGATAATCACTGGAGGGTCTCCATACAAAATGACAAATGAGAAAATTCTCAGGGCTGACCCCTCTGGGCAGATGACGAGTGAAGTGAGAAGGAAGGGATCTCGCATTGGTAGAACACATCAGTTCCATTTGCCTGGAGTGGTTCTAGACTCCACTGCTAGGTCATCAACAGCTGCAACTCCAGAGGATCAGTAAGGCAACTGCTCCTCCAAAAAAGCTTGAAAAACTGTTCAGAATGGGTTTTAAAAGTCAAAAGACATATTTCAAGCAGTGTCTATGTTGTGATCTTATTTTAATAAAATAAAAATGATACATATTTTGGAAGACTGCAAGAACGGACCTCAAAATATTAACAGTGAATTTTCTGTGGGGTGAGATTACAGCTGATGTTTATTTTCTTTGCTTATCGGTATTTTAAAAGTCTCTGTTATAAACTTGCTGTATTAGTCCATTTTTACACTGCTGATAAAGACATACCCAAGACTGAGCAGTTTACAAAAGAGGTTTAATGGACTTACAGTTCCACATGGCTGGGGAAGCCTCGCAATCATGGTAGAAGGTGAAAAGCATGTCTTACGTGGTGGCAGAAAAGAGAAGAGCGAGGACTTGTGCAGGGAAACTGTCCCTTTAAGAACCATCAGATCTCACAAGACATATTAACTATCACAAGAACAGCACAGAAAAGACCTGACCCCATAATTCATTAACCTCCCAGTGGGTCCCTCCCATAACATGTGGGAATTCAAGATGAGATTTGAGTGAGGACAAAACCAAACCATATCACTTGCATTATATGTTAAAAGAAAGGAAAAAAAAAAAAAAACAGAGCTAACCCTACATAGACTATTGTATTAGTCTGTTTTCACACTGCTGATAAAGACATACCTGAAACTGGGTAATTTATAAAGGAAAAGAGGTTTAATGAACTCACAGAGCCACATGGCTGGGCAGGCCTTACAGTCATGGTGGAAGGGGAAAGGCATGTCTTACATGGTGGCGGCAGGCAAGAGAGAACTTGTGTAGGGAAACTCCCCTTTATAAAGCCATAAAATCTTGTAAGACTTGTTCACTACCACAAGAACAGCGTGGGAAAGACTCATCCCTATGATTCAATTACTTCTCACTGGGTCCCTCCCATGACACACGGGAATTGTGGGAGCTAAAATTCAAGATGAGATTTGGGTGAGGACACAGCCAAATCATATGAGATAGGCTACATTTTCCAGATTACACATAACTTTTAAAAAATAATTTCAACTTTTACTTTAGATTCAGAGGGGCACATGTGCAGGTTCATTCCATGGGTATATTGTGCGATGCTGAGGTTTGGGGCAAGAATGACGCTGTCACCCAGGTAGAGAGCATAGTGACTAATAGGTAGTTTTTCAGCCCTTGCCTCCCTAGTAGTCCCCAGGGTCTATTGTTCCCATCTTTATGTCCAACACATATTTTTTAATGAAAAATGTCCCCAAAATGTATATAGAAAAAAAAATTATTTATATTTCATTGTCAGCAATAACCATTACTAACATATTAGCACATTTCATTCTATACTTTTTAATATGCAAACGTTCTTAATTCAACTAGGATCATGCTCTCTCTATAGCTTTATATCTTTTTTTCACTTAACATACTCAATTTTCAATCTTCCATATTGGTAATTAGTCTGCAAAACACCATTTTTAATGGTTGATTTAGTATTCCATCCTATGGCCATAGCAAAACTGATTTCACCAAACTCCTATTGTGCGATAGTTAGATAATTTCCAATTTTACATAATGTTGCAATGGAAATCTTTGTACACAAATTGTCATGTATTTTCATGGCCATTTCCTAAAGATGACTTCCTGGGAATGGAATAACTGGTCCAAGAGCAAGAACACTTTTCAGGCACTTAATACACATTGCCAAGTTGCCCTCAAAAAGGCAGTATCAATTACACCACCCTCTGCTTCCCATCAATTTCAGGCACAGAAATACAGTCCCCTTGGAAATACACCTTTCATCCAGCTGTCTCTTAGGTTTTAGTTCTTGACGTTCAAGATCCATAGGATTACAAGCCTACACTTCAAGCAAAAGGAGGTAATTCAGATTACGTCTAAAAAAGGCCTGCAGGGTGATTGTGGGATGGTGAGTGAACCCCACATGCAGCACAGGGCCTGGCCCTAAGGAGGTCCCCAAGAAAGACACATGAGCATCTGAATCCAGGTGAGGGGGCCAGGACTCACTGAGGGGAAAAGGGCTCCCCTAAAAAGGGAGAAGGAGAGGTTTGAGTGGGGAGAAAGCTCCTGTCCTAACTCGAGAGCCAGGACTGTTTTAGGGGTGGAATGCTTTATATAATATAACATATATATTATATATTATTTATCTATATTATATATAATTATCAATTATATATTATCTATATGTCTATAGGATATATAATTGATATATATGAATTATATATAATTATATAATCTGTAATATATCTACATTATATAGTTATATATTATCTATTATATATCTATATTATATATACTTGATATATAAATTATACATTACATAATTCTGTATTATATAGTACAAATAGATAAATTATATATTATATAATTATGTATTCTATACAATATAGATATATAAATTGTATATTATACAATTATGTGTTATATGTAATGTAGATATATAAATTATATATTGTACAATTATGTATTATATACAATATAGATATATAATTATGTCATATATAATATACGAAAATCAAAAATCAACACAGACATGAGTCCCTCAGCTTCCTCCTGGACTCTAAGCCAGGTCACTGTCTCTTTACAGGAAATATGACATGATTTGCATGTGTGTGCACACGTGTTCTGCAATAGTTGGCCTGTGATTTGCTTAGGATTACATTTCTGGGTAGACAGAATTATCTATCTACCCAGAAACATGTTTGATTATTATAGACATCAAATGTTTATTATAATGAAAATGTTTTTATTATTATAAGGGTTTTATCATAATTATTATAAACAAGTATATTATAATAAATATGTGTTTTGATTATTATAAACATGGTTGATTATAACATGTTTATTATAATTATAATATATATTATATAATTACATATTCATTATAAATTATATACAATATATATTATATTACATGTAATATATAATAGTTTGTTCTACAAAAAGATCGACCTTTTCCCACCTTCCAGCAAACTCCACAGTGTCAGGCGAGAAGCCTGGCACCCCCTCCACAAAACAGTCATTTGTCACACGGCCACAGGCATCTTCTCAGGGAAAATTAGGCCAACTGCCTGCTGAAGTCAGACAGTAGAAACTGCATCATTTGGCAATATTGGATGTGTCTGCAAGTGGCAAATTGAGTGGAATGTATCCGTGAACAACATGGTAATAATCAATACAGTTAATTTGTCATTAGATCAGACTGTTCCTAAGCTACAAATGTTAATATCCCGAGATTAGAGATTCCCTGGCAGCTGAGGAAACAAAATCATTTTGTGGATTTAGCAGAGAGATGCAGGCCAGAAGAACGAAATCCAAGTTCCAAAAAGAAACCAGAGAAAAAGTGAATGGAGAGAAGCGAGAAGTTCCCTCAGGAATGGCACCACCTCCCCTGCCCCCAGGGTCTTGGGAATCCTTTCAAGAAGCCAAATTTAGCTGGGCAGGTGGCTCACACCTGTAATCCCAGTGCTTTGGGAGGCCGAGGTGCAAGGATGACTTGAGGCCAGGAGTTTGAGATTAGCCAGGGCAACATAGCCAGATCCCATTTCTGTGAGAAATTTAAAACATTAGTTGTGCATGGTGGCACATGCCTATAGTCCAAGCTACTGGGGAGACTGAGGTGGGAGGATCACTGGAACCCAGAAGTTAGAGGCTGCAGTGAACTGTGATCATTGCCACTGCACTCCAGGCTGGATGACAGAGCAAGACCCTGTCTCTAAGAAACAAACAAACAAAGCTAAGTTTATCTTTGGATCATTCAATTCAACTCAATGCAACAAATATTTCTTAGGCACCTACTATATGTCAGGCAGCAATCTAGGTGCTAGGACCAGGTCCCAGGAGACCAAGGTATAAATAGCAACAAGACATCTAAGCGGTGCTGAAGAAAATAATTGTTCAATGATACTTGTAAAGCACACTAAGGCAGCCTCTAACCAGCACCACTGCAATAGCGATATTGACCACGGCAATGGGATTTTGCTATGGGGGAGAGAGATTGGGCTCAACTCTGAATACTGCATGGCCAAGGGGGAATTCAGAGCCAGGGAGTGGGCTGCAGGTCCCGGCTATTTACCACTGTTGCAGTGACCCCGACAGAACGAGAGGACAGTGATGGTCACACATTCGCTTGACTTCTCACGCCTAATTCATCCATCTTGTAGCGTCTTAGACCAAGACAGCTCAGGTGCCTACAACAGGGTCCAAAGACTTCTAGCTGCCTGCTAGAAGTGAGCAGAAAACTTTCTGCTTGTGTAGCTCAGCCCATGAAACAAAAAATTCTCCTAAAGCCATCTGTCAATTAACTCATGGCACTGAAGCGTGGAACAAAATGACAAATGGTGGGAGCTGGAGGAACTGGTTCTAATCGAAACAAGAATTCCTCTTCTGTTGTGTGATTTTTTCCCATTTTAACTCGTATCAACTTTGTCCTTCCTGTCGTCATATGCAAGGGCACACTTAAACACCGAGCAATGTCTTGTTTCTAATTTTCTTGCAAATACGAGAGGCCCTGGAGTCACTATCTGTAAAAAGGTAGCCAGAGAGAATGCGAGACCACTTGAGGGTAAATCGTGGAAAGGATTGAGACTGGCTCAGGGAAGCTCAGGGGAAGCCCAGGGAACCGCTCCCCTCTGTAGCTCATCAAATCCCTGCACACCAGCACTCCCATTTGTTCTCTGCCGCATTATTTCTCAGTCCATTTGGCCTTCCTGATAATTGATAAAGGGCTGGCTATGAAGGAAATTGTTCTCCACTGCAGGGTGCATAAATATCCCATTATCAATAGGAAGCAATTTACTTGCTTAAAATTGCCAACTCTCTCATTTTGTTTTAACACGCTGTTTCTCTATCAAAATAAGTCTACACCTTTGAAAAGGCTATCTCCAAAGCCTCACACTGGCTCTGGCTTGAAAAATAAATCTGAAATCAGCTGAGGCAGAATGACCTCATCCCAGCCCTCTGATATTAAAAGGGCAGCTCAGAAAAGTGGAAAAATTGCTCTAGGAATTCCATCTGCCAGAAATTAATCCTAAGCAAGATACAGGAGAGTTAGCTAACTATTTCAGAACACACGTGCACACGCACACACAAATCATTCCATATTTCCCCTAAAGAGACGGTGACCTGGCTCAGAGTCCAGAAGGAAGCTGAGGGACTCATGTCCGTGTGGATTTGGGGATTCTGAAGGTAAATAGTGTGGTAAAGGTAACATTGCAATTTATTGGAGAAAACAAGAATTACTCAATACGTAGACTACAATGAACAGTTAAGAACTTGGAAAAAATTAAGTTACAACTGTGCATCACACCATAGACCCAAATTCACTTTTGGAAAATTAAAAAGCAGAGGGAATTAAAACGATAATAATTAGATGATACTTCAGAGGCCAAGGGGGGAGAATCACTTAGAGGCCAGGAGTTTGAGACCAGGCTGGGTAACACAGCCAGACCCTGTTTCTATAAAAAACTTTAAAAATTAACTGGGCGTACTACAGGCACATAACTGCGTGCCTTTGCATCCTCATAGCTTAACTCACACTTATAAGTGAGAACATATGATATTTGGTTTTCCATTCCTGAGTTGCTTCACTTAGAATACTGGTCTCCGACTCCATCCAATTTGCTGCAAAGGCCGTTATTTCATTCTCTTTTATGACTGGGAGGGTGTGAGGGGTTGAGGGATGAAAGAATATAATACATATTGGGTGAAATGTACACTGCTTGGGTGACAGGTGCACCAAAATCTCAGAAACCACCCATAAAGAATTAAATCACCACTAAAGAATTTGTCCATGTAACCCAAAACCACCTGTTCCCCAAGAACTATTGAAATAAATATATAAATAAAAATTTTTTTAAAAATCGTAACCTGTTCCTTGGGACTCCAAGGGTAAAAACCCAAAGGACAGTACCATTCTATCCAACAATCATTCCATCCAGTAGATTGCTGGATGGAATGGTACCATTTAAATACAGAGGTTAGGGCACAGAGGGGATATTTGAGCAAAGACTTGAGGTAAGGGTGGTAGCCATGGGATGTCTAGAGAAGAGTGTTCCAGACAGAGGAAACAGTCAGTGCTAAATCCCTAGGTGGATGTGTGCCCGATGTGTTGGAGGAACAGCAAGGATACTGAGTCACTAAGTAGGGGTGAAGTGAGTGGGGCAGGAAGAGAAAAATAGGTGAGAAGACCCAAGAGGGAATGGGTGGGAAGGCAGATTATGCATATTTTGTGTTTTTACTGTGAATGAGGTGGGAGCTCTGGCAGGTTACAGAGCAGAGGAGTCATGGGATCTGACTTGTGTATTTAAAAGATGCTTCTGGCTACTGGAATATCCTGAGAGCAGAGAGAAGCTGCTTCTGTGGTCCAGAGGACAGAGGATGACAGCAGTGGAGGAGGGAAAAGTGGTCAACATATGCATGGGTTTTAAGGTAAAGCCAGCAGGGTGTTCTGAAAACTGGGGTGTGGGATGAAAGAAAAGGAGGGACGTCAGGAAGGTTCCAAGGTTTCTGACTCCAGCAACTGGAAGAAAAATCCAGAAGGCTTGTTTGATGATGTGCCTGGTATGGTGTAGGGTGATGGCAACATTAGCACTGTGCTGGTGGGAGTGTAAATTGGTACAATTGAACAGTAAGTAGCAAGAGCCCTCAAAAATACAGACCTTGTTTGATCAGAGCAAATCTTAAATGGACATTTTTGAGATAACTAGAGAAATTTAATTAAGAGAAGTATGCCAATTTAAGCTACAGAGACAGACTGATGTGATTATAAATGAAATGATATGATATCTGGGTTTTCTTCACAATATTCCAGGAAAAAAAATGGTGGGGGCAGGAGTGATCGATGAAATATAATTCATAAAATGTTGAAAATTGTTGAAACTCAGTCTTTGGGTATGTTTGACAATATTGGTAATAAAAATATTTCTTAAGTGTGCATACCCTGCACCCAGCAATTCCATTGTAGGAATTTATCCTAAAAAATAAGAGATATATATTAAGAGATATTTATTACAGCCTCATTTGTAATAATGAAAATAGGAAACCACAAGCAATAGGTGATTAGCTAAATGAATAATATGAAGTCATTTAGTTGAATATAGTATTAAGTTTAGAAATTGGTCTGTATGCGTGCAGAAATTTAGTATATAACAAGAGTGACACTTCAAATAATGAGGAAAGATGAATCCAAAAAATAATGTGGGGACAACTAAGTAGATATCTGGAAAAAAATAAAAATGAAACTGTACTCCACAATTTATACCAAAATACATCCCAAAATAATCAAAGATTAAGTGCATTAAAACAAACTCATAATTGTTATTACAAAAACATGAGAATTTTAAAATAATTTTAAGAGTGAATAAGGGAGGAAACAAGAACCAAAAGCCATAAAATAAAAGACCAATAAGTTCTATATAAATCCCAAAACGGGCCAGGCGCAGTGACTCACGCCTGTAATCCCAGCACTTTGGAAGGCCGAGGTGGGTGGATCACCTGAGGTCAGGAGTTCGAGACCAGCCTGCCCAACATGGCGAAGCCCCACCTCTACTAAAAATACAAAAAATTAGCCGGATATGGTGGTGGACATCTGTAATCCCAGCTACTCAGGAGGCTGAGGCAGGAGAATCACTTGAACGCAGGAGGCAGAGGTTGCAGTGAGCCGAGATCGGGCCACTGAGCAACAAGAGCGAAACTCTGTCTCAAAAAAAAAATTAACTAATTAATTAATTAATTTTTTAAAAAAAAAATGTTTTTCAGGGCAAAAATCAGGATAAGCTAAGTGAAAAATCAAAAACAAAGTAAAAGTGTTTGCAATTTTTGTTACAAAAGAGGAGCTAATTTCCCTCACATTAAAAAATTTATATATACAGGATCAATAAGAAAAAAGGCCAACAAGCCAAAATAAAAATATTGAAAGAACAAGAGCAGACAGTTCCCAAGGCCAGAATTACAAATGGCTTTTAAACATATAACACCAAGTTCAGCCCAACTCATAATCAGAGAAATGCAAATTAAAAGTACATTTGTATACTTACATTTCACCTAGGAGGCAGATAAAGATCAAATGGTTTGATAGCACACAGTATGGATAAGACTGTGTGAAAACAGGCCCTCTCAAACATTAGTGCTGGGAGTGTGTGTTACTATAAACTCTTTGATTTATAATTTGGCAATTCATACTGGTTATAAATGCATACTTTAACTCAATGATTCCACCTCTAGAAATGTATTCTTCAGGCATACACACACATAGAATAATGTATGAACCAGGCAGTGGTTGTAATACCGTGTGGTGTGTGTGTGTGTTATAGATAGACAGATACATTTTAAAGATCATATTTAATGATACTAAGGAATTATTGTTACACTTGTTAGGAGTGATATTAGTTTTGCGGGATTTCTTAAGTCCTCATATTTTTGGAGATATATGCTAAAATAATTACAGATGAAATGATATAATGTCTGGGATTTGCTTTTAAATAATATAGGAAGAAGGAGGGTTGGTAGATGGAAGTGTAAATAAAAATGCTTGGTTCAAGTTAAAGCTCAGTGATGGCCCCCTTAGCACTCATGACACTCAAATTTTCCATAATAAAACCTCAAATATTAAAAAGCTCCGAATCAACTCAAATAGCCATTAATAGAAAAGTTAAATAAACTATGATACACCCAAACAGTGGAAGAGTATTGCTATGGTTTGGATATGGTTTACAATTTGTCTCCTCCAAACCTCACGTTGAAATTTTATCCCCAGTGTGTCAATATTGGAAGGTGGAGTCTGGCGGGAGGGGTCTGAGTCATGAGGGCAGATCCCTCATGAACGGACTAATGCCCTCCCTCAGGGGTGAGTGAGTTCTTGCTTTATTAGTTCCCTCAACAGCTGGTTGTTAAAAAGAACCTGGCACCAACCCCCACCAGGCTTCCTCTCTCACCGTGATATCTTTGCACACATCCGCTCCCCTTCTGCTTCTTGCCCTGATTTGACACAGCCTGAGGCTCTCACCAGAGGCAGATGCCCAATTTTGAACTTTACAGCCACCAGAATCATGAGCCATATAAACCTGTTTTCTTTATAAGCTACCCAGTCTCAGGTATTTTGCTATAGCCACACAAAATGGACTAAGACAAGTATATAGCTGTTAAAAGACTAAGCTTATTTTATATCCTGATGTGGAATGACCTGCAAGATGTATTGTTAAATGAAGAAGCCAGATGCAAACAGTGTGCATTCAAATGTTTACCATTTACTTATGAAAAAAAGAAGAAGACTAGACCAATGTGCTTGTAAGATGCATCAGTGGTATAGTGGGGAGCATAGCTGCCTTCCAATGTGCTTGTAAATATTAGATTGGTGCAAAAGTAATTGTGGTTTTTGCCATTAAAAGTACGGGCAAAACCACAATTGCTTTTGCACCAACCTAACGTGTAGAGTTTGTCTGGATAATACATAAGATACAGATATTCTTGGTTGCCTCTGCAGGGGGATACCAGGTGATGGTGATAAAATGGAAGAGGGATAGGTGTTATGAGGGACACTTTCAGTATATGCTTTTCTACCTGTTGAAATGTGTACCATTATCTATCCAAACAAGTAAAATTTGTGATTGTAAAAATACATACTAAATCATTAACAGTGGTTATTGCTGAAGGATGGGATTGTGGGTGATTCTTATTATTTTCCCAATATTCTACAAAGAATGTATTTTTTCTTAGGTAATTTGAATAAACAGAAGGTTATTTTTGAAAAGGCAAAAATCAGGAAATGACTTAATCAAAGAGCTTATCTCAATCAGCAAACAGAAGGTAACCCACTAATTCCCAGTTACAGGACATTGCCACAGCCCTCTTCCTTCGAGAACCATACTTCTTGGTGTACTAAGCACCCATGGGTCATCAGAGATGGCACAGGGTAAGGACATGATACTGAGTGAGATCTGTTTCTGCCCTTAAAGCACTCATGAAGGGGCAGAGTGGAAAGAGAGGCAGAGAAGCCAGCAGGCCATTACAGCGCGAGGAGATAAGTGCTATAATATCCACAACTGAAGAAATCTGAAGAGGGAGGTGGGAGGGGGTCATGGGAGGAAACTGATTTTTCAGCAGGGATGTACATGATCCTTAAAGATGAATGGTAATTGGATTCAAGATGCTCTATGGTGATGATTCCGTTTAGTGTCAATGATAAAATGGCAGACTCCATTTGTTAATTGACCTCCCCTGATGATTCAGCACTGAAACGATGCCTAATAATTTGCATGGTCCTCCAGTGGGGAGCTGAGCTAAATTTACCTATCGCTGCTCCTCATGCTTTTAAACTTTTACCAGATATCAGAACAAAAACCTTGCTCCATTCCCAGATTTCAGTTACTATTCTAAGTGAATTCAATACCCGAACTGCTTCTCTAACAGCTTTACCTCCACTCCATTCAAGAAACCCGACACATGTGCAAATTCTGGATCTTGCCCTGACCTAACATTGTTCACACTCTAACATTTTTAACTCTAAAATTTCACTCTCATTCCATGACCTCATATTTGCCCAACTCTGCCACTCCCATCGTCTGCTCATCAACAATCCAAGACTGACTCTTCAGCATTTCTCTGGATTGTCAGCCTTCATTGACCCTTCCCACTCAACCCAACTAGTGAAGTTGCCTGGAACCACTCTCTTTCCAAAACCCCACCTCTGTTACCTCCCAGCTCTCTGTGACTCTGTTCTGCACCTCTAAGGAGTCTTTCCACTCCTGTGGCCAGACACAATTCTTCACCCATCCCACATCATTGTCGTTCAAGATCTGCATTATCCTCTTCAAGCCCTCAATCCCACTTCCCAAATCCATCCCCAAACTCTCAGTGAATAATGAAGTCCTCCAGTCGCTCAGTGTACATGCAATACATATTTATCGATATACACAAATAACTCAATCCACACAAATACATATTGATCAATATAACTCTATAGATGCTCAACTTATAAGGTTATGTCTCAGCAAACCCATTATAAGTTGAAAACATCGCAAGTCCAAAATGCATTTAATACACCTAACCTACTGAACATCATCACTTAGTCTAGCCTCTCTTAAACATGCGTAGAACACTTCCATCAGCCTACCGTTGGGCAAAACCATCTAACATAAAGCCAATTTTATGATAAAGGGTTGAATATCTCATGTAATTTCTTGAATATTGTACTGAAAGTAAAAAACAGAATAGTTCTATGGGTACTCAAAGTATGGTTTCTACTGTATGTGTGTTGCTTTCACGCCATCATAGTCAAAAATTCATAAGTCAAGCCATCGGGGACCATTTGAAGTTAGTTTTCATCACTACAGAACATTCCATCTCCAGTTAATTGATATATAGGTTGCTGAAAAAAAATATATGAAGGATGCCACCACAATAAATATATGTTTGCATCTTGCATAGGCAGTGTTTCTCTCCGGCAGCTGCACAGCCAGTCTAACGGGTGGGGGCCCAGAAAAAATTATGTCAACATATGCTGAATTTGCACTTGTGTGCTACTGGAGTGTGTTAACTCCATTTCTGACAATATTGTATGTCCTTGGCTAATGAAGTGAGGGTATTAGCATGCGAGAGGGTTCTCTCCAAGACAATGTTGCCCATCAGAAAAGTTAAAGTGGGAGTCCCCAGCCCCCAGGCTACAGACCAATTTTGGTCTGTGGCCTGTTAGGAACTGGGCTGCAGAGCAGGAGATGAGCAGTGGGCGAGTGAGCATTACTGCCTGAGCTCCATCTCCTAACAGATCAGCAGCAGCATCAGATTCTCATAGGAACGGGAATCCTATTGTGAACCGCACATGCTAAGGATCTAGGTTGGGCACTCCTTATGAGAATCTAAAGCCTGATGATCTGAGGTGGAACAGTTTCATTCTGAAACCATCCACCCCCAACTATCCATGGAAAAAATGCTCTTCCATGACACCGGACCCTGGTGCCAAAAAGGGTAAGGACCACTGAGTTCAAGCATTAAGTTCATTTGATGGACACTACACAATGACTAGAAATAATGCTTAGACTCCTAATGACATGAGAAATGTTCATAATTTATTGTCAAGTGGGAAATATAGAGTCATGTGACCATCATTTTGAATGATGAGATTATGCCAAAAGGATTTAAGAACCAGCTTGAAGAGGCCACTACTATATTAAAATAAACAATAACAGCAGTAGCTTATAATCTGTTGAACAGAATAGGAATTGAAGAGTCCATACAATATAAATGAATGAATGAGGATAAGAAAAGGCTCGTACAGAATAATGACAAAAAGTGTTGCAAAGATGATGGACTTAGAAAAACCACTGTATGATTATCATATGGTTACATATGGTAACCACTTTAGTAATAATTGATTCAGGCAAAAATCACTAATGGATGTTAAACCTAGTGGGTAAAAGTTTGACGATTATGGATATTCACACAGTTTCAAAGTATTTTCCCACTGAATACTAATTACAAAGGGGGAAAGAGCCACTTTAGAGTGGAAAAGCCTGACAGACTCCACCTGAATTCAATGATCAAAGTCAACATGACCAGTAATGGGTCAAATCACCCCTACATATCTCCTGATTGGGTGCCAGGACAAGGATACATCATTATCACTTCTGTGATATTTCTGCAAAAGCTGCATAACTTAATATAACTATGAAGGAACATCAGACAAATCCAAAATGAGGAATACATTACAAAATAACTGGCTTGTAACCTTAAAAACTATCCAAGTGGTGAAAATGAAAAGCTAAATGCTATGGTTTGAGTATGTTCTCTTCAAAATTCTTCAAAATTCATGTTGAAACTTAATCCCTATTGTAGTGGTATTAAAAGATATTAAAAGGCCTTTGGGGAAGCGGTTAAGTGATGAGGGCTCTGCCCTCATGAATGGATTAGTGCCTCCTGAGAAGGCTGGAGTGACCTAGCTTAGGCCCTTTTTGCTCTTCTGTTCTTCTGCCCTATGAGGACATGGCATTCCTTCCCTCCACAGAATGCAGTAACAGGGCGCCATCTTGGAAGCAGAGAACAGCCCTTGCCAGAAACCATTCCTGCTGGCACCCTGATCTTAGACTTCTCGGCTTCTAGAATTGTGGGAAATACATTTCTGTTCTTTATAAATTACCCAGTAATCCAAGGTATTTTGTTATAGCAGCTCCAGTAGATGGAGACACTAAACAAAACACAAAACCTAAGGAACCTTTTCAGATTGGAGAAAACAGAAGGGACACCACAGATGGATGCTAAATTCAGACATGCCTCAAAGATATTGCAGGTTTGGTTCTGGACTACCACAATAAAGCAAGTCACACCAATTTATTGGTTTCCCAGTGCATATAAAAGTTAAATTTACATTATTACTTTTGTCTATTAAGTATGCAGTAGCATTATATCTTTTAAAATGTACTGACTTTTATTTAAACATATTTTATTGCTAAACTATATGAACAATCATCTGAGCATTCAGCAGTTCATAATCTTTTACTGGTAGAAGGTCTTGTCTAAATGCTGATGGCTGCTGACTGATCAAGGTGGTGGCTGCTGAAAGTTGAGGTGCCTGTGGCAGTTTCTTAAAATAAGACAATAATGAATTTGGCTGCATAGATGGACTCTTCATTTCATAAAAATTTAATCTGTAGCATGCAATGCTGTTTGACAGCATTTTACCCAAGTAGAACTTATTTCAGAATTGGAGTCAATCCTCTTAAGCCTTGCCACTGTTTTATTATGTAAAGGATATGCTGATGGAATATTCTGCAATGTTCACAATGCCATTTCAACAATGTTTACAAAGCATCTTCACCAGGAGTAGATTCTATTTCAAGAAACTACTTTCTTAGCTCATCCATAAGAAGCAACTCTGCATCCATTCAAGTTTGATCATGAGATTGCAGAAATTCAGTTCCATCTTTAGGATCCACTTTTAACTCTCCTTCCCTTGCTATTTCTACCACATCTGCAGTGACTTCCTCCACTGAAGTCTTGAACCTCTCAACATTATCCATGAGGGCTGGAATCTACTTCTTCCAAATTCCTTTTAATGTTGATATTTTGGCCTCCTTCTATGAATCACAAATGTTCTTAATGGTATCGAGAATAGTGAATCCTTTCCAGAAGGTTTTAAATTTACTTTGTCCAGATCTATCAGAGGAATCACTACGTACAGCAGCTATAGCCTTAATTTCATACACGTTTCTTAAATAATAAGACTTGAAAGTTTAAAGTTTAACTCCTTGATCTATGGGCTGCAGAATGGGTGTTGTGTTAGAATGCATGAAAACAACATTGATCTCCTTGTACATCTCCATCAGAGCTCTTGGGTAACCAGGTGCATTGTCAATAGCAGGAATATTTTGAAAGGAGTCTTTTCTTCTGAGCAGTATTTCTCAACAGTGAGCTTAAAATATTCAACAAACCATGCTATAAACAGATGTGTTGTCATCCAGGCTTTGTTGTCTCATGTCTAGAGCATCGGCAGAATAGATTTACCATCATTGTGAAGGTCCTTAAGATTTGCGGGATGATAAATGAACACTGGCTTCAGCTTACAGTCACCAGCTGGATTGGCCCCTCACAAGAGTCAATCTATCCTTTGAAGCTTTGAAGCCAGGCATTGACTTCTCCTCCCCAGCTATGAAAGTCCTAGATGGCATCTTATTCCAACAGAAGGTTGTTTTAGGCTGGGCGCAGTGGCTCATGCCTATAATCCCAGCACTTTGGGAGGCTGAGATGGGCGGATCACCTGATGTCAGGATTTTGAGACCAGCCTAGCTAACAAGGTGAAACCCCATCTCTACTAAAACTACAAAAATAAGCCAGGCATGGTGGTAGGTACCTGTAATCCCAGCTACTCGGGAGGCTGAGGCAGGGAGAATTGCTTGAACTCAGAAGGTGGAGGTTACAGTGAGCCAAGATCGCACCACTGCACTCCAGCCTGGGTGACAAAGCAAGACTCTGTCTCCAAAAAAAAAAAAAAAAAAAAAAAAGGCTGGTTTTTTTCTGCACAGAAAAAAATCTATTGTTGAGTTGAATGTAGTCACCTTCATCAATTTTATTAACTGGATCTTCATGATAACTTGCTGCAGCCTCTACATGAGCACTTGTTGCTTCACCTTGTGCTTTTACATTATGTAGATGACTTCTTAAACCTCATGAACCAACCTTTGCTAGCATCAAATGTTTTTTTCTGCAGCTTCCTTGCCTCTCTCAGCCTTTATAGAACTGAAGAGTTGAAGCCTTGCTCACTCTGGATTAGGTTTTGGCTTAAGGTAATGTTGTGGATATTTAGGGTCGATCCAGAACCCTAAAACTTTCTGCATATGAGCAATAAGGCTGCTTTGTTTTCTTATCATTTATGTGTCCTCCGGAGTGCTACTTTTAATTTCTTTCAAGAACTTTTCCTTTGCATTCAAAACTTGGCTAACTCTTTGGCTCAGGAGGCTAGCTTTCAGCTTATCTCAGCTTCTGTCATGCTTTGCTCGCTATGCTTAATCATTTCCAGTTTGTAATTTAAAGTGAGAGACATGAGACCCTTCCTTTCACTTGAACACTTAGAGGCCATTGTAACATTACTAATTGGCCTAATTTTGATGTTGTTTCTCAGGGAATAGGGATCCTCAAGGAGAGGGAGAGAGATAGGGAAGGGCTGCTCAGTGGAGCAGTGAGAACACACACAACATTTATTAAGTTCACCATTTTATATAGATGTAGTTTGTGGCCTCAAAATAATCACAATAGTAACATCAAAGATCACTGATCACAATGTAAGAATTAAAGAAAGGAAAGAAACATGAAATGTGGCTCAACAGTTAAGGACAGGTTTATTTTAGAGAAAACAAACCTGAGAGGGGCTTCTGGCCAAGTTATTTCAGAGAGCCCTTCTCTCTTACAGACTAAGGATATTTAAGGGTTTTGGAAAGTGGGGCTTGTCATAGGTTCAGAATGTTTCTACGTGAATGAAAGTTTATTGCAGGGTTGGACTGTCTCTGGTCGGAGGAGAGGCTATCTCAGGGTTGGTATGTTTCTGGTCAGAGAGGGGTTTGTTTATCTTTGGGTTGGAATGTTTCTGGTTATGCTGACATTAGCCATTAGGCTGATGCTTTGGGGCTGGATTTAGCTGGTTTTTAATCAAAGAGAACTTTGGTGGTGTTTGTTCAAGATGGTGACGCTCCTGCTCTGTAACACAGATCATCCTAACTGATATAATAATGAAAAAGATTGAATAATTTGTAGGGGAATCACTAAAATGTAACCCAGAGGCACAAAGTGAGCACATGCTCTTGCAAAAATGATGCTGACAGACTTGCCCAACCATGGGGTTGCCACAAACTTTTAATTTGTAAAAAAATATATACATATTATATATTATATATTATATTATATATATTATATATTATATTACATATATAATATATATATCTGCAAGGTGCAAGGTGCAATAAAGTGAAGTATAAGACGTGGTATGCCAGTATGATCCTGGATTGAATGATTTAGCTGTAAAAGAAGTTATTTGGATAACTGGGGAAATTTGAATAGAGTCTGTGGATTAGGTGGTGGTATATGATATTAGTTTTCTTATTCTGATGGTTATAGTATGCTTATGCTGTAGCATCTTTGTGAAAAATATACTCTAGCATATTCAACAGTGGAGGACAGCACATCTGCTGCTTACTGTACAAAAGTTTAGAAAAAGAACAAATTTTAGTATAAATGGTATAAATATAGCATATATCAAATAGATTTGAGAGAGAGAGAAAGAGAGAATGATACAGAAATGTGCTCAAATGTCTACAATCAGGAAATCTGGGTGAAAGATATACAGGATTTCTTTGTACTGTTCATGCAACTTTCTGCTATTTTTGAAATTATTTAAAGTAAAATAGTAAAACCAAAATAGACGATGTGATGGCAACTTAATTATATCCGTGTGGTGAAATATTATACACATTCAAAAACCACATTTAGTAAATGACATCAGCAAATACGTTTTCTTAAGAAATCAATATATAAAACTATATGTGTAATATGGCTTAACCTGTGAAAACATGTGCCTAAGGAAAAAAGACATAAAGGAAATATATGACATATAAAGATGGAATTATCATCAAGTGGTGATAATTCTAGATGATCATGGGAAGTTCTTGGTGGTGGCTTTATTTTTATTTTGGATTTTTTCTTTTTTTTTAATAAACGTCTCCAGGTATCTGGCTCTTTTGAGAAGAACAAAATGTTATTCTACAAAATGAAACCAACAATGAGTAAACTGAAGGCTTGACTACAAGTGTTCTCTCCATGCTGGGGAGCATTTTATTGATGCCATCTGAAGCCTCAGAGTGGAAATCCTGTTTCACAAAATTCAAAGCTTCTGCTCTTACACCTGATTCCTCGGGAGACTCTTTTCTCCTACTTGTATTAACCAATTCAGCTGTGAGGAGCAAAGGAGCTGGGGACTCTGCCCTTAGCTGGGCTCTGAAGGTGCATATTTTAGCACCGGCTGAGAACTGAGTTAGCTAATCTTCAAAGAGGCTGCCTACCATCCCATTCAACAACATAAAAAGCAATTTGTTTAAGGGGAGAAAAGCCATTTCAACATGAAAATTGGTTTCACGACAATATGCCTGATAAAACAGCACATGAAGGAACCACTGGCTGGCCTCTCTCCCCTGGGTCCCCCCAGCCCCCACCCTTACCCTTTCTTTCGGAACTGTCACCATAATGGAAAAGGAAGTTCTCTCAATGGAAAAACATGCTGGAACACATTTTACCTCTGGAATAATGGACCAGGACCGCCCACACGTTCTATGAAAAACAAAATATTTGGTCATTCTGCTCCTTCTACCTGAATGCGTTCTAAAGATTGCAATGCCATCATCTAGAGTTCAACCTCAAAAATTCATCCTTGACTCCTCCCCTTCTTGTCGACGGTACCTCCAGCATCCAGAGTGGTGTGTCAAAGACATCACGTCTAATCATGCTTCGCTTCAGCTTCAAATTTCTCACTGGCTCCCATTCACTCATTCATTCAACAAGCAGGTATAGGGCTGCTATTCCACACCAGGCCAGAGCCCATGGATATGGGGCAAGGTCAGATCCATCCCCTCTTTGATGTCCCAGGCTCTTCCAGAACTGGGCCATGTACATCTTCTTCTAAGCACCTCAGCCCCACGCCTACCATCTTCTAAGCACCTCGGCCACGCCCACTCTCTTCTACCCCCCCCAGCCACGCCCACCCTCTTCTACTAACTTCAGCCACACCCACCCTCTTCTACCTATCTCAGCCATGCCCACCCTCATCTAAGCACCTTGGCCATGACCACCCCTCAGCCATGCCCCCCCCCTCCTCTACCCACATCGGCCATGCCCTCTTCTAAGCCTCTCAGCCACGCCCACCTTCTTCTAAGTACCTCGGCCACGCCCATCCTCTTCTAAGCACCTCAGCCACGTCCACCCTCTAGGCACCTCAGTGCTCTGCCCCTCCTTAACAGGTCTTCACTTTCAGGACTATATACTATGTTACTACTTCCCTTCTCTCTTGTTGCAAATGACAAACACCTTTTTATTCTTTCAGATTTACCGAGTCTGGTCTCCCACTAAGCCCTCTTTAGGAAGAGGGAGAAGAGGCCCCTCTTCTCTGTAATCTCGTTGGAATATTTCACCACTGCTGGGGGAGGTCAGGAAAGCATGCTCAGAAGTGTTCTGTAATCTCAGCAATTTGGGAGGCTGAGGTGGGAGGATTGCTTCAGGCCAGGAGTTTGAAACCAGCTTGGGCAACAAAGCAAGACCCTGTCTCTGCAATAAATTTAAAAATTAGCTGGGAGTAGTGCTGAACACCTGTAGTCCCAGCTACTAGGGAGACTGAGGTGGGAGGATCACTTGAGCCCAGGAGTTCAAGGCTGCAGTGAGTCATGACTGCACCACTGCACTCCAGCCTAGGTGACGGAGTGAGATCTAGTCTCAAACTAAGAAAGAAGAGAGAGGGGGAAGAAAAAGAGAGAGGGGGAAGGGAGGGAGGGAGAGAGGGAGGGAGGGGGGGGGGGGGGGAGGGAGGGAGGGAGGGAGGGAGGGAGGAAGGAGCCGGGACCAGAGTCCCACCTCCTTCTGCTGCTTTTGCGGACCTGCCCAGACAATTTCAGCACATGCAGCTCTACAGCAAGACCCACTCAGAGGAAATCAAAGGAAGACAAGGGCAGAAGCCCCCTTGGGGATTACACCCCAACCTTGGCAGGCAGGATGTGGCCAGTCTGGGACTATCTGGCATATGTCTGTTGAATGGCAGAATAAATGAATGAAGAGAGGCAACCCTGGGTGGCTCTTGAGTGGTGTGAGCTGGTCCTGCACCCAGATACTGGGGTGGCCTTGGCAGGGCCCCGGAACCACATGGGTGTTCAAGACAACCTCCTATCGGAGCTCATCAGCTTCCAGGACTGGATATAAAGTATCACTGCCTCTCTCATGCACGATCCCGGGAGAAAGCTGGCAAGTACATCAGAGCTGTGCCTGCCTGTCCAGCCCAGGGCACTGGGGCCTTGCCCTGCAGTCCTGTGGCAGCTGGTCCCCCACCTGGGAGGAGGAAGATAGCCCCATTCTGAATGTCTCTAAAAGAGAAGATACTAGCCTTCCAGTGTGGACCATGGCAGACTCAGGCTATAGCAACTCCATGGGCTAAACATGAACTGCAGCTGTGTTGCCCCTCAACCCAAGGCCAAGGTCACTGGCTTGAGCCTCTCTGCCTCCTGGAAAGAGTAGCAACAATCATCCAATAGAAAAATTAATCTCACTGGATGCAGTAGCTCATGCCTGTAGTTCCAGCAATTTGGGAGGCTGAGGTGGGAGGATCGCTTGAGCCCAGGAGGTTGCAGTGAGCCATGACTGCACCACTGTAGTCCAGCCTGAATGACAGGGCTTGATCTTGTCTTAAAAAAAAAGAAAAAAAAGAAGAAAAAATAAAAAAAGGCCAGGCGCAGTGGCTCACACCTGTAATCCCAGCATTTTGGGAGGCTGAAGCAAGTGGATCACCTGAGGTCAGGAGTTCAAGACCAGCCCCGGCAACGTGGTGAAACCCAGTCTCTACTAAAAATACAAAGCTTAGCAGGGCATGGTGGCACTTTGAGACCACTGACCCTTCAGTTGGGCCTATGCAGGTGTCCCAAAACAACTTTTTGTGTCCGAGGGCTCAAGACTTTACCCTCAGATGATGCTAACATCACCATTTTTTTTTTCAAGATGGAATTTTGCTCTTGTCACCCAGGTTGGAGTGCAATGGTGCGATCTCAGCTCACTGCAACCTTGGTCTCCTGGGTTCAAGCGATTCTTCCGCTTCAGCCTCCCGAGTAGCTTGGATTACAGGCACCTGCCACCTGGCCAACTCCCATGTTGGCCAGGCTGGTCTAGAATGCCTGACCTTGAGTGAGTCGCCTGCCTCAGCCTCCCAAATTGCTGGGATTACAGGCGTGAGCCACCATCCCTGGTCTATACATTCTTTCCAAACCCAAAGCTACGAAGAGATTTCATAGGTCTCTACCTCCCCTATGGGGAGACCAGGGTTCTCTGTGAAAACAAGACAAAACAGGATGTTCTGTTTATGCCAGGATGACTGTGGCTTCAAGGCCTTCACTCTCACATCTGCGCCCATTTCTGTTGGTGTCTGATTTCCCATGAGAGCCCCAGAGAGCCACGGTTTTCACACAGCTGGAGTTTGCATGGTGCAAAAGAGCAACACATGAAAGAGATCTTTCTAGGGCTACTTCAGTCCATTAGCATCTGGTGACTAGTGACAAGGTTTGATACAACTTATCTATCTGCCAGGAGCCACCGGTCTCAGCAGTCCAGAAGCCCTGCAATAGGAATAACACTGAGGAATCCATGGTTATGGTCCTAGAAGCAGAAATCTGAGATGTTTCCCAGCCAAAGCTGTCACACATTGCCCTCCAGGAAAATTCGGGTCCTCAGACTTCAACTCCCAACGACCAGTCGAGAGAGAGGGACCAGAGAGGATTAGAGTTTTTCCTAGTTTTTCTTAGGTTCTAAACGTGACAGGAAGCATTCCCCAGGCTACAGACTTGTTCCTCTAGGCTGTACAAAATCTGATTCAGGTCTTCCCAAGCTGGGAAAGGTTATCTGAGGTCACTCCATGGGGGAGAGGTATACGAAGAATAAACAACTCCAAATAAGGCACTGTTTGTCCCCAGACTGTTCCTGGCCAGTTGGACAAATACACTCAAATACACAGCTGTTTTGTCAGTATCTGGGCTATGTCCCTTTCATGGCTGAGTATAAATCAAGACAACCACCAGAACAGGGCAGAATCTCAGTGTCCACACTGGGCTCCCCAGGCTACCAGAATCAAGCCACTTTCCCTATAAATCAGTCACAAATGGTGAATGGTAAGACTGGCACTTCTTGCTTAGAGACCCAAATTCTGTTCCAAGAAGAGTATTTAAGGATCTTCCTCTAACACCCCTGGGCTGCAGCAATCTCACCTGCCAGGGGACATTACAGCGAGGCCACATCCAAGCGTGGGCTACTCCACCAACAAATATGCCCACTGTTCAACAGGAGAGATCCTGCCTCTCTCTGCCCTTGGGGAACCTCTAGGGTAGACGTGGTGGCAGGATCTTGGTCAGAAGTTGTCTGCCTGCTGCCAGTCCTGGGTTTCTAGAAAGCCGTCAGCCAGCCAGGTGCATTGGCTCACTCCCGTAATCCCAGCACTTTGGTAGGTCGAGGTGGGAGGATTGCTTGAGGCAAGGAGTTCAAGTCCAGCCTGGGCAACATAATGAGACCTTGTCTCTACAAAATTAAAAAAAAAAAAAAATAGCCAAGGATGGTGGTATGTGCCTGTAGTCACAGCTACTCAGGAGGCTGAAGCAGGAGGATCGCTTGAGCCAAGGAGTTCAAGGCTGCAGCGAGCCATGATTCGCCACTGCACCCTAGTCTGGCCAACAGAGTGAGAACCTGTCTCTAAAAAAAGAAAAAGAAAAAAGGAAAAAGAGGGTTGTTAGAAAAAGGCCCTGTCTGAGTAAGGGGAGGTCTGTATGGCGCCCTGGCCTTTCACCCCAGGACATCCACTGGGTAGTTTCTGCCACTGGGCATTTGAAGGATGCTTTGAAGCACTCTGCCTGGTATCAGGCTGGGAGCTGGTCCTGGCTAACCTGGGCTTTGGTGGTTAGAATGATTTTTCACAGTGTGCCCTACGCTCTTGATGTGAGACTTTCATGTTACCAAGGCAGCCTGAACCACTAACAATTCGCATTCCGGTGCAGTGGAGTGGACACTGGCCCAGAGTAACTTCTCTGTGAACTGGACACTAGGAGGGAGGTCTCCAAGACTGGGTCCCACGATGAGATGTCCCTGCAACGCTGTTGGAAGCATCCCTTTTACCAGGAAAGCCTCAGGCTAGATCACAGAAGGTTGGGGTTGGTAAAATAGAAAATGGCTTCAACTCCTAGAAAGACAAAATCATGACCTAGGGCCACACAAACTGCTTCTTTTACTAAAGAGGGAAGAAAAATTAATAAAAAAAAGAGATGGGGGCTTACTACAGGATTGTTGACACCTTGTCCAGCACCACGCAAAATGCCTTGGCCAAGACTAACTTGAACTTGAACTTGAAAACTCTCAAAGCTCGCCATCTACATGCCTGACGACTGGCCCAGAAGAATTCATTTGCCATCAGTGAAGGATTGGCCAAACACGCTTGATGAAAAATCCTCAAATATCCCGAATTAGCCTCTGAAGCTCTGGATTATAGAAGCAGAAGGTAAACTCATATGGGTCCCATGTTGAGGATACCAGTGTGCTAGCAATGTCCCTACACACCACTCTTGTTTGCAAAGGGCACTGAACTCCCGAGATGTAAATGGCCTGAGAAACCTTTCCCCCCTTTTGCCCTGATATAACCACAGAGGGCCTCTGTTATAGACTGATTGTGTCCCCCTCTACTAAAACTCAGATGTTGAAGTCCTAACCTCCAGGTAGGGCTTTTAAGGAGGTTATGGGGTTAACTAGGGTCATAGGGTAAGGCTTAATCCAGTAAGGCTGGGGTCCTTATAAGAAGAGGAAGAGAACCAGGCCCAGTGTCTTATGCCTATAATCCCAGTGCTTTGGGAGGCTGAGAAGAGAGGAGGATTACTTGAGCCCAGGAGTTTGAGACCAACTCAACATAATGAGGGCAACATAATGAGATCCCATCTCTACAATTTTTTTTTTTTTAATTAGCTGGTGGTGTGTGCTTTTAGTCCCAGATACTCGGGAGACTGAGGTGGGAAGATTGCTTGAGCCCAGGAGTTGAAGGCTGAAGGGAGCTATGATCGCACCACTGCACTCCAGTTCGGACAACAGGACATGATCATGTCTGTAAAGAAAATAATGATAATTAATTAATTTTTAAAAAGAAAAGGAAGAAACACCAGGGTTCTCACTCTCTCTCTGTGCATTCCCAGAGGGAAGGACATTTGAGGGCACAGTGAGAAATTGACCATCTGCAAGCCAGAAAGAGAGGCTTCACCAGATACCAATCTTGCAACACCTTGGACTTCCAGCCTCCAGAACAGTTAGAAAATATGTGTTGTTTAACGAGGTCAGGAGATGGAGACCATCCTGGCTAACACGGTGAAACACCATCTCTACTAAAAATACAAAAAATGAGCCGGGCGTGGTGGCGGGCGCCTGTAGTCCCAGCTATTCAGGAGGCTGAGGAAGGAGAATGGCGTGAACCTGGGAGGCAGAGCTAGCAGTGAGCCGAGATCGTGCCACTGCACTCCAGCCTGGCCGACAGAGTAAGACTCTGTCTTAAACAAAGAGAAAAAAGAAAAAGAAAATGTGTGTTGTTTAAGCCACCCATTCTGTGATACTTAATTATGGCAGCCTGAGCAGACGAACAGAGTTTCATTTGGGGTTCAAAAAGTGAGTGATCCTATTTGGCCAGACAGAGACCCTTTGTACTAGGGAGGGCTGGAATGCCAACCTAGGGGCAATATATTAGTTTCCCATTTCTGCTGTAACAAATTACCCTAACTCTATGGCTTAAAAACCACACAAATTTATTATCCTATAGCTCTGGATGTCAGAGGGCCAAAGTGAGTCTTACGGGGCTAAAATCAAGGTGGTAGCCAGGATGGTTCCCTCTGGAAGCTCAGCAAATAATCCATTGCTTGCCTATTTCAGCTTCCAGACACCAACCACGGCTCCCTCCTCCACCTTCAATGCCAGCTGAATAGCATTTTCTCCTCTCTCTAACCTCCTGCCTTGCTCTTGCAAGGACCCTTGTGGCTACATTAACCTACTCAGATGCTCCAGGAGAATCTCTTAATCACTTCTGCAAACTCCCTTTTGCCATATAAGGTAACATATTCAGAGGTTCCAAGGTTAGGACATGAACATCTTTGCAGAGGCCATCATTCAGCTAACACAGGCAACTAGTGGTCCAAAGTCACCCACTGAGATTCTCCAGAAGAGGACAAACCAAGGAGAACCTGGAAGGCCATCGGGATCCAGCAATGGGCTTCCACGTTTAAGCAAAAAGAATGGCATGGGCTTACCAAATAATGGAAGATTGTTTACCTAAGGAAACCAAGGAACAGAAGGATTATAGGCAAAACTGCTTGGATAGGACAGGACCAGCTGCTCAGAGAGGACTCCTGAATACAGAATGCTGGGAAGAGCCCCCTGTATCTTCAGATCGTGATGCAAAGAGGCACTCTCCAGCAGCATCTTCCCAAATGTGGACAGCCTGATGGCGAGTAGGCAGTTGGGCCCACAACACTAGGACCCAAGCCACAAAGCTTGGCTACACACTAACTGGCCCGGAGGCAAGACTCCATCACTGTCTCTGTGCCTGGAAGCCAGCACAGAGCCATCCCTCAGGGAAGGGCCCCATGAGTCCCCATGTCACCACTGTAGCTACCTATAGGCAGAGCTTGGTGCAGCTCAAGTTGGGCATCCCAACACATTGGGCCATGCTCACCACCATCCAGACATGAGTGCCCTACTGGGACAAAGTGTTCTGTTTGTATCATGATCTCCTCATTCTGAGGGATGGACCTCCCGTGGTGGGAGTGCTCTGGGGGAAAGAGACGCAGAAGCCACCAGTTCCTTCTAAGCTGCTTCAGGATGATGGGGCTGAACATCACAATCCCACCTGCAAAAACCTCAGAGGCACAGACTTCAAATCACAAAGCACTTCACGCACTTGTAAGTCTCTGTGAGTAGTGATGCTGGGTGTTAAGGGGATGCCAAAATTATTACCAAGATATAACCTCTGCCTACAGAGAGCTGTGATCCCCATGGATGAGACAGAGGTTCACGAAATGACACAAACACCAGTCAAATTGACGGAAGTATAAAAGAATGTACTGATTTATTAACAAATACCAGCAGAATGTACAAACAAATCGGTTGAGCCCATCTGTCCTAGTGGGAGATCTTGATTGATGACATGGGAACTACTAGTCAGAGCTCATTCATTCATTCATTCATTCATTCACCTATTTGGCAAATATTTGTTGAATGTGTTGCATGCCAAGTACTGCACACAACAAAGATATGCAAAGATGAAGAAGACATGGTCCATGTCCTCAAAAACTCCTGATCTAGGAAGACAGACAAGTACCTTAAAACACATTGGCTGGGTGCAGCGGCTCACACCTGTAATCCCAGCACTTTAAGAGGCCAAGACAGGAGGAGCTCTTGAACCCAAGAGTTTGAGACCAACCTGTGCTATGGGGGGACTCAGGGGCTTCTAACAATGCCTAGTGAGAGAAAGGTCTGGAAAGTTTCCCAAAGAAGGTGACATTTCCACTGAAATGTGCTTCCAGAGAAGGACTTAATCACGTAAAGTGAGAAACGAAAAGTTTTAGGCAGACAGAGGGGAAAAAAAAACACAGGGTATTTTTGAAAAACTGAAGAAAGTTCCAGAAAACTGGAGAAGAGAGGAAGAAGGAGAAGTGGAAATGGAGGGACAGACAATTTCAATTGGCTTTCCAATTTCCAGAAGATACAAATTCACCTCAGGGGCAAAGGAAACTATTTGAAAGTTTGTTGGTTTGTTTTTGAAAGAGTTTCACTCTTGTTACCCAGGCTGGAGTGCAGTGGTATGATCTCAGTTCACTGCAACCTCTGCCTCCCCTGTTCAAGAGATTCTCCTGCCTCAGCCTCCAGAGTAGCTGGGGTTACAGGCGCCTGCCACCATGCCCGGCTAATTTTTTGTATTTTTAGTAGAGACAGGGTTTCACAATGTTGGCCAGGCTGGTCTCGAACTCCTGAGCTTACTTAGGTGATCCACCCACCTCGGTCTCCCAAAGTGGTGGGATTACAGGTGTGAGCCACTGCGCCCAGCCCATTTGAAGGTTTTAAGAGAGGATTCACAGAATCAGATTTACATTTCACTCATTCGGCCAGCCAAGACATATTTAGTAAATACCTTTGATGTGAGAGGCCCTGCTCTAGGGGATAAAAGCAGGAACAGAACAGACAAGGTCTCTTCCTTCGTGTAGTTTACATTATCGTAAGAGACGCTGACAATAAACAACTAAGCACATAAATTAATACGATAATTAAACACTTTGAAAACATTCCCCTGGCAGCAGCAATGCGGGGAGAACGGATTGAAAGGAAGTAAGACCAGAAACAAGGAGAAAGAGTAGGAGGCCCTGGCCATAGTCCAGGCAGGAGATGAGTTGGCATGAGGCAGATCATATTGAATACCTCCTCCAAAATACTCCTTCCCCACTCCACCTCTCCAGCCCAACCTTCATCCTGGCCAGCAGAACCTGCTTCCCACACCAACAGCTGAAAATGCCAGAGACTCACTTTCACAGCCTTCTTTAGCTACAGCCTAAACAAGCGACCCAATCACGGCCACTGAGACCTGAGAGTAAAGCTACAGAGGGGCCTCGTGGGTAGGTTTCCCTTCCCCGTAAAGAGTGACACAGCAAGATACGTCCCTCTTCTTTGCTTGATGTGTTTGTATCTGCAAGTTGTGCTGAGAACTGTTGCAGGCATCTTGTGACTCTAAGGACTGAGGCATTAAGGGTAGCGGAGTGAGTAGTTTGAAAGTACCTGAGTCTTGATGCCATTCTTGACTCACTGAATCAGCCCTGTAGCTGCCCTATCTCTTACTTCTTATTACGTGAGATTTATTTATTTGTTTATTTATTTATGTATTTTATTTATTTATTTATTTATTTATTTATTTTTGAGATGGAGCCTGTTGCCCAGGCTCAAGTGCACTGGTGCAATCTCAGTTCAACCACAACCTCCGCCTCCTGGGTTCAAGCAATTCTCCTGCCTCAGCCTCCTGAGTAGCTGGGATTACAGGCATGAGCCACCACGCCCGGCTAATTTTTGTATTTTTAGTAGAGATGGGGTTTCTCCATGTCGGCCAGGCTGGTCTCGAACTCCCGACCTCAGATTTCTACCCGCCTCAGCCTCCCAAAGTGCTGGGATTACACGCATGAGCCACTGAGCCTGGCGGTTATTATGTGAGATTTTTAAAGAAACAAACAAAAAGCCTCTCACTGATGAAGCCACTTTTGGTTTGGTATTCTGTTTATTGCAATCAAAAATCGCTTCAGTGATATGCTGTGCAATGCTAGGACACTTGCGATAGAGATTTAAAGAACTAGAGCCTGGGCAATATAGCAAGACCTCATCTCAAAAACATTTTTAAAAAATTAGCCAGGCATGTGGTACGTGCCTGCAGTCCAGCTACTTGGGAGGCTGAGGCAGGGAGGATCACTTGAACCCAGGAGGCTGAGGCTGCAGAGAACTATGACCACGCCACTGTATTCCAGCCTGGGCAACAGAATGAGACCCTGTCTCTGAAATAAAATAACATAGCCAGGCATAGTGGGTTATGCCTGTAATCCCAGCATTTTGGGAGGTCAAGGCAGGTAGATCACCTGAGGTCAGGAGTTCGAGAACAACGTGGTCAACATGGTGAAACCCCGCTTTTACTAAAAATACAAAAATTAGCTGGACATGGTGGTGGGCACCTGTGATCCCAGTTACTAGGGAGGCTGAGGCAGGAGGATGGCTTGAATCTGGGAGGCAAAAGTTGCAGTGAACCAAGATCACACCACCGCACTCCAGCCTGGGTGGCAGAGTGAGACTTCATTTTTAAAAAATAAAATAAAAAGTGGGTAGGTGCAAAAACTATTTAGAAAGAAGAATTGACAGAGTGGAGTGATTGTCACTGAAGGTGAAAGAAATAGATATCTCTGAAGTCTGTGACCAGCAGCCCAACAGATAGACCATTTATCACTGTGTCAGGGAACACAGAAAGAAGAGCAGATGTGGACAACTTGGAGGTTCCCTTGCGACTTCCAAAGTGAAAGCAGGTGAGAACAGACAGAAAGGCAAGGGCTGGTCTGGGCAACCAACCCAAACAAGTCCAACTGGCATTCCCCTATCCCGTGGGTCTGCACACTAGGTTACCTGGTAACACAGAGAATAACATGGTTATTTTACTGAGATGCTAAGGAGAGATTAGGTCACCATAAAATATGACTCCCTGATGAGTTCTCATGATGGCCACGGGAAGGAAGAGACATCCATTACAATCATCAGCATTAAAAAACACTTTATTTTCTTTTAAGTTTTTTGTTTGTTTGTTTGTTTGTTTTTTACAAAGTCTTGCTCTGCTGCCCAGGCTGGAGTGCAGTGGTACGATCTGGTGCCACTGCAACCTCCGCCTCCCGAGTTCAAGCGATTCTCCTGCCTCAGCCTCCTGAGTAGCTGGGATTACAGGCATATGCCGCCATGCCCAGCTAACTTTTGTATTTTTAGTAGAGATGGGGTTTCACCATGTTGGCCAGGCTGGTCTCAAACTCTTGACCTCTAATGATCTGCCCACCTCGACCCCTCAAAGTGCTGGGATTACAGGCATGAGCCACCATGCCTAGCCAGAACACTTTATTTTTATGCAACACTAGAGTAAGCCTCTGACGCTTAGTAGTTGCACAACATGGACATTTGTGGATCCATTGCAACCCAGATAAATAACAGTGGGTTCATGAATTCAAAGCTCTGCTATAATGAGCAGCTACTTATTATCTCAGCTTATCTTAGAATCTCAGCTCCCTCCAGCCTGAGATTCTGAGGCCTGGGAGGGGCACGCTACTGATGGCAAGACCCTGCATGGAGAAAAGTTACCAGCACCATGGCTGCTGCAGCACTGTCCCCAAGCTAGCCCTGCAACCATTCCCAACATCTTCCTTCCATACTTGATAGAAAGCTAGAAGAAGTCTAGCCTCCTTTGTTTGAAGGGATAACCATGGAACTCAATCTTGGTCAATGAAACCTAACCAAGCTAAACAGAAGCTGGCAGGGAGCTTCTGGGATACCTTGTGCTTTTCTGATGAAAAGGGCAGACAGAGCTGGGTCCCTCTGTGTCTCTTCTCCCTCCCCTTTCTACAGAGTCATGGCAGGAGCTTCAACAGTCATTTTGTGACCATGAGGAAAAAAGCAAACAAACTAACTCAATAAATAAAAGGATGACATAAGGAGGATTCCCCACCTTCACTTGGGAAATCTCAAGGGAACCTCCAAATTGTCCACATCTGTCCTTCTTTCTGTATTCCCCTACACAGTGATTACTGGTCTACCTGTTGAGCTGGTTGTCAGGGACTTCAGAAATACCTATCTCTTTCACCTTCGGTGATAATCACCCAGTCCTGTCAATTCTCCTTTCTAAAGAAGAATACGGTGGAGAAGGATGGAAATAGGCCTAAATGGTGTCATGAATCAGCTGAATCCAAGGTAGTGACTTTCTGCCTCAGATTTCTCATATAAAACAATGACAAAAAAAAAAAATTCTGTTTGCTTAAGGCACTCGATTTGTTTACTTACAGCTAAATATATCCTAAATTATCTAGAATTTGGTACCTAAAATGGTGGCTGGAGGCAACAGACCCTAAAATGTGGAACTCTCTGCTTGAAGGAGGTAGAATGCTGGGCAAAGAAGACTCAGCTATTCTGAGCTAGAAAGTTGGCAGTTCTTGTACCGCATGTTCTCACTTGTAAGTGGGACCGAATGATGAGAACACAGGGACCCATGGAGGGGAGCAACACACACTGGGGCCTGTAGGGGGCAGTGGCGGGTGGGAAGAGGGAGAGCATCAGGAAGAATAGCCAATGGATGCTGGGCTTAACATCTAGGTGCAGCAAACCACCATAACACACGCTCACCTATGCAACAAACCTGCATATCCTGCACATGTAGCCCAGAGCTTCAAACAAAACTTGAAGAAAAAAAGAAAAAAAGTTGGTGATTCTTGTAATGTCACGGAGACAAATCTAGGAAGTGGAATGATATAATATTATATATATATTTTATATGCATATTAGGATTTTGTATATGTCAGTTCCTTCTAGAAGTTTTCAACAACATTCTATAAGATAGAAACACTTAGACTAGAGGTAACTGATGTTATAGCAGAGAAAGAATAAATTATGTCTTTGCTACTAGAGGCTCTCTCTGCCTTCCACTTGGAAATAAAATTCACTGAGAGTCACATAATCTATTACCTTGAGCCTTAAGAGCCAATTTCTGTGCCCTAAGTTAAATATATAAAAACAGTTGGCAGAGGGTATTGGTTTCAGTAAGGGCAGAGTAGCTTTTATCATACTAATCCTCCTACAGATAACAGCAATAAATTCTGAACAAAATATGGAAAATAAATATTTGAAGGCATAGGACGGTGGCCAAAAGCAGATAGAAAGTGAAGAGGATCAGAATCTTCGGGGTTTAAAAAAAAGAGGATATATGGGCCAGGCATGGTGGCTCACGGCTGTGGTCCTGGCACTTTGGGAGGCCAAGGTGGGCAGATCACTTGAGGACAGGAGTTCGAGATCTGCCTGGGCAACATGGTGAAATCCCGTCTCTACTAAAAATACAAAAAAAAAAAAAAAATTAGCCAGTTATGGTGGTGCATACGTGTAATCCCAGCTACTCAGGAGGCTGAGGCAAGAGAATCACTTGAGGCTGGGAGGCAGAGATTGATTGCAGTGAGCCAAGAACACGCCACTATACACCACCTTGGGCAACAGAACAAGACTCTGTCTCAAAACAAAAAAACAAACAAACAAATAAACAAAGAGGATACACACATGTTTATATGGCTTTTCTTCTGAAGGTACTCCTCTGTCTGTGTGAGCCATGAGGTGGTTCGAACTTAAGGATAACTTAAAGTCTTAATGGATCAAGGTGTCAGATACAAAGTTTGGGGCTGCCAGAAGAGTTAAAAATATAAAGGAAATATTCCAGAAAGGAGAGAGCTGCACAGGGCAAAGCCTTTCAAATCCACAGCTGACCTCTGAACTGCTCAGGCACAGGAGCACAAAAGGACAGAACTGCCAGAATGCTGAAAGTGCTGAGCAGAGATTTCAGCTGCCGCCCTCCATAGAGGCTGGAGAGACAGAGCATGGAGTTCAAATCTTGTCAAATTACAGAGATTGGTAAAATGTTTGGAATTTCCATTGAAACTAGAAGGGCTAGTCCCTTGAAATTAAAACTAAGTCCCAAAACTGAGGGGTTCATCCTGGCATGAAGGACAAAATTGAAAAATGCCATAAAAGAGCATAAAAACAAATTTCTATAAAGTCAAGGTGATTGAACAATAATTTAACTGCTTTTGAGAATAAAAACATTATTCAAGAAAAAGAGCATAATTAAGATTCTTTACAAGGCATTATCCACAATGCACTACAACAAAAAAATTTATTGGAAATGAGAAAAAAAAACAAAACAAAAACAGAAAAACATGTCACATAGTGGAAAACACAGTCAATAGAAACAGACCCCAAGATAACCCAATATTGAAACTGGCAGATAAGTACTTTAAAAGAGCAATTAAAATGAACTTCAAAGACTCAGAGGAAAATATGTCCTAGTGAGTGACTAGATGGAGAACCTCTGCCAGGAAACAAAAACTATTACAATGAACCAAATAAAAATTCTAGAACTAAACAGTATGATATCAGTAATGTAAAGTTCACTAGATGGGCTTAACAGAAGATTAGAGATGGCAGAAGAATCAATGAATTTGAAGACAGATCAATAGAAATCATCCAATCTGAAGAACAGAAAGAAAAAGATACAGAAAAATACTGATGGAGATTCAGTGACCTGTGAGACGATGAGAGATTTAACATATCTATAATGAAAATCCAAAAGGGGAGACAACATAAAACAAGAAATATTTGAATATATAACAAGTGAAGATTTCCCAGGCTTCCTGATGAATCCATGATCAGACTACCACAAACAAGATAAAGGTAAAAAGAAAGAAGAAAGAAGGAAAAAATGTAAAGAAAGGAGATAAAAGATCAAGAAAGAAGAAACCTGTACACATCAAAGAGAGAGAAAAAATGGGGTAGGATGGGCTTCTAATCCAACATGACTGGTATCCTTTTAAGAAGATGGCCATATAGACCGGGCGCAGTGGCTCACTCCTGCAATCCCAGCACTTAGGGAGGCCGAGTCGGGCAGGTCACCCGAGGTGAGGAGTTCGAGACCAGCTTGGCCAACATGGCAAAACCTCGTCTCTACTAAAAACGCAAAAATTAGCCAGGCATGGTGGCACATGCCTATAATCCTAGCCGCTCTAGAGGCTGGGACAGGAGAATCACTTGAACCTGGGAGCCAAGATCGCACCATTGCACTCCAGCCAGGGTGACAAGAGCAAAACTCCATCTCAAAATATAAAAATTAAAAAAAGAAGATGGCCATATGAAGACAGAGACACATAGGAAGAATGCCACGTGATAATAAGGGCAGAAATCAGAATTCTACTCTCATAGGCCAATGAGTGGCAAAGATTGCTGAAAACCACTAGAAGACAGAAAGAGGCAAGAAAGGGTTCTCCCTACAGGTGTCAGAAGGACCACAGCCCAGCTGACACCTTCATTCCAAACACCCATCCTTTAGAACTATGAGGAAATAAATTAACACTGTTTTAAGCCACTCAGTTCATAGTACACTTTGTGATGGCAGCCCAGAAACATGGTTACATGAGTATATACATTTTTTGTTTATTTGTTTCAGAGATAGGGTCTCCCTCTGTCACCCAGGCTGGAGGGCAGTGGCATGATCATAGTTCACTGTAACCTTGAATTTCTCCTCCCACCTCAGCCTCCTAACTAGCTAGGAATACAGGTGCATACCACCACACCTGGCTAATTTTTTAATTCGGGGTTTATTTAGGGTTTTTATTTGTTTTTTTGTAGAGACAGAGTCTCGCTATGTTGCCCAAACTGACCTCAGACTCCTGGCGTCAAGGGATCCTCCTGCCTCAGTCTTCCAAAGTCCTGGGATTACAGGCATAGGCCACTGCACCCAGCCAAGTATATACTTTTAAGTGGTTGAATAGGCATATACATTTACCAAATTCATCAAATTGTGCGTCAAAGCCCTACGCATTTCACTGTTTCTAAATTGTAAATGTTATAGTATAAACAAGGAAGCAGATGTTTTGTCAAGATATAAGATTAAAGACCCTGGTAGCAAAGAACAAGTTCAGCATGGTATCTGCCCACCAGAACCCAGAACCTACTGTTTCAAATTTCTTCAAGGCAACTGCCCATACATTTAGGTGTAAGAAGGATGGCAGAAACTAGAAGTGGCAGCCAGGCATGGTGACTCGCTTCTGTAATCTCAGCACTTTGAGAGGCCAAGGCAGGCAGATCACTTGAGGTCACAAGTTTGAGACCAGCCTGGCCAACATGGTGAAACTGCGTTCCTACTAAAAATACAATAAATTAGCCAGGCATGGTGGCGCACGCCTCTAATCCCAGCACCCTAGATACTCAGGAGGCTCAGACAGGAGAATTGCTTAAACCCAGGAAGCAGAGGATGCAGCATGTCGAGATCATGCCACTGCACTCCAGCCTGGCCAACAGAGTCAAACTCTGTCTCCAACAAAAAAAAGAGAAAGAAAAAAAAGAAAAAGAAAAGAAAAGAAAAGAAAAGAAAAGAAAAGAAAAGAAAAGAAACCAAAAATGGGAAGGGAAAAAAATTATCAAATTTTAAAAATGGAGCCTAAATAATATCTTCATCCATGGTAGTAGCATTTAAAATTGCCCAGAAATAAATAAAACTTAAGCCATGAGGACTGTCTCCTTGAGGAAGGTTGAGCATATACTAGATAAAATGCAGGGAAGAAGGAAATGAATTGTGTGTGTAATGCCAGGTAGCCAGGTTAAACAACTTATATGCATTGCATTGCATTTTATCAATTCAGATGGAAACCCTTGAACCATGATGTTGCCAAGAAACTGCACCCGTAGGCATGTTAGGATCAACCAAGTATGTGGGGCTGCTATCCAAATTGTGTAATAGACCTGGTGGCTGACCCAGCAATTTTCCGAACCTCCTTCTCCTTTCTCATGCTTTGCTGCAGAGGCTAGAAAACTAAACATTCACTGTTCCAGCCTCACTTGCAGTGAGCACTGGCCATATATTACAGTCCTGGCTAAGAAAAACATTAGAAGAAAGGTTATATTTTCAGACAAAGAGCGTCTCAGGAGGTGAAGGTCTTTTGCCCTGGTCTTTTCTTTGATGCCTGAGATGCTTGTGTGATGCCTAGATGCAAGGAAGCCCTCCTGACACCATGAAACCAATAAACATGAGGACCGAAATCCACAGCTATCTGTGGTAGCACAGAAAGCTGGAAAGAGCCTGAATACCTGAGGGTATCAACGTATTGCTGTGTCTGCCATGACCTGTCCACCGTCAGGTTTCCATTTTGTTATTTCTACTTTTTGAGACAGGTTCTCGCTGTTATCCAAGTTGGAGTACAGTGGCATGATCACAGCTCACTGCAGCCTCTAACTCCTAGGCGCAAGCAATCCTCCCACTTCAGCCTCTGGAGTATCTGGGACTACAAGTATGAGCCACCACGCCTATCCCGGTCTTGCCGTGTCTTGCAACAGTGTTTCCCAGGCTGGTCTTGAACTCCTGGTCTCCTATGAGCCACCATGCCTATCACAGTCTTGCATGTATCTTGCAACGGTGTTGCCCAGGTTGGTCTTGAACTCCTGGTCTCAAGTGATCCTTCCACCTTAGCCCCCCAAAGTGCTGGGATCACAGGCATAAGCCAACACACCCAGGTGAAATTTCTTAAGTAAGCAATCATTGTCTTTGTGACAAGCCACTGTTCATCCATATTTCTATTACTTGCTACAAAATGCATTCCTAATTGATAAAACTAACAACTATATCCCTCCTACCTAAGAGTCCTAACAAACAATAGCAAAAGATGGGAAACAGAGTGGAGTGGCAAACAGATTATGTAAATGTACGAAGCATTCTTCAAAGGCTGTGAATGGATCAGAGTTTACTTGTTGGCTATCTCTAGCATCAAAATACCAAGGTAGGCCAGGTGTGGTGGTGGCTCACGCCAGTAATCCCAGCACTTTGGGAGGCCGAGCTGAGTGGATCATTTGATGCCAGGAGTTCAAGACCAGCTTGGGCAACATGGTGAAACCCCATCTCTACTACAAATACAAAAATTAACCTGGCGTGGTGGTGGCATGCACCTGTAGCCTCAGCTACTTTGGAAGCTGAGGAATTAGAATTGCTTGAACTGGGAAGGTGAAGGTTGCAGTGAGCCGAGATCATGCCACTGTACTCCAGCCTGGGTGACAGAGCAACACCTATCTCAAAGAAGAAAAAAAAAGAAAGAAAAGACCAAGGTAAAAATAAAGCAGTTAATAATAAAAGAAGGAGAAGAAGTAAAATAAGAATTGTTAACATTTATTGATGTTAACATTTATTGATGGCTTTCTAGGTTCTAAGTAATTGACATGCATTGTGTTATTAATTCAGATGGAAACCCTTGGACCACGATGCTGCTGAGAAACAACAGCAGTAGGCATGCTGGGTCAACCAAGTATGTGGGGCTGCTACCCAGTTGTGTAATGCGAAAATAGTAGTAGACTGAGAATCAGTAGACTAACATTCTACTTTCTTTTTGTTTGTTTGTTTGTTTGTTTTTTCTTTCTTTTTTTTTTTTTTGAGACAGAGTCTTTCTCTGTCACTCAGCTTGGCATACAGTGGTGCAATCTTGGCTCACTGCAACCTCTGCCTCCCGGGTTCAAGCAATTATCCTGCCTCAGCCTCCCCAGTAGCTGGGACCACAGGGGCCCGCCACCATGTTTTTGTTTGTTTGTTTGTTTGTTTGTCTTCTTTCATTTTTTTCTTGAGACGGAATCTCGCTCTGTCGCCCAGGCTGGAGTGCAGTGGCACCATCTCAGCTCACTGCAACCTCCACCTCCCAGTTCAAGGGATTCTCCTGCCTCAGCTTCCTGAGTAACTGGGATTACAGGCATGCATCACCACGCCCAGCTAACTTTTTGCATTTTTAGTAGAGACAGGGTTTCACCATGTTGGCCAGGCTGGTCCTGAACTCCTGACCTCAAGTGATCCACCCTCCTCAGCCTTCCAGTGTGCTGGGATTACAGGCATGAGCCACCGTGCCTGGCTGCATCCTAGTTTTCACACTGCTAGTCACATGCTCTGTGAATCCAAAGAATCATTTAATATCTCTGAGATGGTTTTTCTTCCCTTAAAGGCAGACGTTGGAGAAAATTATTTGTAGGGTGCACTTGACATCGAACATCCTAATTTCCAACCTATTTAGTTTGGCTGAAGTAATTTGGCTGGATTTGTAACAATTCATGGAATATTTATGAAACATCACAGTCATGTCAAGAGAGCGACAGCAATTGTTTATCCCAAGCTCCAAAGACTTGGCGGAAATAGTCAAAGCAGGATACAGAAGATAGAATTCTGTTAATAAAGATAACTCCCTAAGCACTCTCAACAAGCTTATACAGTAGCTGTGAACTTAACAAAGGAATTATTGCCTGGGCAAGATGTGAATTGTTGTTAAATTTATGCAATCTATGTTAATGGCCAGAAACTATGTTTAACTGACTCAGGGATACAGTGATGGCTTGTTTTGGGTTTTCTCTAATAGAAAAATTTCCCTTCAAAATTATTTCTCCCCTGAAGCTAGCATTAACATTCATTTACATTTTCTCAACACATACTTATTTTTGCAAAGAAGCAAAAAAAATATATACATAAAATAAACAACTTGGGAAGAGGATCTTAGCTTGAAATATTCACATAGACAATTCAAAGATCTATAATCTGTAGGGTGGAGAATCAAAGGTTGATTATTTGTGAACTAGACTGTGAATACATTTTTTAAAAGTTATTCAAGACGCAGAAAATTGCATGGATACATATTTATGTTTGGCATCAGTAGTAAAATTATATTTTCTAATGAATCTACAGCTCAGGGCTTTAAAATGTGGATCTTTTAAAATGCACTAAGCAAAGTTCCAAGCATTACAAGAAATGTTTTATTTATAATGTTTGTGTGAAGCTAGACATGGCACCCATCTGTCTCTTCCAATATATTTTCACAACTGGATTTATAGACTGCAACTAAAAAAGTAAAAGAGAAAGTGTTCTGACTCCTGTGTAGTCTAATTCAGTCTATTATCATCATTTGGTTTGTTATAAGCTGTCAATACAATATGCCACACTACCCTTCCTCTTCCAGTTTCATGGCAGTAAGTTTTGTGTCCCCTTTCTGAGAAATACTTCAAGGATGCCTGCTTATTCTTTTTTTCTTCTTCCTCTTCTTCTTTTTTTTTTTTTTTTTTTTTTTTAAGACGGAGTTTCACTCTTATCGCCCAGGCTGGAGTGCAGTGATGACATTGCAGCCCACTGCAACCTCCGCCTCCCAGATTCAAGCGATTCTCCTGCCTCAGCCTCCCGAGTAGCTGGGATTATAGATGCCACCCACCATGCCCAGCTAATTTTTGTATTTTTAGTACAGACGGGATTTTACCATGTTGACCAGGCTGGTCTGGAACTCCTGACCTCAGGTGATCTGCCCGCCTCGGCCTCCCAAAGTGCTGGGACTTCAGGCATGAGCCACCACACCTAGCCCTATTTCTTTCTTTATCGCCTTCTTCCCCACATTTATGCATACTTGATGTGGCAGGAGATAAATACGTATTGAATGAAGGCCCAGAACTCTCATTGTACCATATGAAAAGAACTTAAAAGAGAAAAAAAAATGCTCCAAAAAAGTAAAATTTTTCATGCACTCTCCTTGGCCCTCACTTGTCTCTTGTTTTTATCTGTTTGCTTTGTTAGTTTTTATGGTTTTGTTTTTGGTTTGGAGACAGTCTCACTCTATCACCCAGGCTAGAGTACAGTGGTATGATCACACCTCACTGTAGCCTCGAGCTCCTGGGCTCAAGTGATTCTCCTGTCTCAGCTTCCCAAGTAGCTAGCACTACAGGTGCATGCCACCACACCCAGCTCATCTCTTAATTTTTTTTTTTTTTTTAGATACAGAGTCTGTCTATGTTGCCCAGGCTGGTCTTGAACTCCTAACTTCAGGTGATTTTTTTGCCTCAGCCTCTCAAAGTGCTGGGGTTACAGGCTTGAGCCACCACACAGCCTTGCCTCTTGCTTATATCCTCATTCTCCCTCTAATTCTTTAATTTTTATTGTTATTTTCTTTTTCTTTTTTCTTTTTCTTTTTCTTTTTTCCCAAGACAAAGTCTCGCTGTGTCACCCAGGCTGGAGTACAATGGCGCGATCTCAGTTCACTGCAACTTCCACCTATCGGGTTCAAGCAATTCTTTCTGCCTCAGCCTCCCTAGTAGCTAGGATTATAGGTGCCCTGCACCACACCCAGCTAGTTTTTGTATTTTATTTTTACTAGAGACAGGGTTTTGCCATGTTGGCCAGGCTGGTCTTGAACTCCTGACCTCAGGTGATCCACCTGCCTCGGCCTCCCAAAGTGCTGGGATTACAGGTGTGAGACACTGCAGCCGGCCAATTTTTATTGTTAGTTTCTTAGAGACAGGATCACACTCTGCCACCCAGGCTGGAGTACAATGGTGCACAATCATAGCTCACTGCAGCTTAGAACTCCTAGGCTCAAGCATCCTCCCTCCCAAGTAACTAGGACATGCCTCAGCTAATTTTTTTTTCTTTTTACATTTTGTAGAGACAGGATCTCGCTGTGTTGTCCAGGCTGATCTCGAGCTCCTAGCCTCACGTGATCCTGCTCAATCCTTCGAGTAGCTGGGACTACAGGTATGTACTATCGTGCCTGGCTACCCCTCTAACTCTTTCTTTTGCTGGCATTTAGTTCTACTCTCTTGTCTATTTATGGCCTTAATGACTCTGATGCTACTTTAGAAAGCATTTCCTATTCATGTTTAGCAATCACCATTCAGTCTTCGATCGTGACAAGGTCCTCTATAAGCCAACCAGATGAGCAGCACCTGCAACAACTTGCAAAACAACCTTGAAAAAGATAAAAAAGAAGTGAATGACCATTTTTACATAACTTGGTTAAAGTCGCAGGAATTTCAAGCTGGATGTTAGGGCGAGTGGCGTTCCCCCTACCTTCTTCCAGAGAACAGAGAACATCAGGCACACACATAAAGAGAGTCCTACATCCTAAGCTCCGAGATGGGTGTTCCTGAGTCATTCTCTGCCTAATTTAAGTCATCTGTCACTGTCATGTCTTTATCAAGGTTTCAAAACAACTAAGAAACCAGATTTTTTCAGGAAAATCATTCAGAGAGAGAGATGAGTTATTTGGTATATTCTACCAAAGATTTGAGATTAACTGAATTAAGCACTAGAAACTCATACTTGTGGGGACTTTTAAATAGGATGCTGAACAACGAATATGATTTCACAGAGTCAGCCAGGCATGGTGGCTCATGCCTGTAATTCCAGCAGTTTGGGAGGCCAAGGCGGGTGGATCGCACGAGTCCAGGAGTTTAAGACCAGCATGGGCAACATAGCAAGAGTCTGTCTTACAAAATATACGAAAACTAGCTGGGCATGGCGGTGTATGCCTGTAGTCCCAACTACCCGGGGGCTGAGGTGGGAGGATAGCTTGAGCCCTTGAGAGTTCAAAGTTGCAGTGAGCTAGATTGCACCACTGTACGCCAGCCTGGGTGACAGAGTGAGATCCAGTCTCAAAACAAACAAACAAAAAGATTTCACAGAGTCAAAATTAGCTATTGGCCAGTTTGAACTTTTCACCCCTAAAAGATAAGCCGACTTCCAATCAAATCCAACTTGAATGTCAAGGAATTGGATGCTAACTAGAGCTCTATGCCTCCAAATAATCAAAGTCTTTTAAAATACATTCCTAAAATGTGTAGCCAGGCGTGGTGGCACACACTTATAATTCCAGTGACTTGAGAGGCTCAGAGAGGAGGACTGCTTGAGGCAGGAGTTTGAGACCAGCCTGGCCAACATAGTGAGACCCCATTTTTCTTAAAAAATAAAAACAAAAAATTCTTAAAATGCATGGTGACTGATATAGAGATGATTTGTAATAAATGGCTGACAAATGAACAAATAAATCAATGAAGGAAAAACATCTGAAAACCTGTATTATTTAGCCTTGTATGTTCTCAGTACAAATTTGTTGACCTGCAAAAAAGAGGCCCACATCCAGGACTAAAATGTCAAGTAGGAGAGGAGAGAAAAAAAATAGGCTTTTGAAGATCTACTTTGTACTAGGTCCTGTTAATTTATTTTTAGTTTGAAAATAATACTGGGGGATCCTCCTCATTTTACATATTATTATATTTATTTTAGTGATCAGTAAACTAAGGATCAGAGTGTTTAAATATTGAAATGGTAATAATGTTGACCATTTACACACACACACAGGTCCACACGCACACCCATCTTTGATTCTTACAACCTTTCAAGGAATGTGTCGTCATCCCATTTTAAAGGCAAAGAAACTGGGGTCCAGAAAGATCACAGCTCATGTAGTGATAAATAGCAGAGCCAAAACCATACTGAGAATTGATGAAAACGGAAACATCCCAGCAGCATCTCTATCCGCTGGTCCTTTTGCAATTATCCCTCTTTGCCATTGCCACAAACAGGTTCATCAGCAAAAGAGTAATCCGCCAGGGAACAGACCCATGGGGTCCAGCCTGATTGTGACTAAGTAAGGGCCATGGAACCTGTGGAAAAGTTGAACCAGAGTCTGAGTTTTTAACAGTCATTGTTCAGACTCCCTGTCCACCTCTTAGTTTTCAAGGCTTTCCACGAGTAAAAACGAAGTCATCCTTGCCTAAGAAGATGCCATAATGATGCATGAGATGTCTACCAGGGAAGTGCTTTGATACCTTCTCAATCACATTCAGACCATTTGTCCCTCCTTCACAGCAACCAGTGATGGAGAAGACTTAGGGCCAGAAGCCTCACTAGTCAGTCTTGCACAGCCCTGGTGCTTTGTGTTCAAGAGTGAAATGGACCAAAAAGCAGACAAAGCAATTATAAGAAAACTCCAGACCAATAACTCTAGTGAACAAAGATGCCAAAATCCTTATCACAGTATTAGCAAATTAAACCAGTGATCTACAGAAACTTATTAAAAGGTATATAATACATCATGACTAAGTAAGGTTTATTCCAGGAATGCAAGCCTGGTTCAACATTTTTTTAAAGAGATAATTCACTATTTCAACTGAATGAAGCAGAAAATACTTATGACTATTTCAATGACTGCAGAAAAAAGTAATTGACAAAATTTAACAACTATTCATGGTAAAATCTCTCAGCAAATTAGAAATAGTGGGTAATTTCCTCAGTCTGATAAAATCTGTTATATAGGAAAGACCTATATATCACATCATCCTTGACAGTGAAAGACTGAAGACTTCCCCTCTAAAACTGGGGACAAAGATGCCCACTGTTACCATTTCTATTTACCACTGTACTGTAGGTCTTAGCCATTGCGATAAGGCAAGAAAAAAAGAGGTAAATATATATTTTTTAAAAGAACTTAAAATAAGTAAAATGATCCCTTATTTGCAGATGAATGTTTGTATAGAAATTTACAAGATATCTACAAAACAATTTCTAAAAGGAATAAATAAATTTCACAAGGTCATAGGATACAAGGTTTATATGAAAAAAATCACTGTATTTCTATATAGGAGCATAACAAACTGAAGCTATAAAAATCAATTCCATCTTCAGTAGTATTAAAAAAAGAAAAATAAAGTACATATGAAGAAAACTAATCAAAAGTTATACAAAATCTCGAAGTTGAAAGTTATAATTTAACATTATTTGGGCCTTAAGGAAGACCTAAATGAATATATGTATATCATGTTTATGGGTTAAAATATTCCATATTGTTAAGAGATTAATTTCTCCAATTGATTATAGAGTTAATGCAATTACTATCAAAATTTAACCAGACTTATGCAGACATTGACAATTTGGATTCTAAAATTTACATACAAAGGCTAAATGCTATAAAAAGCCAAAGCAATGTTTTTAAAAGAACAAAGTTAAAGGACTTAACTGCAGCGGATCTCAAGACTTATTTTGAAAGCCCAGTCAAAAGGATAGACTTCTAGATAATGGAACAGAATATAGAGTCAAGAAATAGAGACACATATACATGGATATTTTACAAAGGGGCTAAGGTAATTCGGTGGCAAAAGAAAGGTAGTTTTGTTTTGTTTGTTTTTAATAAATGATGCTGGAATGCCTAAATAACCACAAGAAAAAATAAACAACAATTTTCTCATCTTGTATATAAAAATGAGCTCAAAATTGATAATATACCTAAATAGAAAAACAAAAACTATAAAACGTTGGGAGCAAAAGAGAAATCTCTGTGACCATGAAATAAAGATTATCTAGATAGCACACAAAAAGCATGAATCATAACATGAAATATTGATACATCTAACTTTATAAAAAATAAAAATGGTCTTTAAAGGCCACTGTTGAGAAAATAAAAAGGCAAACCACAGACTGGGAGAATGTATTTGCAACATGCATGCAAACAAAGGACTTATATCTAGTATCTGTAAAGAACTTATATAGCTAAAAAATACAAGAGGCTTCAAAAATGAAGAAATACAAACAGCCAATAAACACAGGAAAGGATACACATCATTAGCCATTAGGAAAAGGCAAATAAAAACACAATTATATACCACCACAGTTCAGTAGAATGGTTAAAATCAGACATAGTATCAGGATTGGCAAGGATGTGGAGCAACTGGAAGTCTCATACACCAATGGTGGGAACGTAAAATGGTACAACTACTTTGAAACACAGTTTGGCAATTTCTTAAAAAGTCAAATATCCATCTATCATGCAACCCACCCATTCCACTCTTAGCTATTTACCCAAGAGAAATGGAAACATATGTCTACAAAAACACTCGTATAAAAACATTCAAAGAAGCTTTATTACATTTTTGACTATTATAAATCACATCAAACTTCACAGCAAACTTCATCTGAGGATAGAGAACAATTTCCTATTATTTATAATAGTCAAAAACTAGCTAAACAATAAACACAAACGTCCATCAACAGGTGGATGGATAAACTGTGGAATATTCACACAACAGAATACCACCCAACAATAAAAAACAAACTACAAATACATAACAACACAGATGAATCTCAAAATAATATGCTAAGAGAAAGAAGCCAGACACAAGAGTATATATTGTATTATCACATTTCTATAAAATTTCAGAAAACAAAAACTGAACTGTAGTGATAGAATGCAGATCAGTTTGGGACAGGGAGGCGAGAGCATGGAGGAAGGGATGACTTGCAAGGACCATCATGGAATTTTGGGGTGTGATGTAAATCTTTGGTCTCTTTATTGGGTGGCAGTATTATTGGTATACACTTAGTCAAAACTCAACGAATTGCACACTTTAAATATGTTCAGTGTATTGTATGTAAGCTATACTTCAATATCATTTTTTTTTTTTTTGAGATGGGGTCTCACTCTATTGCCCAGGCTGGAGTGCAGTGGTGCAATCTCGGCTCACTGCAAGCTCCGCCTCCCGGGTTCACACCATTCTCCTGCCTCAGCCTCCCAAGTAGCTGGGACTACAGGCACCTGCCACCATGCTCAGCTAATTTTTTGTATTTTTAGTAGAGATGAGGTTTCACCATGTTAGCCAGGATGGTCTCAATTTCCTGACCTCGTGATCCGCCCACCTCAGCCTCCCAAAGTGCTGGGATTACAGGAGTGAGCCAAATCATTTTTTAAAATAAGAATAAACCAGAGCAAATTCAGAATACAGTAAGTGGGGTGGGAAAGCATGCATTCTGAGACACGAGTGAAGATTCTTGAGGAGCATCATGACTGTCCTCAGATGTCCATCAGATACAAGAGTCAGCTTCTGGACAACCTCATTGCAAGAACCAGGATTGACTGGTGGAATCTGGAGACAGCAAACTTCATCTGAGGACAGAGAACAATTTCCTAACCAGGAAGAATAATCCACAGCTAAAACTGGCTGCCATGCTGGAGAGGGTGTTCCTTGGTACTGGAGGTATTCATGGAGAAGTAGGCAGACCAGGGCTTTGGAGGAACTTTGTGAGAACAAACACCGGCACTTTTAAGTTCCAGCTCCCTTTCTAACCTCAAGCATTTCAAGGAAATCACTTCTCTTCTAATAACAAGCAGTCTGAAATAACAGACAATAAATCAGAAATAAAACAGCTCAGGCACAGAGGAAGAGGGGAAAGTGTCTTAGGTAACCACCAAACTTCACAATCATACAATGGGCCCCAGTAAAATAGTGGGCCCTAATAAGTATATTCCTTTCCCTTTAAGTGCACTAAAATGAAAAAACTAAAAGCAAACTCAGAGGGTATGCCTGCAACTGCAAAAAAATGTATGGGAACAGACACAAAACTCTCCCTCCCAGATAAGCAAGACAAAGAGACACAGAAACATTCTGAGCCTGTGATAAGCTCTTCCACCCTGAACCCTTAAAAACTCTTAGTCTGTAAGAGAGAGCACCTCTGACCTAGCTTGGCCTGAAGCTCCTCTCAGGGTTATTCTCCAAAATAAACCTGTCTTTGACTGTTAAGCCACTTTTCGTGTTTCTTTCCTCTTTCTTCTTTCTTTAATTCTTACAGGCAGACCAGGGATTTGGAGGAACTTTGTGAGAAAGGTGGAGACCAACCCATAAGGCCTCTTCCAACCTGAAGATGCTAGAATTCTGCAAGACTAGGCATTCTCTGCTGTTTGCTGTTGGCATATGATAGAGTTTGGACGTTTGTCCCCTCCAAATCTCTTGCTGAAATATGATTCCCAGTATTGGAGGTGAGGCCTGCTTGGAGGTGTTTGGGTCATGGGGGCGGATCCCTCATGAATGTCCTAGTGCCGGCCTTCATAGTGAGACCTGGTTATTGAAAACTCTGTGGCACCTCCTCCCTCTCTCTCTTTCTCCCACTCTCACCATGTGACATGCTGGCTCCTCATCACCTTCCCACCATGATTGGAAGCTTCCTGAGGCCTCACCAGAAGCAGATGCAGGCATCACACTTCATGTACAGCCTGCAGAACCATAAGCCAATTAAACTTCTTTATAAATTACCCAACTTCAGGTCTTTCTTCCTAGTGATGCAGGAACAGCCTACTACAGCAGAGGAAAGCCCAAAGTTCAACAGAGTCTCCCTTTCCCAGACAATTTTCTCTAAATAAAATTAAAATGTCAGGATGGAAATGAAGAGGAATTTTCCACCCTGTCTATTTGGTGCCAGATCCCCTTCTTTCTGTTGGCCCAAGAACACTTACACTGAAGATGGATGATTTTGAGGCTTGCTCCCTTCCAAAAGCTCATCTTGTAATGACTAATTAGTCTGAAGTTAGCACAAACAGTAGCGGCTGAGTGGAAACACCTATTGTAATTTCTGGTGTGCTGGCTCCCAAAGCCATCCTCGTATGATATCTAACTCAAAGCCTTCGTCTCCTGCCGAAATGGTGAGGAGGAGCGATGCGTGGGTGTAATCCTTAAGCGTGATCACAAACCAGTTGAGCTACAAGAGCTCATTCACTCATTCATGTGTGTATTCATTCAATGAGCACATGAGCATTCTGATGCACCAGAACACTCTCTCCCCTGCTTTGACTGTGTGGCCCCTTCTTACTGTTCTTTCAAGTGCTTACCCTGACTTAGAGAAGAGGACACTTGGAGGAGGAGACAGACTTAAGGAAGGTAAACAGAAATAAGACATCCCAGGCTATGTCATGTCTCTTAAGCAGGCCTGGCCAGAGGATCAATGTGAGACTGATCAACAGCTCAGGGTTTTTGTGATTAATTTTTGATTATTCTCAAAGAGCTCAGGGTTCTTATTTTCTACACCAAGTTTTATATTAAAATAGGACATTTGGGCAGGGCAGTGTGGTTCATGCCTGTAATCCTCGCACTTGAGGAGGCTGAGAAGGGTGGATCACTTGAAGTCAGGAGTTCGAGACCAGCCTGGCCAACATGGTGAAACCTCATCTCTACCAAAAATACAAAAATTAACTGGGCGTGGTGATGCATGCCTGTAATCCCAGCTACTTGGGAGGCTGAGGCAGGAGGATCACTTGAACCTGGGAGGCAGAGGCTGCAGTGAGCTGAGATTGCACCACATCACTCCAGCCTGGGCGACAGAGGAAGACTCTATTTCAAAAAAAAAAAAAAAAGACATTTGGTGGAGATTTGGCCCTTCTGAAGAGTCATTCTGCAGGGCTCCAGGGACCATGGCAACCAAGCTATTTGCTCTTTCTTATTTCTCTTCTAGCATTCTCCTTTGTAACAGGTTCATGTCCCTTAGCACCTCCACCCAGTGCTGATCCAGGGCAACAAAAAAGAACTCACTCTGGTCCAACCATCTGTTTTCCAGCCAAGGGCTCTTGCTCAGAGAGCCAAGGCAGAAGCTCCCATTTGGTAGAAGTTGAATCTAAGGCTTTTTATTATCATTAATCTAACCTGCCCCAATTTGAAAGGATGAGGAAGGTGTGTTTGCATTTAGCTCAAATCACATCCTGAAAAACGGGGAAAAGATTCGTAAGCAATTCAGAGGGAGAATAAGGCCCAGTGTGTATTGCACAAAGGAATGAAACTCGGAACAACAGTGTTGTCAGAAACAGGAAGGAAGACCTCTTCCCACAAATCTAGATGAGACTGATTCAGCATGGAGAATTATTTCAGCTCGACATTAAAAGGAAATTCTGAGAAAGAAAAGGCAATGGGAAGTGTGACTGTTGGGAAAGGCTGCACTTGTGCAAGAGGTCAAATTGAGTAACATCCCATACATAATCACTGGGATTGCTAACTTAAAAATGGGTTCTTTGGGTCGGGAGCGGTGGCTCATGCCTGTAATCCCAACGCTTTGGGAGGCCCAGGTGGGCAGATCACGAGATCAGGAGTTCGAGACCAGTCTGACCAACATGGTGAAACCCCATCTCTGCTAAAAATACAAAAATTAGCCAGGCGTGGTGGCACACACCTGTAATCCCAGCTACTCAGGAGGCTGACACAGGAGAATCGCTTGAACTCGGGAGGCGAAGGTTGCAGTGAGTCGAGATTGCACTACTGTACTCCAGCCCGGGCGACAAAGCGAGACTCTGTGTCAAAAAAAAAAAAAAAAAAAAAAGAAGAAGAAGAAGAAGAGGTTCTTTGACAAAGTCCCACTTTATTTTTCACTTGGGTAATATGTTGATGCGTATTGCAGATGTCTATTTCAATTAGGGACTATAAACGTCATTTTGTCAGATTTAGACTCCATTGAAAAATAAACAGCAAATTTTGAAATGCTTTGTTCTTGTATTTTATATCAAGTTTATTTGATAAAGTCTGAAGTCTGGGTTTTCCATGTTTTCAATATTTTTGGTCTTTAGGCATCATGGCTTACTTTAAAAGCTAACCCCCAAATAATATTTGGTTTCCTTTATAAGTGAGATATTAAATGAAAACTGGTGATTTTTTTGGACTAAAATTAGCAAAGGTAAAACTTAGATATTTTCTCACGTGCAAGCAAGTTTTTAGTTGAACTCATATCTCACACTAATTGGGTGAAAAGTCGATCTGAATTAGAGATCCTTTAAATTCAGTATTATGACTTTCAAGGGCATTCAGTAACAAAAGGAAGTAGATAAGAAAAACATTCTATTTATACATCTAACCAGGACAGCTCTGAGAGGCTAAATAAGTTTCACGGGTAATTAACATCATTTGCGTGAGGACTAATATGCTTGAGATTAAAAGTTCTTTTTTAAATGTCATACAATTTTTTTGACTGTTCCCATCGTGACTTAAGAGTAATGGCTGGCGCTGGCGAACACATCTGTCCCCAAAGACCAAACAGGTTAAGGCAAGTGTCACCAAACACTTAGGTCTGCCCTGGAGTTTCCATCGGCCAAAACCAGCAAGTTTTCTCTGATGAAGAATCTTGTCTCATTATACACTGGTAGACTATTTAACTTATCATCATGAAAATTAAAACTGAAGAAGAAAATAAGTAAATAAATATATATATATGAATATATGCATGTGTGTAATATATATGTATAACTTTATATATCCACATAATTTTCAAACTTGCTCAAAATGACAGAAAATAATGAAATGAATCGACATATAACCATAACTCAGATTCAACAATTAGCAATATTTTGTCACATTTGCTTCATCTTTTCCCCCTTTCTTACTAAAATATTTTAAAGCACTTCTCAGACATCATGTCATTTCACCCCTATGCACAGCAATGCACGTCTATTAAAAAAAATACAAACATTTTCTTAAGTAAAAAACTTATATACTGACTCATATTAACAAAAGACATAATAATTCTCAGGATGAAAAAAACTCATCCGACACTCATCCATGATCCCACCTCCCCAATTGTCTCACAAAGGTCATTTTACATGATCTGTTCGCATCAGGATACAAACAAGGCACACATGCTGCTTGTCTCTAATGTGCTCCACCCTCCCTGGCTTCTCATTCTTTTCAAGTCATTGACTTGTTGCAGAAACCATGTCAGCTGTCCTGAAGACTGTCCCATATTCCGGAAGCCCTTGTGGTATCATTTAGTTTGTTCCTCTGTCCCTCATATTTCCTGTAAATGGAAGTTGGCCCTAGAGCTCATATTCAGCTTTTCCTGAAGACAACTTCATATGGATGCTGTGAGCTTCAGGTTGTACTACACTGGGACTCCACCCTACCTGATATGCCAACTGTAGTGACAACCAGCAGGTTCAGGGGGTGACAGCCCTAAGTGTGCATTGTCAAGTTCTCCATAAACCTTTCATCTCATGGTTTCTTTCATCACAGTGCCTTGCTTGATGCAAACACCGTATTTCATTCTTGGTGGCAAACTGGTGATTTCCAAGTGCAATAACTTCTTCCACAATTATTCATTGACATCTTCATAAAGAAGGTGTCCTTTTTTTTTTTTTTAATCAACTTGGGCTACTTGGTTACTGTTACTTGGGCTATTTGAAATATTGTTTATGCTTTTTTTCCTTTTTTTTTTTTTTAGAGACAGGATCTCACAGTGTGGGTCATGCTGGAGTGCAGTGGCACCATCATAGCTCACTGCAATCTCAAACTCCCAGGCTCAAGTGATCCTCCAGCCTCAGCCTCCCACGTAGCTGAAGGCTACCACCTACCCCCTACCACGACTGGATTGTTTATGCTTTTTAAGTGCCAATCTTTGGAGTAAAGATTTGGTACCCAGCCAGGCACGGTATAGCACTTTGGAGGGCCAAGGGGGGCGATCACCTGAGGTCAGGCATTCAAGATCAGCCTGGCCAACATGATGAAACCCCATCTCTTCTAAAAATACAAAAATTAGCCGGACGTGGTGCAGGTGCCTGTAATCCCAGCTACTTGGGAGGCAGGGGCAGGAGACTCACTTGAACCCGGGAGGCAGAGGTTGCAGTGAGCCGAGATCAAGTCATTGCACTCCAGCCTAGGTGACACAGTGAAACTCCATCTCCAAAAAAAAAAAGTTTGGTACCGTATAAGCTTTTACCCCTACCATATTAAAGTACCATGGAAATAAGTCTATATATGTATGTGTTGGTAGAAACACATTGGAATACATATATAGTATATAAAATGTACATCATAAACATATAGTTTATGGTATATATTATAAATACACAGTATATAAAATATGTAAAATGTTTATGTATGTTTATATATTTTCAATGTGTTGCTACCTATTGCATTTGTTATTTCTTTTACTGCTTCAATTATTCCATTTTGGGCAGTGGATGTCCTTTCAGCAGCCTCCAGTTCTTAGGTAACCTATTAGTTTTTGGACTTAGCACACACTGCCTAGCTCATAGTAAGGACTTCCATAACTTTTATTTATTTTATGTTATGTTATGTTATGTTATTATGTTATCTTATCTTATCTTATTTTATTTTATTTTATGACAGAGTCTTGCTCTGTCGCCCAGGCTAGAGTGCAATGGCATAGTCTCGGCTTACTGCAACCTCTGCCTTCTGGGTTCAAGAGATTCTCCTGCCTCAGCCTCCTCAGTAGCTAGGATTACAGGTGTGCACCACCACATCCGGCTAATTTTTGTATTTTTAGTAGAGATGGGGTTTCGCCATACTGGCCAGGCTGGTCTCGAACTCCTGACCTCGTGATCCACCCACCTCGACCTCCCAAAGTGCTAGGATTATAGGCATGAGCCATCGCATATGGAAGCCGACTTCCATAACTTTTATCTATGACTGTATGAAAGCAAACTTATTTCCACATAACAATGACCATAAGAACACAAGTATTCAGCCTATTCAACATGTCTCTATCACGAGAATGTATTAGGTTCATATTATGTACCAGCACCATCCAAAGTGACTGGATTACAAAGACAGGTATAGCATGTTCAGTTCTTACGGGATTACAGACTCGAGCAGCTGTTTATAAACATAGCATTCTAGTGCACCTGCACTTCAGGTGAGAAGTTGGTCATGAATCATTTATAGCTTGCCTTAGAGAAGAGTAGGGATAATTGCAAATGACAGGCTTCTTCAAGAAATAAATGAGAAGAGATTCAAGGTGAGCCCTAGAATGCCACTGGTCTCAATGTGTCTCACTATGCAGAAAACCAGGGAGCAGACGCAGCTGGATCGCTCAGCATTGCACATGGCAGTGTGTCCTATACCTGTGCATCATTGATCAAGTGTGTCATGCTCTGAAAAAAAAAGCTGGTCTAGGAAGAGCAATGTGTTACCAGACAACTATAACACAGTGGGATGTGTTCTCACAATGCCATCAGAATAGCGATGAGCATGTGGTCTAAAAAATCTGTAGGAAAGGAAATATCAGTTGGACTTTTAAAAAATGACTGAAATTCATTTTTCCAGATGCAGTGGTTCAAACCTGTAATCCAACCACATTAGGAGGCCGAGGAGGGCAGATTACTCGAGGCCAGGAGTTCGAGACCAGCCTGGGCAACATGGTGAAACCCTGTCTCTACAAAAAATACAAAAATTAGTTAGATGTGGTGGCGCACACCTGTAGTCCCAGCTACTTGGGAGGTTGAGGCGGGAGAACAGCTTGAACCTAGGAGGTGGAGGATGCAGTGAGCCAAGATTGTGCCACTGCACTCCAGCCTGAACTAAAGAGTGAGACTCTGTCTCCAACGGGACCAGGTGGTGAAGGCATTGAATGCTATGAAAAGGAGTCTATGTGTTATCATTACACTGAAGGGAACCATCCAGTTGTCAAGCAAGAGTAATATGGTCAGCTCTATAGGGTTTTTTGTTTGCTTTTGGGGTGTTCGTTGTTTGTTTTTGAGACAGAGGCTCACTCTATCACCCAGGCTGGAATGCAGTGGCACGATCTCGGCTCACTGCAACCTCCACCTCACTGGTTCAAGCGATTTTCATGCCTCAGTCTCCCAAGTAGCTGGGATTACAGGCGTGCGCCACCACGCCCAGCTAATTTTTTGTGTTTTTAGTAGAGACGGGGTTTCACCACGTTGGCCAGGCTGGAGATCTATGTTTTTTAAAAGATAACACAAGAAGGCAAGGAGGGGGAGAGGGTAGATGGACCAAAAGAGAGAAAAAGTCAAAACAAAAAGACAAGTTAGAAATCTACAGTGGCCCAGATGAAAAATTATGAGGGTCTAGAAGTATCCCTTAAATCTGCCAGGTAGAAAAAAAGGAGGCAGAAATTCATTCGAGAAGCTTTTCACAGGTGAAATTTACAGGACTTGGTGACTGCCAAAATGCGAGAAGTCATGAAGAAGAGGAATGAAGGATGACTCTGAGGTTTCTGAGTGTAAACAGGAAGTCGCTGAAATGCAATTCCATTTGCTAACTAGCCAAATCACAGTGCAAATTGATTAAGAATTAATATGTGACGGAGTGTATTTGCAAAACAGACAAGTTGCAAAAGACATCTCAGAGAAATAAACTCATCAGGATTTCCATTTTAAAAACACATGCAGGGCAACTCACATTTATAGCCTCTCCATTTTTAAATGTTAATGTTCTCTGGGAAGTAAATTATGAACGTCCAGTATGCCAGGATGCCGTCCTTAGCGTCAAAGATGAGTCCCAAATTTGAGGTATAGGTTGCCTAGCAACCAAAGTCCCCTCGAGCAGAGAAAAATTGACTTTTTTTTTTCCTAGTAGAGTCGCTTCATGGATCCAAAGCAGGAGGACGGGGAAATGATCATTAAAAATTGACCTTATGACAACGGTTCAGTTACGAAAATTGAATTTACTCGACCAGCAGGGGGCATCCCACCTTCTCCAAGAACCTTTCTAAAGTTCTCCATACAGGTCACTGGCTAGCAAATGCTCATCTCTCCCTCCTCTAAACTCTTACTTCACTGGGATAACCCTGGAGGCACAGCCTGGCATGAAGGTTAATTTTTCAATCGTCGTCTTCAAATACATTGACATATCTGGAGCCATTATCTTTTACATCATTTATTGACTGTGGCCCCGGACGGCCTAAGTTTGAATCCTGACTCTAGCCCTTACTACCTCTGTGGCCTTGAGCAATTGTGTAATGCCTCCATGCCTCAGTTTCCCCATCTTTAAATGCAGACAGTAATACTACCCTCTCTCATGTTGTGGGCATTCTGTGTGTGATACACGAGTTTATATTTTCATATTTATTATTTATGAGTTTATGTTTTTATGTGTTTAATTTATGGCATGTGAGCAATATAGGAGTTAACATAGGTTAACACAGGTAAGGTGCTTGACACAGTTCTGGCACATAGGAAGCACTCAGTAGTGGCTGACTCTGATTAGTATTACATCATGTTACCTTGTGTCCTCTGCCGTAGCTGGGAAGGTAAACACATAGCATTTATTGTAAAAGTGATGAGTGATTTTCTGGTTCTTTTTCCACTGCTTCCTACTTTAATGTTCCACTTTGCAGGAAAACACTCGAATTTATCTCAGAGCTCCAAAGAGGCCTCAGGAATTATCTGAGTATTCTGCAGGTACTTAGAGAGGAATCAGCCCACCCAAGACATCTTTTTTTTTTTCAGGGACAGCCTTACTCTGTCACCCAGGCTGGAATGCAGTGGTGCAATCATAGCTCACTGCAGCCTTGAACTCCTGGGCTCCAGTGATCCCCCATCTCAGCCTCTTGAGTAGCTGGGACTACAGGTGCACATCACCAAGCCCGGCTAATATTTATTTATTTATTTATTTATTTATTTTGTAGAGATGAAGGTCTCACTGTGTTGTCCAGGCTGGTCTCAAATTCCTGGGCTCAAGCCATCATCCCGCCTTGGCCTCCCAAAGTGCTGGGATTACAGACTTGAGCCACCACACCGAGCTGAGGCATCTCTGTTTAATGAGAGTGAGAAATTTGCAATTTGTGTGCAGTTGGCTTGAAAGTCCTTCCTCTGGGCCAATCAGCTCACCCAAAGAGTCCAAGCATAGACTTTTATCTCTGGAAAAACGTACATGGGAAAGAGATCCCATCTCTTTCCCATGTACATCCCATGAAAGGAAGGAGCATTTGCTGGGAGATGCTGAAGACAGCCTTAAGAAGAAAGGAAAAGAGAAAGAGGAATGAGCTTATAACAAACAGGTAGGTGGAGAAAACCCAGAGATAGAGCTGAAAACACAGATTGCTCAGGAAGCTTTCCTGGACAGGCCCTGGGATTCCCAGAGGAAGGCAGAGAACTTCGCTTCTCAAGGCCAGCAAACCAGGTTGCGGTAAGCAGAGTAATGGCCCTCCAAAGATGTCCGTGTCTATGAATACATCACCTTACATGACAAATGGGACTTTGCAGGTGTGATCAAGTTAAGGATTTTGAGATAGAGGGTGATATGGTTTGGCTCTGTGTACCCACCAAATCTCATCTTGACTCGTACTCCCATAATTCCCCCCTGTTGTGGGAGGGACCTGGTGGGAGATAACTGAATCATAGGGGTGGTTTCTCCACGCTGTTCTTGTGGTAGTGAATAAGTCTCACAAGACCTGATGGTTTTATCAGCGGTTCCCGCTTTTGCATCTTCCTCATTCTCTCTGTGCCTGCTGCCAAGCACGGAAGACATGACTTGCTCCTCTTTGCCTTCCCCCATGATTGCGAGGCTTTCCCAGCCATGTGGAACTGTAAGTTCAATTAAACCTCTTTCTTTTGTAAATTGCCCAGTCTCAGGTGTGTCTTTATCAGCAGCGTGAAAACAAACTAATGCGGAGAGATTATCCTGAATTATCTGGGTGGGTGCACTGTCATTACAAGAGTCCCTACTGAAAGGAAGGCAGGAGGGTCAGAGAAGGAGAGGTGAGGGCCGAGGCATAGCCACAGTGATGCACGGCCACAAGCCATGGAGTGCTAGTCACCTCCAAAAGCAGGAGAAGGCAAGGAAAGGATTCTCTACTAGAGCTTCCAGAGGGAATGCAGCCCTGCTGCCCCACCCATCACTTCTGACCTTCAGAACTAGAAGATAATGAATTCCTGTTGTTTTAAGCCACTCAAATGGTGATTGTAGTTACAGCAGCAGTAGGAACCGAATGGACAGGTGGGAAAAGGGAGGAGTCTGGGAGAAAATCCACGTGCACTCGCTCGGATAGGCAAGGAGAAGATAGCAAGAGTGGAAGTGGCAAAGCAAACAAATTAGTGTCCTATATCAGCATTTTCTTTTAAATTTTTGTAAACTGTAGATTCGGGGGTACATGTGCAGGTTTGTTACCTGATGATATCACATGATGCTGAGATTTGGTGTACAATTGAACCCCTTACTCAAGTAGTGAACACAGGAGCTGACAGGTAGTTTTTCAGCCCTTACCTCCTTCCTCCTTCCCCACTCTGGTAGTCTCCAGTGTCCCCATCTTTATGTCCATGAGTACCCAATGTTTAGCTCTCGCAAGTGAGAACATCCAGTATTTGGTTTTCTGTTTCTGTGTTACTTAGGATAACGGCCTCCGGGTGCATTTGTGTGGCTGCAAAGGACATGATTTTGTCCTCTTTTGTAGTTGCGTAGTATTCCATGGTGTACATGTACCACCTTTTCTTTACGCAGTCCACCACTGATGGACACCTGTGTTGATTCTCTGACTTTGCTATTGTGAATAGTGCTGCAATAAACGTATGAGTGCAGGGTTTTTGTTTTTTTTTGTTGTTGTTGTTGTTTGTTTTTGTTTTTTTGGTTTTTTTTTATAGAATGATTTCTTTTCCTTTGGGTTATATCAGCATTTTCTAAACTGTTCTATAAAGTGATATTATGAGTCCCCAGAAAGGGACAGGGCAAGTAGGGGAGTTCAGAAGAAGATGAAAGTGGAACCAATTTGACAATTTGAGACTAATGAGAATTTGGTAAAAGAATGTGATTGCTTTAGCCAGTTAAAAGTTGCAAGAAGGATATTATCATTATTATTATTGTAACCATTACTATTATTATGACTCTTCTGTGTTTTGTGGGAAAAAATTGTGAGATTGAAAATGGATGAAAAAGATTCCTGGGTGTCTTGTCTGACACCTTTTTCCAGGTTATCTCAGCCTTTCATCCTATTACATAATCTGTAAGTGGTAGAAAACCACTAAGAATGCAAGGAATTCTTGTCCATAGAGATGTAGATTAGTAGCATCTGGTGGAATGCAATCACTGTCTAGGACAGATGATCTAAGACAGGTGCAGGTCCGTAGCCTGTTAGGAACCGGGCCACACAGCAGGAGGTGAAGGAACATTACCTCCTGAGCTCTGCCTTCTGTAAGATCAGTGGTGGCATTAGATTCTCATAGGAGCATAAGCCACATGCAAGGGATCTAGGTTGTGTGCTCCTTATGAGAATCTAATGCCTAATGATCTGAGGTGGAATAGTTTTATCCCAAAACCATCCCCACCCCAAGTCTATGGAAAAATTGTCTTCCACGAAACTGGTCCCTGCTGCCAAAAAAGTTTGGGGACTGCTGGTCTAGGTGACAGACCCATTTTGCATCCACTTGTAAATCCATTTCAGCGTTCACTCTTTTCAGGGATACCTGTGGTTCTTGGACTTTTCCTTGGAACAAGTTATATCACCTTACTGGCTCTCTCAGTGAATGCCTTATATAAAATGTGTGATATATGTTCATCCTGTATCTGTATGGGAATCACGATTTCTCATTTTCAAAAATTTATTCTGCAGGAATTGCAAATCAAAATCACAATGCAATACCACCTCACTCCCTCAAGAATGGCCATTATCAAAAACTCAAAAAATAATAGATGTTGGTGAGGATGCTGTGAAAAGGGAACACTTCTGCACCGCTGGTGGAAATGTAAACTAGTACGGCCACTATGGAAAACAGTGTGGAGATTTCTTAAAGAACTTAAAGTAGAACTATCATTTGATCCAGCAGTCTCACTACTGGGTATCTACCCAGAGGAAAGAAGTCATTATACAAAAGGATACTGGTACACACATGTTTATAGCAGCACGATTTGCAATTACAAAAATGTGGAACCAGCCCAAATGCCCATCTATCAATGAGTAGATAAAGAAACTGACATATGATGGAATACTACTCAGCCATAAAAAGGAATGAATTAATAGCATTTGCAGCAACATGGATGGAACTGGAGACTACTAGTCTAAGTGAAGTAACTCAGGAATGGGAAACCAAACATCATATGTTCTCACTCATAAGCGGGAGCTAAGCTATGAGGATGCAAAGGCATAAGAATGATACAGTAAACTCTGGGGACTTGGGGGAAAGGGTGGGAGGGGGGTGAGGAATAAAAGATTACAAAGTGGGTTCAGTGTACACGTCTCAGGTGATGGGTGCACCAAAATCCCACAGATCACCACTAAAGAACTTCCTCATGTAACCAAATACCATCCATTCCCCAAAAATGTATGGAAATAGAACATTTAAAAATAATAATCACATAAACTAAAAAGCAAAAAAAAAAAAAAAAAACCCATCATGCAATATTGTATTAGGATAGAGCTGTTGTGTAGCTAATAGGGCCTGAAGGTGTGTGTGTCGGTCCTTCTCCCATCTTCTCGGGAGCTGACTCAGGTACCACAGTGATGCAGCAAGACCGGGTATCCCCAGAGTTATCTCCAGGCCCCCACTCCCTACCACCACCACACACACACGCAAAGCTCTCCTCATCTTGGTCTAGGAGGAACAACTAAGTATTCCTCCTACCAGGACTCTCCCTGCCTTCAGAACTATGGCTCCTCCAGTGAGGAAAAAGAAAAGAGAGAAGCAGGCCGGGCGCGGTGGCTCAAGCCTGTAATCCTAGCACTTTGGGAGGCCGAGGTGGGTGGATCACGAGGTCAGAAGATCAAGACCATCCTGGCTAACACGGTGAAACCCCGTCTCTACTAAAAAATACAAAAAACTAGCCGGGCAAGGTGGCGGGCGCCTGTAGTCCCAGCTACTCGGGAGGCTGAGGCAGGAGAATGGCGTAAACCCGGGAGGCGGAGCTTGCAGTGAGCTGAGATCCGGCCACTGCACTCCAGCCCGGGCGACAGAGCCAGACTCCGTCTCAAAAAAAAAAAAAAAGAAAAGAGAGAAGCAGAAAGAACTAATCTTTAGATGCTGCTACCCAAAATCAGAGCCAAAATTAAGAGAATCTTAAACCCCCGATATTGTCCACGTTAAAGGCATACACGAGCTTCAGAAAGGGTGAACATCGCTGAGAATCGTCGTGGATTATCATGATGGAAATTGACATGCTTATGGGTGTTCTGTCCTTTGGGGTTGATATCAGGGAGCCAAGTGGTTCTACTATTTCTGCTGTGTGTCAGAATTTCTAAAGTAATATTCGTGTATTGATGGGAGAGTGAACTTTTTTTGCTTCACTCCTACTTTTACAGAAAAGGATTTTGTTTCTGAAGCAACAAAACATTCGGTCTCTGGTGTCAAAGAGGACTTTATTATATTAGAATTATAAAGCTTAATTGGGAATAAGTGTTGGACATTATTAAATCAAGTTACTACAGGCCAGGCATGGTGGCTCATGCTTGTAATCCCAGAACTTTGGGAGGCCAAGGCGGGTGGATCTCTTGGAGGCCATGAGTTCAAGACTAGTCTGGCCATTGTGGTGAAACTCCATCTCTACTAAAGATATAAAAATTAGTATGGTGGCCCGCACCTATAATCCCAGCTACTCTGGAGGCTGAAGCAGGAGAATCCCTTGAACCTGGAAGGCAGAGGTCGCAGCGAGCCAAGATCCTGCCACTGCACTCCACTCTGGGTGACAGCGCCAGACTTTGTCTCAAAAAAAAAAAAAAAAAAAAAAATTACTATGTACGGAGATGACTTTTCATCTTTTCCTTAAACTAGTCATACAATGTACCATGGTAATGAATTCCTTCCCTAGCTTCTCTACTGGGGCGTGGGATACAATACTTTGAATGCATATAGCTGAATTCTTTCTGCTAGTAGATTATTTTAGACTTTTGTGCCTATATCAGCATTTTTTACTGTCCAGCAAGATGTTAGTATATACCGATTTTTAAAAAAGGGCTTATTCTCCAACTTGAAAAGTAAATGGTGGGTAAAAAAACAAACAAACAAAACAAAACAAAAAAATGGCTGGATGCCATGGCTCACGCCTATAATCCCAGCACTTTGGGAGGCCGAGGTGGGCAGATCACCTGAGGTCAGGAGTTAGAGATCAGCCTGGCCAACATGGCAAAACCCTGTCTCTCCTAAAAACACAAAAATTAGCTGGGCACGGTGGCACATCCAGCTACTCAGGAGGCTGAGCCAGGAGAATCGCTTGAACCCAGGAGGCACAGGTTGCAGTGAGCTGAGCCGAGATTGCGCCACTGCACTCTAGCCTGGGTGACAGAGCAAGACTCTGTCTCAAAAAACAACAACAACAACGAAAACACTTCAGCAGGTCTCTGCTACATGAACACTGAGAAGCTGTAACCAGCTGGTGTGCATTGTAAATCTCAAGATGAGGGAAGTGACAGCAGCATTTCCCACACTTATTTGACTACAGGCCTTTCCCCCCGGCACATCTAGTCACATTTTCCAGCGCACCATTCTGCAAATCACCAGTTTCCAAATGCTAGTTAATGAAAAACTGAGTCTTGTTTATTTCTGAAATACCTTGATTGAGGTTTGAGTTCAAAATCATGATTGCCTGGTAGAACAAATTTAATACATTACTGTGTCCATGTTTCAGAACAATTATTTTTTTAATGCAAGAGTTCTTTGTACCTAGAATATTTGAAAGACGTAGCTGTCATTTTATCAGATGCCTCCTGGGAGAGGTTAGCATCGGATACAATTTGTAAATTCTTTCTCAGTCCCAACTTGCTCTGCCCTACTCAAGTGCCTACATCTGTACATTGATTTATTTTTTTCTTTCAGTTAAAAAATGTGTTTCTTTATTTAAAGCTCAAAACCTGATTAGCATTCAATGGTATGTTTTCATGTTTACATTTCCTTCATGGCTATTATCAAATACAAATTCCCATTTCTAATTCTGTTACATCTTTGGCATTCATTCATTGACCAAGAAACTCAAAGCGACTATTGTACAGCAGGAACCAGGAATGAAACATGGCCAAGACATAGTTACCGCTTTTGTGCAAGTCACGGTCTAGTGTGAGAGACAGATGCATCAACAAATAATTACAATCTGCTGTAATGAAGGATGGAATAAAGTCACGCAAGCAGGCTGGGAAGACAAGAAGAATGCGATTGACAGCCTAGAGGAACTGGCAACTTCAAAGCCTTTGGATCCTACAAGATGAATAGAGAACCATATAGCAATTTAGGTGGAAGCTACAGACTGTGCAAGAGGAAAGAGAAATGAAGAATGGCAGAGGAGGTCAGGCACGGTGGCTTACGCCTGTAATTGCCGCACTTTGGGAGGCCGAGGCGGGTAGATCACTTGAGGTCAGGAGTGCGAGACCAGCCTGGCCAACACAGTGAAAGCCAGTCTCTAGTAAAAATACAAAAGTTAGCTGGGTGTGGTGGCGCATGCCTATAATCTCAACTACACGGGAGGCTGACGCAGGAGAATCGCGGGTATCCGGGAGGCAGAGGTGAGACTCTGTCTCAAAAAACAAAACAAAACAAAACAAAAAACGGCAGAGGAGGAAAGGAGAAAGACTATGCAGCGAGAACATGGAACGGAGGAAAGCAGGACGTGAGGCTGGTCAAATCAGGTTGAACCACAGGTTTGAGTCTGTGTGAAGTTCCCAGGGCTGCCATCACAAATTCCTGCAGACCTAGTGGCTTAAAACAACACAAGTTCATTATCCGACCGTTCTAGAAGTCAAAGTCTGAAATGGGTTTCGTTATCTGGCTGTTCTAGAAGTTGAAGTCGGAAGTGGGTTTCACTGGATGAAATCAAGGTGTCAGCAGAGCCGCACGCTCTCTGCTAGGCAAGCACCTGTTTCCTTGCCTTTTCTATTAAGTTGATGCAAAAGTAACTGCATTTTTTTGCCATTACCTTTAATGGCAAAAACCACAGTTACTTTTGCACCAACCTGAGAGCTTCCAGAGTGCACCTGAACTCCTCGGTGTATGGCCCCTTCCTCCACATTCAAAGCCAGTCGTGTTGCATCTTCTCTTTCCTCTGACCTCTGCAGAAGCTCGAACATCATAGAGTGTATTTACATAAACCTAGATGGTCTAGCCCACTACACGTCTAGGCTAGAGAGTATATGCTATTGCTCCTAGGGTACAAACCTATACAACATGTTACTGGACTGAATACTGTAGGCAACTGTAACACAATGGTAAGCGTCTGTGTATTTCTGCTTCCATCATCACGTTTCCTTCTCTCACTCTGACCCTCCTGCCTCGGTCTTAGAAGACTTGTCAAAACAGAGTAATATATTCACAGGTTCTGTTCTGAGAATTAGGACGTGGGAATCTGTGGATAGGGGTGGGCATTGTTCTGTCAATCTGCCTAGAGTCTGGGTTTTATACCGCAGGCAATAAGGAACAGTGAAAGATGTTTACGCAGGAAAGTTATCACAATAGATGGTGATAGGGAACTCTGACAGGAATGCAGAGAACAGCCTGGAGCAAGGGCAGACTGGTGGTTTTAGGACCTGCTAAAATACCCTGGACAACATAGGGAGACCCCATTTCTACCAAAAACTTTTTTAAAAATTTCGCCAGGGCTAGGAACAGTGACTCACACCTGTAATCACAGCACTCTGGGATGCTGAGGCAGGCAGATCACTTGAGGTCAGGAGTTCGAGACCAGTCTGGCCAACATGGCGAAATCCCATCTCTGCTAAAAATACAAAAATTAGCCGGGAGTGGTTAGCACACGCCTGTAGTCCCAGCTACTCGGAAGGCTGAAGCAGGAAAATCACTTGAACACAGGAAGCAGAGGTTGCAGTGAGTCAGGATTGTGCCACTGCACTCCAGCCTGGGCGACAGAGTAAAACTCCATCTCCAAAAAAAAAAATAGCCAGGTGCGGTGGCACATAACTATGGTCCCAGCTACTTGGGTGGTCCCAGCTACTTGGGAGGCTGAGGTGGGAGGATTGTTTAAGCCTGGGAGATTGAGGCTGCAGTGAGCCATGATTGTACCACTGCACTCCAGCCTGGGCAACAGAGAGGGGTAGAAGAAGACTCAGACATTTCTGTAGAAAATTAAGCCATTATCCAAGCTTGAAAATAACAAAGAATTCACTAGGGAACCCATCAGGTCCAGATGCCATTGTAGGAAGACACAGACATGCATCACTTAACAATGGGGACATGTCCTGAGAAATGTGTCATTAGGGGATTTTGTGGTCATGCAAATATCATAGTCTACTTACAGAAACCTAGATGGCCTAGCCCACTACGCTAGATGGTATGTGCTATTGCTCCTAGGTTACAAACCTGTTCAACATGCTACTGTACTGAATACAGTAGGCAATTGTAGCACAGTGATAAGCATCTATGTATCTCAATACATCTAAATAGACAAAAGGTTCAGTACAAATATTCTATCAATCAATGAGTGGATAAAGAAATTGTCTATACTATTCAGCCATAAAAAGCAACAAAATAATGGCATTCGCAGCAACCTGGATGGAACTGGAGACCATTATTCTAAGTGAAGTGACTCAGAGATGAAAAATGATACATTGTATGTTCTCTCTCATAAGTTAAAGCTAAACTATGAGGATGCAAAGGCATAAGAATAATACAATGGACTGAGGACTTGGGGAAAAGGGTAGGAGGGGGTGAGAGATGAAAGACTACACATTGGGTACAGTGTACACTGCTCAGGTGATGGGTGCACCAAAATCTCAGAAATCACCACTAAAGAACTTACTCATCTAACCAAAACCCACCTGTTCCCCGAAAACCTATTGAAATAAATAAAAAGTATTATAATCTTGCCGAATCACTATTGTTTATGCAGTCTATCCCTAACTAAAATGTCATTATGCAGTATATGACGGCATCTCTTTGACTAGGTAGATGGCCATGCCATTAACCAAGGCTAAAACTCAGTGGGGCGTGGTAGCTCACGCCTACAATCCCAGCACGTCGGGAGGCCGAGGTGGTGGATCATCTGAGGCCAGGAGGTCGAGGTCAGCCTGGCCAACATGGTGAAACCTTGTCTCTATTAAAAATACGAAAATTAGCCAGGTGTGGTGGTGCGTGCCTGTAATCCCAGCTACTTGGGAGGCTGAGGCAGGAGAATCGCTTGAGCCTGGGACAGGGGAGGTTGCAGTAAGCCAGGATTTCACCATTGCACTCTAGCCTCGGCGACAGAGTAAGACCCTGTCTCAAACAAAAACAAAAACAAACCAGGTTGGGGCAGGAGGGGATCTCCTAACTGGCCTCTTGCCTCTTTTTTTTTTTTTTTTTTTTTTTGACAGAGTCTTGCCCTGTCGCCAGGCTGCAGTACAGTGGCACAATCTTGGCTCACTGCAACCTCCGCCTCCTGGGTTCAAGTGATTCTCCTGCCTCAGCCTCCCAAGTAGCTGGAATTACAGGTGCCAGCCACCACACCCAGCTAATTTTCGTATTTTTAGTAGAGACAGGATTTGACCATGTTGGCTAGGATGGTCTCAATCTCCTGACCTCGTGATGCACCCGCCTCGGCCTTGCAAAGTGCTGGGATTACAGGTGTAAGCCTCTTGCCTTTTATTCCTCCCCTCTATTGTGTCCTCCACAATTCTCCCTCACTCTACCATGGTCCCATATGGTTTAGGTTAAGGTCAACTCCTCATTGTAACTTATAAGACACTTTATGGTCTGACCCCCCCCCGTCTCCAGCTATATTCCTTGCCACTCATCCCATCCGCAATCCTCAACATCAGGCAGGTCAAGTCACTTTACGGTTCCTGTTATGTGAAGCAGCACATTGCCAAGGGCCTTCATGCCTCAGCTCAGACTGACACCACTGCCTGCGTAATATCTGTGCATACACACTCATCTTTTGAGCCCTTGCTCCTCTGTGCATTCTTTGATGTCCCTACCAGACAGAATGACCACTGTCTTCTCCTCCCAGTGAACAGGTATGGGCTTCCATTATTTAAATTCAGGCACATATTTCAGTGCATAACTTTCCCACAGCTGGAAAATAAGTATTCTGAAGTCAAGAACAATCTCTCTCTCTTTTTTTTTGTTTTAAGAGACTAGATCTTGCTGTGCCACCCTGGCTGGAGTGCGTGATGCAGTAATAGTTCACTGTAGCCTCGACTTCCTTTGCTCAAGCTATCCTCCTGCCACAGCCTCCGGAGTAGCTGGGACTACAGGCAAGTGCTACCATTCCTGGCTAATTTTAAAAAATTTTTGTAGGGATGAGGTCTCGCTATGTTGTCCACACTGCTCTCTAACTCCTGACCTCAGGCGATCCTCCCAACTTAGCCTCCCAAAGCACTGGGATTACAGGCATGAGCCATTGTGCCCAGTCAAGAACAATACTTTATTCATCAACCCATTCTTGGTGGCTAACACAGCACTTAACATTTTCTAGCTTCTAAATAAATGTTTGGTGAAGGAATTAATCAATCAGTGGAGAAAGATGAAAAATAAAACAAAGTCACTAGAAGTTACAAGGTGTCATATTTAGTTCAAGAATTGAAAAACGGATAAACAAAATATTGGTATATCTATTCAACGGACTATGATTCAGTCATAAAAAGAAATGAAGTACTGATACATGCTACAACATGAAGGAAACTTGAAAACATTACACTCAATGAAAGAATATTTGACATTATTCCATTTGTATGAAATTGTCCAAAATAAGCAAACAGAGAGAGACAGAAAGTAGATTTGTGGCTGCCTAGGGTTGGAGATATGGGGAGATTGGAGGAGTGAATGCTACAGGGTATTAAGTTTCTTTTTCTTTTCTTTTCTTTTTGTTTTAGACAGGGTCTTGCTTTGTCAGCCAGGCTGCAGTGGAGTGCAGTGGCGAGATCTCGGCTCACCGTGACCTCTGCCTCCTGGGCTCAAGCGGTTCTCCTGTCTTAGCCCCCCCAGGTAGCTGAGACTACAGGCGCACACCGCCATGCCTGGGTAGTAATTATTTTGTATTTTTGATAGAGATGCGGTTTCGCCATGTTGCCCGGGCTGGTCTCAAACTCCTGAGCTCAAGCAACCCACCCTCTTCCCCTCCCAAAGTAAACTAGAATTACAGGCATGAGCCACCGCTCCTGCCCTTGAGTTTCTTTATGGAGCAACAAAAATGTTCTGAAAGTGATTACACTGATTACACTGACGGACACACAGCTACGCGATTGTACAAAAAGTCATGGGATTGCACACATTAAGTGGGTGAATTGTACAGTATGTGAACAGCTCAATCAAGCTGTTACCCAAAAAGAAAAAGATGTCATATTTAGATTCAAATATAATTCTCTAACGAAGAAAAAGAAAGAACTAGAGGAGCACACTGGGAGACAGGCCCAACTCACGGTGGACATTCATCCAAGGCAGCACGAAGAAATCGGAATGCAAATATGTGTTCACATATATTAAATTCTTCCTGTGTGCTCGCCACTATATCAAACACCTTACCTATGTAACCATTTCAGCCCCATGAGTTACGTATTCTTATTCCTATTTACCGAGGAGAAAACGGAGTCATTTGCTCAGCAGCACAGTTAGTACCATGAAACCAGGACATGAACCCAAGATAACTAGCTCCAGATCTACACTCTTAACCTCTTGGTTTTGCTTATGAAATTGGAGGGTACGTTAAGATTTTTCCTTTCTTGTTTCTTTAAATGAGGGACAGTCTTTGAAAAGCTCTCTAGAGGAATGAGTTTATTTTCTTTAAGAATGGATGCACTTAAAACTATGAAATTTTACCTCTGGGTAATTTTGAGTAAATTTGGCCAGCAGTCATTTGGATTGCCCTAATTTTTTATTGCTTAAATAATTTGTTTTCCTATATTTAATTTCCTGTTGTTTGGTTTTCATTGTGAAATGGAAGGTTTGCTTTTTTTTTTTTTTTTTTTTTTGGAGACTGGAGATAAGTCTCACTGTCACCCAGACTGGAGTGCAGTGCCACAATCTCTGGCTCACTGCAACCTCTGCCTCCCAAATTCAAGCGATTCTCCTGCCTCAGCATCCTGAGTAGCTGGGATTACAGGGGAACACCACCACACATGGCTAATTTTTGTATTTTTAGCAGAGACGGGGTTTTGCCATGTTTATCAGGCTGGTCTCGAACTCCTGACCTTGTGATCCACCCGCCTTGGCCTCCCAAAGTGCTGGGATTACAGTTGTGAGCCACTGCACCTGGCCGGTTTGCTTCTTTAGACTTGTGTTACATTATGGCCAAAGAATGTGGCCTGACTGGACACAGTGGCTCATGCCTGTAATCGAGCACTTTGGGAGGCTGAGGTGGGAGGATCACTTGAAGCCAGGAGTTCAAGACCAGCCTGGTCAACAATGCAAGACCTTGTCTCTGCAAAAAAAGTAAACAAATAAAGATAGAAAAATTAGCCTGGCAAGATGGTGCACACCTGTAGTTTTGGCTGCCCGGGAGGCTGAGGCAGGAGGATCACCCAGGACTTCAGCACTGCAGTGAGGTATGATCATGCCACTGCACTCCAGCCTGGACAATACAGAAAGACCCTGTCTCCGAAAAACAGATAAATAAAAATTAAAAATAAATAAAAATCAATGTAAAAAAGAACGTGGCCTGCAGAGTTTCTTCATTGAGGGATTTAAGACACTTTTCTTCGTGGTCTAATGTAGAATCAGGTTTTGTAAAACTTCAGAACTCCTGAAAAAAAGGTTCATTCCCTCTTTGGAGAGGAAGTGCCTAGCGCTCCCTGATATATTAAATATAAGACTTTCATAAAAGGAAATTCCAGTCTCTTCTTAAATGATTTTAAAAATAGAATGGCCTTCTCAATAGTAGATGTTTAATGCAGGCAACATGCTTAGAAGGTAGAGAAGGAAGAATACGTCTGAGTAATTCAAAAGGCCAGAAGGAGCTCAGTCATTTGTAATCAGATATTTCAATACTTGCAAGGCTTTTACTTTGGCATGATGAATGGCCATTAAAAAAATATAAACCTTCATGTAAAAAACGTTGGCTTCTTCTGCTTTTTACATAATCAATTTGACATTTGAATTTTGGCAAAGGATTGCAGGTACCTTGCTCTATTTATTACCTGGGATTAGATAAAAACATCACTGTTATCAAGCCATACCAGGTTTCTTCCTAAAATAATGTGCAGTTTTTCAAGTAAGGATCACTTTGTCCTGACATCAAAGTCTTCCAAACAGGATTTCCAAGTATATTACACATAGAAGCCATTCTCCTCCCTCCTTTCCCTTTCCCGTCTGCTATAACCACCCCCAACCCTTTAAAATAACCCACTCCCAGCAATTCTACCTTCTACCAACTGTGATATCTATAGCATGGGACCAACCTCGAAAAGAAAAAGGGATTACTAAAGGATTCATCATCAAAACTGGGCCAGAAAAGAGAAGCGCTCTCAGGCACCAACTCTGTCACTTTGCACTCTAGATGATCAATACTGAAAGGCAGATGGGTACTCTAGGACCACAGGCTTGCTTTCATTTGGGATGGGAAGATTTTTAACACTGGGGAAAGGCTAAGAGGGCTACAGCTGGAGAAAGGCACTGAGGAGGTCATCAAGCTCTCAGTAATCCCTACAGTTATCTCTGTGCTCTCAAAGGCACCCCCTGAAAGGATCTGTCCAGAACCATCTGAAGAATGAGTAGAGGTTTAAAATGGTAAATTCTGGCTGGGCGCAGTGGCTCATGCCTGCAATCCCAGCACTTTGGGAGGCAGAGGAGGGCAGATCACTTGAGGTCAGGAGTTCGAGATTAGCTTGGCCAACATGGTGAAAGCCCATCTCTACTAAAAATACAAAAACTAGCTAGCTGGGCATGGTGGTGGGCGCCTATAATCCAAGTTACTCGGGAGGCTGAGGCAGGAGAATTGTTTGAACCTGAGAGGCGAAGGTTGCAGTGAGCTAAGATTGCACCACCACACTCCAGCCTGGACGACAGAGCAAGACCCTGTCTCAAACAACACAACAATAAACAAACAAACAAACAAACAAACAAATTCTAATGCCCACTCTCCCAGTTTCCCATGAAAGGCTAAAATCCAAAAATACAGAAACTCAGCTCTCTCTACAAAACTAAGCCAATGGTCAAACCACAGCCTAAATCTAGAAGGAATTGCCCAAGCACAGCGGCTGACATCTATAATCCCAGTGCTTTGGCAGGCTGAGCTGGGGCGCATTGCTTGAGACCAGGAGTTCGAGACCAGCTTGGGCAACATAGTGAGACCCCCATCTCTACAAACAATTAAAAAGTTAGCAGCCGGGCGCGGTGGCTCAAGCCTGTAATCCCAGCACTTTGGGAGGCCGAGACGGGCGGATCATGAGGTCAGGAGATCGAGACCATCCCAACATGGGCTAACATGGTGAAACCCCGTCTCCACTAAAAAATACAAAAAACTAGCCGGGCGAGGTGGCGGGCGCCTGTAGTCTCAGCTACTCGGGAGGCTGAGGCAGGAGAATGGCGTGAACTTGGGAGGCGGAGCTTGCAGTGAGCTGAGATCCGGCCACTGCACTCCAGCCTGGGCGACAGAGCGAGACTCCGTCTCAAAAAAAAAAAAAAAAAAGTTAGCACAGTGGTACCTGCCTATAATCCCAGCTATTCAGGAGGCTGAGGCAGAAGGATCACTTGAGCCCAGGAGTTCGAGCCTGGGCAACATAGCAAGATGCTATCTCTACAAAATATTTTTAAAAGTAGCCAGGCGCAGTGGCACAAAATCTGTAGTCCTAGCTACTTGGGAGGATCTCTTGAGCCCAGGAGGTCAAGATCACAGCCGCAGTGAGCTGTGATTATGCCACTGCACTCCAGCCTGGGAGACAGAGTCCCAACAAACAAAACAACAACAACAACAAAATCCACAACTGAGCCAATGGTCAAACTACAGCCTAACTCTAGATGGAATCCCTATACCGCAGCCCAAACTATAAGGCTTGTCCTGGTTCTACTTCATGAAACAATGACAGGCAGCCTGCAAGGTTAGCCGAATTCTCAAGCGACCTCTACTATGTCCCCCTAAATCTTCATATAATAAGAAATGAACTTTGCATCTTGTATGGCACTTTGCAATTCCCCTTATCCTACCCCCTCTCCACTATATCTCACCTTTCTTCATAAATGTTGATGTCCCGACAAATCAACTCAAAAAAGCCAAATTAATATGAAATTGGGAGGAGTGGAGGGAGTGACAGTGACACATTTTTGAGACAGCATGTATGATGACATGATGGTTAAGAGCCCAGTCTCTGAAGTCGGACAGCCAGGGGCAAATCCCAGCATTGTCACCTACTGGCTGTGCAACGATGGGCAAATACCTTAACCTCTCCAAGCCTCCTTCCTCTCTGTGAACTAGAAATGTTAATAGTGCCTACCTCATATTTTAAGACACATGAAGTCCTTGGAAGAATGCTTAACCATAGTGAGCACTCAGTTTATTATTTCTAGGTTTCAAGCACCTTACAAATAGTGTCTCGTATTATCTCATTTAATCATCCCAAAGATGCTTTGAGCTCCACTGTATGGATGAACAAACTGAGACTTAGAGTAGCTCCATAACTAGCTCAAGGTAATGGAGCTGGTGGGGTGGAGCCGGGGCTTGAGCTGAGATCTGCCATCAAAGCCCAGGTTCTACCAGCGTACTATGCTATGCCCCTGAGGGATGCAGTCTCCATGAGTAAAAAACTACACACGGAGACAAAGAAAACACCAACCCTGGCGGCAGCAAACACTGATGATGGCTGTTTTTCAAGTGCTCTGTTGGTTTAAAGCAAGGAAGAACCAGACAGTGGGAAAAGAACAGGATGTCACATGGCAAAGCTGTAGCTATATTATACACTGGGCTTGTGAATTTGTTTCTCCCTGAGGAAAGCAATTTGGAGATTTCTCAAAGAGCTAAAATTACAATTATCATTCCATCCAGCAATCCCATTACTGGGATATACCCAAAGGAAAATAAATCATTCTACCAAAAAGACACCTGTTACTCACATGTTTATTGCAGCACGATTCACAATAGCAAAGACACGGAATCAACCTAGGTGCCCATCAACAGTGGATTGGATAATATGGTATATATACACCATGAAATACTATGCAGATGTAAAGAATGAAATCATGTCCTTTGCAGCAACATGAGAGCAGCTGGAGGCCATTCTCCTAAGTGAATGGACTCAGGAACAAAAAATCAAATGCTGCATATTCTCACTTACAAGTGAGAAGTAAACATTAGGTACTCACAGACACAAAGATGGGAACAAGAGATACTAGAGACTACTGGAGGAGTTGGGGGAAGGGTTGAAAAACTATCTATTGTGCCGGGCACGGCGGCTCACGTCTGCAATCCCAGCACTTTGAGAGGCTGAGGCGAGTGGATCACTTGGGGTCAGACATTCAAGACCAGCCTGGCCAACATGGTGAAACCCCATCTCTACTTAAAATACAAAACTTAGCCAGGCGTGGTGGTGCGCACCTGTAATCTCCAGCTACTCGGGATGCTGAGGCAGGAGAATCGCTTGAACCTAGGAGATGAAGGCTGCAGTGAGCCAAGATTGTGCCACTGCACTCCAGCCTGGGTGACAGAGTGAGACTCCATTTCAAAAAAAGAAAAAAGAGAAAAAAAAAAAAAGAAAAACTATTTATTGGGGACTATGCTCACTACTTGGATGACAGATCAATCATACCCCAAACCTCAGCATCATTTAATATATCCATATAACAAGCATACCCATGTATCCCCTTGAATCTGATTTAAAAAAAAAAAAAAAAAAAAAAAAAAGGCAGTAACTGTAGTAAGTGAAAGCCAGCTAGAACCTGGAACCTAAATTTGAAACATCATCCATCAAACTTCCCTCTAGCCTTAGAAGTGGAACTCACCATACATCACCCAAGAGGGCAGAAGACGCAGCCTGGAGCAACCCACATCCCTATCTGTTGGCAAGAACTACGTCCGGACAGACCTTGCTTTGAAATAAAGTGGGAAACCGACATGGAGATGCGTAAAACCCTTTCAGAACCATATCCCAAAGTCTCAAGGGGAGGAGCAGGCCTCAAAACAATTCAAGGACATGTGGGCTTCATGAAATGGGAGTAAAAATCTGTAGTGAGAGAACCTCCTAAAGGAAAAATGAAATGGAAAGAGATGAAAAGGGATATATGTAGCATAAGATTTGCAAGAAATCAAAAAGCACTTAAATATCCACATGGAGATATTTATCAGCAAGACCGATACCACAGGAAAATCAAATCAGTGATATTAAGAATACACCTGAGAAGTTCTCCAAGAATGTAGAGGAAAAGGATAAAGGAATGAAAGTAATGAGAATGATAGCTCTGTGAAACCTAATTTTAAAACTCCAATATAAATATAATAAAATTTTCAGAATAGAGTAGAACAAAAACAACAAACTAATGAAAAAAAGAAATAGAAAACATCTTTTCTTGACCTTTAGAAAAATCATGTTCTATAAAAAGAGATCTTCACATAGACATATTCTGGCAGAATATATATTGAAATGCTGGAAAACTTTAAACCATTTCAGGATCTGAGAAAAGTACTTAGAACTGAATGAAAATCAGACTGACCCTGGCTTTTCCCTGTGATAGAAAGTTCAGGAAAACACCAGAATACTATCTACACAGTTAAGGGGAAGGGTTAGAAACCCAAGGAGTAACCAGAGATTTTGGAAACACACTTGTGTAGTCTGACATCTGTGAAAATAACATGCTTGGCTGTTTTTGCTTTGAGAGTACATACACCAGTAAGCAGCTTAAGAAAAATATCACCTTAGTTCAACCATTATGGAAGACAGGGTGGTGATTCCTCAAGGATCTAGAACCAGAAATACTATTTGACCCAGCTATCCCATTACTAAGTATATACCTGAAGGATTATAAATCATTTTACTATAAAGACACATGCACACACACATATGTTTATTGCAGCACTATTTACAATAGCAAAGACTTGGAGCCAACCCAAATGCCCATCGATGACAGACTTTTGGATAAAGAAAATGTGGCACATATACACCATGGAATACTATGCAGCCATAAAAAAGAATAAGTTCATGTCCTTTGCAGGGACATGGATAAAGCTGGAAATCATTATTCCCAGTAAACTGACACAGGAACAGAAAACCAAACACCACACGTTCTCACTCATAAGTGGGAGCTGAACAATGAGAACACATGGACATAGGAAGGGGAACATCACACACCCTGTTGCGGGGTGGGGAGTAAGGGGAGGGAGAGCATTAGGACAAACAACTAATGCATGCGGGGCTTAAAACCTAGATGATGGGTTGATAGGTGCAGCAAACCACCATGGCACATGTATACCTATGTAACAAACCTGCACATTCTGCACATGTATCCCAGAACTTAAAGCACAATTAACAAAAAAAATCTTATATTTATGCCAAACAATGAGTAGGTCACAGTCATGCTATTTGTGGGTTTTCATTAAAAAATTTAATCCCCAAACTCCAGCGGGTTTAGGGTGGGTTAAGGACTGTGAGGATATTTCTGGGAACCTACAATACTTCCCTTGATAACTCCCCTTCTCCCTGGTTTCTGTCAACTTCCAGAAACCAGGAACTGTGCTCCCTGGACCACATCCTGACTACTACAGTCCACACCAAGTTTTCCAACCAGTTAAAACAATCTCTGGTGCTTCTCTGTTTCACAAAAATTAGCAAGTGCTAAATTATGTACACTGCTGGGTGCTGTATGAAAATTAATACAAAGAACCTCCTTCCCAATCAGGGCAACATCATTTAAAAGGTGCCTTTGTTGCCAAGTAATTTGAGGTCTGATTTTTCTGTTTCTTTATTATTTAATAACTTTTTTTTTTTTTCTAAGTCCAAAAGTAATACTAACTCAATGCAGAAGATACAGAAAAGCACCAAGGGGTAAAATACACCCATTATCCTAAAGAAAAACATTGTTAACTTTCGTTATGTTCTTGCAGCATTTCCCATGCATAGCCTTCATATAAGAGGCCTCTTTTTTGCGGGGCGGGAAGGGGACCGAGTCTCACTCTGTCGCCCAGGCCGGAGTGCAGTGGCGCGATCTCAGCTCACTGCAAGCTCCGTCTCCCGGGTCCACGCCATTCTCCTGCCTCAGCCTCCCGGGTAGCTTGGACTACAGGCGCCCGCCACCACGCCTGGCTAATTTTTTTTTTTTTTTTTTTTTTTTTTTTTTTTTTTTGAATTAGAGACGGGGTTTCACCGTGTTAGCAAGGATGGTCTCCATCTCCTGACCTCGGGATCCGCCCGCCTTGGCCTCCCAAAGTGCTGGGATTACAAGCGTGAGCTACCGCGCCACTGCGCCCTGCCAAGGCCAAGAAGACTCTTTTTTAATGTTAATTGTATTCAACTTCACGGTTTGTTGTTGCCTTTGTTCATAATGTAACAAATTCCCATGTGAAAAAAAATCTCCAACAATATTATTTTCAATGGCTATACTGCATTCCATTCCATGAATAATTGACTCATAATTAACACAACCAACCCCTGATCATTGGATAATTATTTTTAACATTATAGAAATTATACTACACATTATACAATATACGATGTAATGTGGCAATTAAAAACTTAGTTCACAAGGTAAAATTTCCTGAGATCAAATCGCTTTTCCACCATTTATTAGTCATGCAGTGTTGGGTAAATTAAACCATCTGTGCCTGTTTCCTCATGAGCATAATGGGAATTACAACAGTAGTTAACTCACAGAGCTGTGTGGATTAAATGAATTATACGTGTAAAGGCTTTAGAAGGCTCCTTTAGAACGTTTCCTAGTACTATATGGGACTTGCAATTGCATGATTTGCTGCTTCTACTCTTTGAAATTTTGCCAAATTCATTTTCATCTTAGTCAGTGCCTTATTCTATAAGCTTATCTTTTTTTGTATTTTGCTTTTTTGTTTTAGAGTCTGTTTCCCTTTATCGTGTTTATTCTTTTATGGTAAACAGCATATATTTAGCTTGTTTCCAGTTCTTTGCTACAGTGTGGAATGAGCATCTTTCTACATGTGTTTTTTTAAACTAATACAATTATTTTAAATATAAAATTCTTAAAAATGAAAGCGACTCCCAAGGCAATTCACATTTTTCAACTGCTATACATATTGTCTAAATTCCATACCAGAAAATTCTACAATTTTATAATCCCAACAATAAAAAATGAAAATGCCCATTTTCACACAGCATTGCCAACACTGGATATCTACTTTTTCTGCCCAACTCTGCTAAGATAGTGGATAGAAATTGACATTTTGTTACTTTATTTTCAATTTCTATTACTAAAAGTTGGCGATTCTTCTCTATAGGCTTATTGATCAATCTGATTTTTTTTTCCTTTTGTGCAAAACCTGTTCACATTCTTTCCCCAGTTTTTCTTTTTGTTTTTATTTTTGTTTTTGTTTTGTTTTGTTTTTGAGACAGTCTTGCTCTGTCACCCAGGCTGGAGTGCAGTGGTGTGATCTCAGCTCACTGCAACCTCCGCCTCCCAGGCTCAAGCATCTTCTGCCTCAGCCTCCCTAGTAGCTGGGATTACAGGCATGTACCACCACACATGGCTAATTTTTTGTATTTTTAGTAGAGACAGGGTTTCACCATGTTAACCAGGCTGGTCTCTAACTCCTGACCTCAAGTTGATCCACCCACCTCGGCCTTTCAAACTGCTGGGATTACAGGCATGAGCCACCACACCCAGCCTTTCCCCAGTTTCTGTCAGAAGTATTTTTCTCCTGACTGAAAAAACAAACAAAACAAAAAAAACTTAATATATTCAGGATAAACATTTGTAATATATAGGAAATATTTTATCTCAATTTGTCAGACTTGTTTATTTTTTTTTTAATGCTTTAAATTTTATAACATCAAATTTACCAATTTTTCCTTTATACCTTATGACTTTGGGGTTAAACTTGAAAAAGAATTCCCAAATTCAAGTTTATGTGTATTTAACCTACAGTGCAATCTCTAACAGTTATTTGTGATTTCATATTATGTATTTAACTCCTTAATCCAAATCAAATTAATTTTATGCTTTAGCATAAGGAAAGAACCCAACAATTTTCCTTCCAAATATTAATAAATTTTCCCAACATGTTTACTGAATCTTCTCCTCGCTGATTTTGGATTTTTGCTACATACTAGCCAAATAAACTCAAATACATCACCAGCTTCTCTACTATCCTTTACTGGTCTCCCTGCTTTAATAGCAGCACCACTTTTCATTATTAGAGTTTTTAAAGTGAATCCTCATATCTGGAAGATCAAGGGTTCACTCACCATTTTGTTTTTGTTTTTTGAATAACTTAATTGGCTCTTCACAGCCATTTATTCTTCAGATGAATTTTAGAATCATTTTGTCACATTCCCCAAAAAATGTCTGGTAGGAATTTTGTTATTGTTATATTTGAAATGCAGCATCTGTCATTGGATTTGTTTTGGCCTCATCTTCGAAAATACAAATGATCCCTCTGTTGGATCTTTGCTGTCTGTTCTCTGTACTTATGATGTCTCAAATAACTTTTAGTTTCTTGTCCTCATCCTATACATTCTAGAGTTTCTCTCAAACTCCTCTTCCTTATGACTGCATAGATTCACTGTAATACTACTTCTGCCTCTTACTGCTTCTAATACTACATGTGACTTGCAATTGCATGATTTGCCTCTTCTACTCTGAAATTTTGCCAAATTCATTTCATCTTAGTGCCTTATCCTATAAGCCTATCTTTTTTTGTATTTTGCTCTTTTGTTTTAGAGTCTGTTTCCCTTTATTGTGTTTATTCTTTTATTTATTTCTTTTCTTGTTTCATTTCCTAAAATCCCTTAAGACTAGAACAGAGGCAGGCTAAAATTTGTTCCTGTTTTCAAAGAAAAAAATCCTTTTTTAACTATGCCCTTTCTTTACTTCTTGAGGAATATGTTTATCTCCTTTCACACTGCAGATTTGTTTGTATATCCCATATTGAAGATTTGGTTTTTCCTGCTTATTCAGCCTTTAATAAGAACGGATTTATCCCTTGATGAGATTTGTCCCACCTGGCCACCTGGAAGCTGGGACAGCTGCAACATGGGAATCTTGTTGAATGAGCTAGGTCCCTGTATTTTTATAAGAACCAAAGACTAGTAATCTTCCCAAATATAGACATTATCTGTCACTGAACTCCTCTTTCTATCTTTGCTGTAAAGCTGTTGAAACAGTCTCTATATCATTTCTATCTAACATCAATATAAATGATAAAATATCAACTATTACAATTTGCCAAAAAGAAAAAGATGCTAATGAGCTACTCAAAATGCTGGTAAAATCTGCATTTCATGCCATGACTAGCAAGGGCTCATTTGAGCTGGTCTTTCTACATTTATGCATTCTCCCACTCTCTCCCCGATTCACTAATCTCCAACCACTATGGCCCTCTGTCTCTTTGTCGGGGGGAGGTAAAAACTTATTCTTACCTTGAGCTTTGGGTTGAAGAGAATGCTCTGCCTCTGGATGTTCCAATGGCAAACAACTTTTTGTTTTTCAAGTATCCCTTCAAATGTCCCTCCCTTGAACACCCTCATTGGCCAACTCCTATGTGGTTCCCAACCTGCCAGCCTGTTTTATTTGCTTGAGAGCACTTACAAGTAGCTAAATTCAGCTAGTTTGTTTATTTAGTAGTAGTAGTAGTAGTAATAGTAGTAGTAGCATTTGAGACAGAGTTTCGCTCTGTCACCCAGGCTGGAGTGCAGTAGCTCAATCTCGGCTCACTGCAAGCTCCGCCTCCTAGTAGTGCTGGGATTACAGGCATGAGCCCCCGCACCTGTCCTGTTTACTTTCTTATATGAGTGTCTCCCCCTACCAAAAATATAAGCCTTGTAAGAAGGACATTCTCTGTCTTTACAATGCTATAACCCCATAATTTAGAACAGTTTCGTATAACTAACAGACACACAATGCGTGTCTGTTAGGTGGATAATGGTTATATACGACAGGTGGAACTCTGGGCGACTTTTATTTCCTCTTGTTATTTTTCTTTATTCTTCATACTTTACAATGCATATATATTACTTTTATAATAAAAAAGTACATTTTAAGACAAAAAATCTATACAATTTTATCTATAGCATTGGTTTTCAAAGTTTTTAGCAGCAACTCTTCTTTACAAAATCTTTGTGAAACTCCAGTATAGCAGACATAAAGGCAGTATTTTCTTATCAATGTATCGTTAAACTCAGATTATGACAGTTGCCTCTTATACAATCAACCCATAAAACAAAGAGGCTTTTTAAATGAAAAGTTTAAATTTTAAATTGAGAAATAGGAAGGAAAGTTGTTATTTAATAAAAGCCTCAGATGGCATTCACTTATTTTAATTTAGCTGTTTAATATTGAGGAAGATCCTGATTCATATAGACTGGTAGGTGCAAATGTAGCAGTTTTAATAAGTCACCTGGTTTTACAATATTCTTACATTGAATGGGATTTATAAGAGAACAGTTATTTTTAAGTTTACACAGTTGCAAGTTAACCAAGCTACACAAATTTTCACACTGGTGGTTTCTAATAAGTTTGGTTTCTAATACATTTGGGTGTCATTTTTATCATAGCTCTAAATAGAACAGAATGTATTTAAAATACTAAATATGAATAAAACACTTGCACGACCACTCAGGCATGTCCATGGGAAACTGCAGTTCCGCGGATGATATTTTGAAAACCACAGGGACATGCCTGCAACTGCAACAGTTTAACACGAGGCAGAGAAAAAGAGTCAAAAAATATACCAATATGTTAATGGTAGTTCCACCTGGGTGGCAGAATGCCTGGAGACTTTTATTCCTTCTTTTTGCTTTTCTGTATTTTCCAGGGATTTTTTAAAATGGGTGTATATTAATTTGTAATGGGAAAACAACTATTTTTTAAAAAGCCAGCAAGCCATGTTTGATACACAGGAATGTCACAAACGATGTTGAGCTAAGGAGGTCAGACACAATAGACCATTTTGTTCCTTTTACCTAAAATGCAAAAGCAGGAGAAGGGAATACACAGTGTTAGAAGTAAAGGCTGCTCTCCGGGAAGGCTGGGATTTGAAAGGGCTCAGAAATTCTGGTCATGTTCTGTTTCTTTCTTTCTTCCTCCCTCCCTCCCTTTCCTTCCTTTCCCTACTTCCTTCCTTCCTTCCGTCCTTCCCTCTTTCCTTCCCTCCCTCTTTTCTCCTTCCCTCCTTCCTTCCATCCTGTCCTCTCTCCTTCCATCCTGTCCTCTCTCCTTCCTTCCCTCCTTTCTTGTGTCATTTCTCTCTTCCTTTTTTATTCCTTCCTTCTCTCCCTCTTTCATTCCTTCTCCCCTTCTCCCTTGACTTCTTCCTTCCCTCCTTCCCTCTTTCCTTCCCTCCTTCCTTCCCTCCTTCTCTCCTTCCTTCCATCCTTTCTTCCTCCCTTCCTCCCTTCTCTTCTCCCTTCCTTTCTTCTCTGCTTCCTTGCTTTTTTCCCTTCCCTTTCTTCTTTCCCTCCCTCTCTCTGCCCTCCCTTCCTCCCTCTCTCACTCCCTTTCTCTTTGCAAACAATCAATCAATGGTTTTTAGTATGCTCACAGACATATGCATCACTACAGTCAATATTAGAACATTTTCACCACCTCAAAAAAAAAGAAAACAAAAAATCCTCTACACTTTGGCTATCAGGCTCTTTATTCCCCAGCCCTAAGCAGCCATTACTCTACCAGCCATCTGTATAGACTTGTCTATTCTGGGCAGTTCATAGAAATGGAATCCTACATGGCCTTTTGTCTCTGGATTCTCTCTCAAGCAAGCACGTTTTCAAGGCTCAGGTTCTGTTCCTTGACCTAGGGGCTGGTCACCCCACTTGGTGAAAATTCCCTGAGCTGTACAATATCCTTGATACACTTTTCTGTACCAATGGGATACTTCAATCAAAAGTTCTAGAGAATAAAAATTAAAACAAAGTCAAAAGAAGGTGTTCCAGCAGCGTCCCCCGAAGCCCTCGTTTCTGAAGGTAGTCTCCCTTCTCTACCCTTCCAGGTTCTTCCCAGGCTTCCCACCACCTATCCCCTTTCGTCCTACTGAGAAGGACAACTGCAGGGACACATAGTTTGCTTTTCTCGTCTTCTTCTCTCTCCCTCTTCCAACCCTCCGCCTCCCATCTCCTACCAGGCTGCTAGGGCTTCTCCAGAACGGCCTCCCCTTGGGGTGTGCCTGCAGTTCCATTTTTCCTGTTCTTCCCCACCCCAGCCTAATCAAGCTTCTCTTTGGTGTACTCCATCCCTTGGGAGTGCTGGTGAATGTGAAGAATAAATTATTTTATGCTAAGATTTTGTGCTGTCAGAGTAATCTTTCTGAAGTGAAAATTTACGCTGGGTGTGGTGGTTCACACCTGTAATGCCAGCACTTTGGAAGGCTGTATTGGTTTGTTTTCATACTGCTATAAAGAACTGCCCAAGACTGGTAATTTATAAAGGAAAGAGGTTTCATTGCCTCACAGTTCAGCATGACTGGGGAGGCCTCAGGAAACTTACAATCACAGGAGAAGGCAAAGGGGGAGCAGGCACCTTATTCACAAGGAGGCAGGAAGGAGAGTGAACACAGAAGGAACTACCAGACACTTACAAAACCAGCAGATCTCATAAGAACTCACTATCACAAGAAAGGTATGGAGGAAACCACCCTCGTGATTCATTATTTAATACCTCCACCTGGTCTCTCCCTTCGCACGTGGGGATTATGGGGATTACAATTCAAGATGAGATTTTGGGTAGGGACACAGCCAAACCATATCAGATGCTGAGGTGGGAGGATCCCTTGAGCCCAGGAGGTCAAGACCAGCCTGGGCAAGATGATGAGCCCTTGTCTCTACAAAAAAAATATATAATTTTTTTAATTAGCTGGGCTGGGTGGTACATGCTTGTGGTCCCAGCTACTTGGGAGGCTGAGGCAGGAGGATACCTTAGCCCAGGAGTTCAAGGCTGTAGTGAGCTGTGATAGCACCATTGCATTCCAGCCTAGGTGACAAAGCAAGACCCTGTCTCTAAAAAAATAAACAAAATGAAGTGAAATTAAGATTTTATTGTGACACTCCTAATGAAATCATTCAAAGGGTTCGTATTGCCAACAAAATTAACTTAGGCTCTCTGTAGCCTAATTCTCCAGGCTGGCCCCAACCTGACCCTTTCCCACCTCTCCAGACCTCAGTCTCTGCATCTCTTTTCCCTTCCTCTCCAGGCTCCAGAGAAGCTGGGCCAGGTAGAGTTGCTCAGACCCATTACTCTGTTGCACACACCATTGCTTTTGCTGTAACTCTTCCTTCTGCCTAAAACACTTTTCCCGCCCATTCCCTTCCTATTAACTATGTGTGACTCAGCTAAAATACATACTGCTGACTCTCAGATGGAGCCCCATTTTGCCTTTTATTTCAGCAAGAAAGGAGAGACCACATGCAAAGCATCTCTCCTGTGTCTCCTGACTTTGGGCCAATGAACTGACTCCTACCGTAGTTCAGTGTACCCATCCGTAAAACGATGACGATCCAAGAAACGACTCGATAGATCTGTAGCAAGAATTAAATTAGATAACACACCTACAGCATGAGAAACAAGGCCCGGTACATCACAAATGTTCGATGAATGTTAGCTATCACTGCAAAATATCATTGTATCTTCTTGTTTCTATTGACGGTCCCTGCTGCTAAAATAGGAGTCCGTGAGCTCTGGCTTATTCATCTAACTTGTCGGCAGATGAGGTGACAGCCCGTGATGGGGTCAGGCCAGGGTTTGAATTAACATTCTTCTACCTATTAGCTGGGCCAGTTTCTCCATCTCTCAAATGGAAATATGACAGTGTTGTGCAGAGGATTAAAGATGATGATGATGATAGAGAGCTTTTGGCATGTTTTCTGGCCCACATTAAACTGTTTCATATAAGACTTAAGACCTGACTCGTAATAGATGCTTGACAAATAACTTTTTTTTGTGGCTCCTGGATATCTGATTATTTTGTACTTCAAATCCATGTTTCCTTTGCTTTTAAATACCAGAGAAGGGCCGGGCGCAGTGGCTCACGCCTGTAATCCCAGCACTTTGGGAGGCCGAGGCGGGCAGATCACGAGGTCAGGAGATGGAGACTATCCTGGCTAACACGGTGAAACCCCATCTCTACTAAAAACACAAAAAATTAGCCAGGCGTGGTGGCAGGCGCCTATAATCCCAGCTACTCGGAAGGCTGAGGCAGGGGAATCACCTGAACCCGGGAGGTGGAGGTTGCAGTGAGCCGAGATCGCGCCACTGCACTCCAGCCTGGGCAACAGAGCAAGATTCCATCTCAAAAAAAAAAAATACCAGAGAGGGGATGAATCTACCCAATAGATATGACACGGGAGAACTGAAGGGCTATGACTAAGGAGTGCCCCACCCCCACTGAAACTATTCCAAAATATCTTCTTCATCTTCAGTCATGCATGGGGGATACCATAGAAAAAGACCTATCTTATTATTCAGATATTTCTAGGCCTGGCATAGTAGCTCTCGCCTGCAATCCCAGTGCTTTAGGAGGCTGACAGGAGGAGTGCTTGAGGCCAGGAACTCAAGACCAGTTGGGATAGCAAAGTGAGATTCCATCATTACAAAGAATGAAAAATGAGCCAGGCCTGGTGGTACACACCTGTAGTTCCAGCTACTCAGGAAGCTGAGGCTGGAGGATCACTTGAGCCCAAGAGTTGGCGGCCGCAGTGAGTTACAATTGTACCACTGCACTCCAGCCTGGGCAACACAGCAAGACTCTCACTCCTAAGAAAAATAAAAATTTTTTTAAAAAGGTGTTTCTAAATAACCAATCTATCAACCAGTCAACAGTAACGATGCAAAATACCTTAACTGTTTGTGGGTTGCCTTCCATATGGAGAAAATCCTTGAGAGAAACTTTTGATTGTGGAGTCAACAAAACAAAAACGCTCGAGAAAGCCTCGTCCTCAGGACCCTCCTTGCTGTGGGCTCTGCCTGATTTCACAGGGCTTGTGATCAACCTGCTGATGAATTTCTGCTCAGAATGAAAATCACTCTGAAGACATGGGTCCGTTCTGGTAGTTACGCTGCTACCACTAAGAGGCATTCCATCCTGCCTCTTATAATTGTTAACGCATCGTGTGTCCTAATTAAAAATAACCAAACATTTGTCCAGACGTTATCCTTGTTCTCCACTCTAGCAAGATGTCCAGGACGGTCCACTCTGGCCTCAAAGTCGGAGAGAGCAAGTGGCAGTTCTCGGACATCACGGAATTTTCTGAGTTATCTGCTATGTGTCTTAACCTGGGTTCCCTAAACAAAGAAGCCTCGGGCAAAACTTTATGGGTCAAAGAAGGCAAATCTACAGAAGCAGAAAATAGATTAGTGGTTGCCTGGGGCGGGGAGTGAGAACGGGAAATGACTGCAAATGGGCTTAAGGAGTGTTTTGGGGTGATGGAAATCTACTCAAATTGGATTTCGGTGAGGGTTGCGCATTGCTGTAGATTTTATGGTATGTAAATTACACTTAATAAATTACACTTCAATAAAGCTGTTGGGGGGAAGAAAAGCATATGAGCTAATGTTTATTTGGGGAATAGCATTGCAGAAAGGCAAAAGTGATGGTAAAGGGTTGAGTTGGGGACAGGGGGATGGCAGCTCTGAGAAGTGTTGCCACAAGGCTCTGTGACCAGCTGTGTCTACTCAACAATGCACTCCACTCCAGTGCTGTATGCTCCAAACAGGGAGGGAGAAGGATGCACCCACCACCCACAGTTCCCCCTGCATTGTTGGGTTATGCATGAGCCCAGAGAGAGAGCCCTGTAGCTTCTTGAATTTCAGGGGCAACCTTAAAGTGAGAGACCAGGGCTACGAGGCAAAGGCACTGTTGTGATATTTGTTCAGCAAGCTGAGGGTGGAGGAGAGGCCCCTGCAGTGAGCCCTTGATCTAGGCAGAGGGTACCCAACACAACAGCCACAGGAGGAGCACAGGTCTCGCTAGCTCCACCCCAGCAAGTGCACGAATCTGGGCAGATGACCCAGCTCAACCCCCTCCGCTATGCAATGAACGATCCACAAAGTTTTGTGCTAAGGTGTTTAGCACCATAACTATTGACTAGTTAATGTGCTACCTTCTTTATAAATATTTGGGTATTAGGCAAGGCATGGTGGCTCATGCCTGTAATCCCAGCACTTTGGGAGGCTTAGGCAGATGGATTGCCTGAGATCAGGAGTTTGAGACCAGCCTGGCCAACATGGTGAAACCCCGTCTCTACTAAAAATACAAGAATTAGCTGGGTGTAGTGGCACATGCCTGTAGTTCCAGCTACTTGGGATGCTGAGGCAGCAGAATCACTTCAACCGGAGAGGCGGAGGTTGCAGTGAGCCAAGATCACGCCACTGCACTCCAGCCTGGACAACAGAGCAAGACAAGAAAGAAAGAAAAGAAAGAAAGAAGGAAGAAAGGAAAGGAAAGGAAAAAGAAAGGAAAGAAAGAAAGAGAAAGAGAGAAAGAAAGAGAGAAGGAAGGAAGGAAGGAAGGAAGGAAGGAAGGAAGGAAGGAAGGAAGGAAGGAAGGAAGGAAGAAAGAAAGAAAGAAAGAAAGAAAGAAAGAAAGAAAGAAAGAAAGAAAGAAAGAAAGAAAGAGAGAGAAAGAAAGAAAGAAAGAGAAGGAAAGAAAGAGAGAAAGAAAGAGAGAGAAAGAAAAATATTTGCATATTAAGATAGGTCTTTTGAGGACTTTGAGGCTGCAGTGAGCTATGATTGCACCACTGCACTCCAGCCTGGGTGACAGAGCGAGATCTTGTCTCAAGAAAAAGAAAAAAAAAAATAGGTCTTCTACATCAGGGGTCCCCAATCACTAGGCAGTGGCCTATTAGGAGCCAGGTCGCACAGCAGGTGAGTGACGGGTGCACATGTGAAGCTTCATCTGTATTTACAGTCACTCCCTGTCGCTCGCATTCCCACTGAGCTCCACCTCCTGTCAGATCAGCAGCAGCATTAGATTCTCACAGAAGCACAAATCTTATGGTGAACTGTGCATAGGAGGGATCTAGGTTGTGTGCTCCTTATTACAATCCAATGCCTGATGGTCTGTCACTGTCTCCCATCACCCCCAGATGGGACCGTCTAGTTGCAGGAAAACAAGCTCAGGACTCCCACTCATTCTACATTATGGTGAGTTATACAATTATTTCATTATCTACTACAATGTAATAATAATAGAAATAAAGTGCTAAATAAATGGAATGCACATGAATCATCCCAAAACCATCCTGCATCCCCCACTGCTCCGTGGGAAAAAGTGTCTTCCATGAAACCAGTCCCTGGTGCCAAAAAGGCTGGGGACCACTGGACTACATGCTAACGTCAATGCATGATTGAAGATGAGGATTGCAGATGTGGCTACATCAACACACCATGTCACCTCTCCAGAAGCCTGACCCAGGCAGAGATGCAAACTTGCCTCACCACCTCTGTTGAATATTAAAGACAAAGGAGAGGCCAGGCGCAGTGGCTTACGCCTGTAATCCCAGAACTTTGGGAGGCTTAGGCGGGCGGATCACCTGAGGTCAGGAGCTCGAGACCAGCCTAGCCAACATGGTGAAACCCCATCTCTATCAAAAATACAAAAATTAGCCAGGTGTGGTGGCACACACCTTTAATCCCAGCTACTCGGGAGGCTGAGGCAGGAGAATGGCTGGAATCCAGGAGGCGGAGGTTGCAGTGAGCCGAGATCATGCCACTGCACTCCAGCCTAGGTGACAAGAGTGAAACTCAGTCTCAAAAAAAAAAAAAAAAAAAAAAAAACAAAGGAGAAAAAAGGCAGTGAAGCCCCAATTTTAATCATTTCTATCCCATAATACTGCAAAAGACCTGCAATCAAGACAGCCCCACACAGAGCTACTGCCTTCGTACAGCAGCTGTGGATGGACCCAGCCAGGATCTCCCTGCAAAAAAGAATTCCCTGATGCACGAGGCCTTCCGGATTCACTCAGTGTTGAGCCACAGCCATGCCCTCCCCGGGCAGTCCCCAGCCAGTGACTGGGCTGGCCATGGGACTTGGTCCTGGCCATTTCTACCCAACACAGGGTTCCTCTAATGGTCAGTCTTTGCTGCAGAGGTGAGCACGGGTCGAACCAAGACTGTCAGATCTACATGGGAGTCTGAGATTCCTCCTGTTCGGTTCTACTTCCAGGCCTTTCAATTTCACAGCCATTATTATAATACTTCCTCCCTCCCCACCAATAAACCTTGCACACTTGATCTCAACATGTGCCTCTAGAAAGACCCAAATAACAAACTCGTTGACCTTAAATATCACTGGGGCTGGGCGGGGTAGCTCACAGCTATAATCTTAACGCATTAAGAGGCTGAGGGGGGAGGATTGCTTGAGGCCAGGAGTTCGAGACCAGCTTGGGGCAATACAGTGAGACCTGACTCTACAAAAAAAAAAATTTTTTTAACGTAACTGGGAGTGGTAGTATGCACCTGTAGTCCTAAATACTCGGGAGGCCTAAGCAGGAGGATCGCTGGAGCCCAGGAGTTTGAGCTATGATTGCACCACTGCACTCCAGCCCGGATGACACAAGACCCTATGTCTAAAAATAAACACTAAAGATAAATAAATACATATAATTTTCACAGGTCTGGGGATTAGGAGGTGGCATCTTTGAAGAAGCCATAATTCTGCGTATCATCGGGCGCATCTGAAGCAGAAAGTACCCTGACCCTAGGGAGGGGGAGAAGAGTCGGCATGGGGCCAGTGGCTCTCTAAGCTCTTGTCACTTTCTGTCCCCTTCACCTGTCTTCTCGCTCCTGAGGTCTAGACGTAGAGATCAGTTATTGGACCAGACGCACCTCTGATCCCAAAATAAAGCAGGGGACAGTGCAGCTGACTGGTACCCTGAGCTCTTTCTCCCAAAGAGGCAACTTCACAGCATTGTTTTTTGGTGGGGGAGACAGGGTCTTGCTCTGTCAGCCAGGCTGGAGTGCAGTAGCACAATCATGGCTTACAGCAGACTCAACTTCTCCACCTGAAGTGATCCTCCTGCCTCAGCCTCCTGAGTAGTTGGGAGTACAGGCACATGCCACCATACCCACTGACATATTTTTTTTTTAAAGAGACAGGGTCTTGCTATGTTGCCCAGACAGGTCTCAAACTCCTGGGCTCAGATGATCCTCCCACCTCCCAAAGTGCTGGGATTACAGGTGTAAGCCATTACATCCGGCCTTCACCATTTTTAAGCCCATGTGTGAATGTGACAGGATGTTAGAGGCAATAGAGAGAATGTAAGAAAAGATTAAGGAAAGGGCCTTTTTGGGGGTTTGCTTCCCCACGGACCAAGGTGCAGGCGCTGTCCCACCCCCAAACTCCCCCTAAAGGGCTCTACTATCTGTTGGGGGACGTAGCTAAATGGACAAGAGAGTTCCTGGAGACAGAGCATACCCCAGCCACTCCCCTGTCCCAGGCAGCACAGCCCTGTGACCCAGTGAGTAACAGGACTCAGGAGTCTCGGGTGGAGGCAGGTCTGGGCCTGGGCATTTGCCTCTCGGAGTATGACTAACACCAGCCCCAAACATTATTGTAGAGAACAACTCTACAAAGCGCTGGTCCACACCAATAAACCTCTCTCCCTGGTCCTGACATCACTGCTTCTATAGCAACCAGTTCCTCTTCAAAGAGCAAAATGTGGGAGACTGAAAAACACAGTCAAAACTGAAGACACTAAGTCGTGCCAGATGAAGAAATGGGCCAGAAGCTACATCGGAGTTCAGAGGTCGTCATCAGAGAAGGTCTAGGGGAAGAAGGAGGATTTCACAGGCATCTGTAGTGCCCAAACCAGAAAGACCCAACTGACAAACTTGGTGACCTTAAATATCACTGGGGCTGGGTGTGGTGGCTCACACTTATAATCCTAATGCTATGGGAGGCTGAGGCAGGAGGACTGCTTGAGGCCAGGAGTTCGAGATCAGCTTGGGCAATATAGTGAGACCGCCCACCTCTACAAAAAAAAATTTTTTTAAATAACTGTGCAAGCCAGGCGCAGTGGCTCGTGCTTGTAATCCCAGCACTTTGAGAGGATGAGGCGGGCGGATCACAAGGTCAGGAGATCGAGACCATCCTGGCTAACGTGGTGAAACCCCATCTCTACTAAAAATACAAAAAATTATCCAGGCATGATGGCATGCACCTGCAGTCCCAGCTACTCAGGAAGCTAAGGCAGGAGAATCACTTGAACCCAGGAGGAGGAGGTTGCAGTGAGCTGAGATCACGCCACTGCACTCCAGCCTGGGCAACAGCACAAGACTCCGTCTCAAAAAATAAAATAAAATGACTGTGCATTGTTGCTTTGGTATCCCAAAGAAATAATGAAGAGCCCAGCTCAGTAGTCTGTTGTTATTGTGATTTGCTGGTTTTTCTGTTGTGTGGGGTGAGGAATTGAGTGAGAATCCCTAACCTGACCATGTAGAGGACGCCACACTTGAAGAAGTTTCCAAAAGCGAAACATCACTTTGCTTTAGTGTACAATGTCTAAGTAAACATAATTGTCCTTCAAAGAAGAGAAAACCACTAATCCACTCAAGGGGAACCCTGGGAGAGTAGGGACTGGGTGGTCATTAAGTCCCTCTTATGGACATTAATGAATATGACCCTATAAAACAATGACTGGTAAAGCACTATGTCCAACATCGATTTTCCTCTGCAGGAGAAGTGTCTCATTATCCATTCTATAGCACTTGGGCTACCTTCATCTAATCTGATCTGGCCCACAGGTAAAAAGTCATGGAGTTCAGGAAGGGGATGGGTAGGGGAGGTGCAAATTGTGTAGTCCCAAGAGCAACAGAGTGCAGGGAACTGCAGATGCCGTGAGAAGCACACCCCTGAAATAGTAAACTGCAACCTATCTGAATTACCCCACTCGACTCTGACAACTAACGACATGCGTTTCTGGGGAATATGTATTCATTAAATAAGCACTCAGCCATTCTATTTCTCAATTACCTCTAGTGACCCTAAGATCTGACCATGAGCACAGAAGAGGAAAAATTCCTCCCTAGCGACAGCCAGCTGTAACTGAGTCAAATACCCTTCATTTTTTCTTCATTTTCTTAAGAGACAGGGTCTTGCTCTGTCGCCCAAGGCTGGAGTGCAGTGGCGTGATCATAACTCACTGTAACCTTGAAATCCTGGGCTAAAGTGATCCTCCAACTTCAGCCTAAGGAGCAGCTAGGACTACAGGTGCATTCCACCACAACTGGCCAATTTTTCTTTTTCTTTTTTGTAGAGATGGGATCTTGTTCTATTGCCCAGGCTGATCTCAAACTCCTGGCCTCAAGTGATCCTCCTGCCTCAGCCTCCCAAAGTGCTGGGATTGCAGGCATGAGCCACTGCACCTGGTGAGACGCTCTTCATTTAAGAGTCAACTGAACTTCAGAATCCAAGGTGCAACACACGGTACTCCCTGATACAATTTCCCATTAAAATCCATGAAGATACACATGCATGCACATACACATACACACATACATACACAAGCACACACACAGGCACACATACAAGCACACACACACATGCACACATGCAATGCACACACGCACACACACACATGCAGGCACACACACACATGCACACACATGCACACACGCACACTCACACACAGAGGCAGTAGAATAGGAAACTGCATATAATAGGATTTCCTATGCGAGTGGGAGACATTTCAGTGGCTGAACTGTCAATAGGCTCAGTTCGAGAGAGAAAATCCTAGAATGAACAAGAGCTACCTTCTAAACCAGAACTGCATCGATGATATCAAAGGATGCAGAAAAACGCATTGATTAGCCTCCTCATAAAAAAAAAATTCCACCTCACTAGTAGTTAAAGTAAAACAAAACTCCAGTCTTATTTGAAGCCACTAAATTGGCAACAATTTCTAAAACTATAAACATGATGTTGGCAAAAGGGTGGTGAAAGGGGAGTTTTGTTGTTTTTTTTTTTTTTCACACACGGTTAGTAGGAGTGGAAACAGAACTGACCTATCAGGGAAGCAATTGGACAATCTGTAATAAGAGCCCTGAAAACACAGAGACACAATGCCCCAGTGTTTTCACTTGCACACGTCTTGGCTTTTTTTTTTTTTTTGAGACAAAGTATCTCTCTATTGCCCAGGCTGGAGTGCAGTGTCCTGATCTCGGCTCACTGCAATCTCCATTTCCCGTCTCCTGGGTTCAAGCAACTCTCCTGCCTCAGCCTCCGTAGTAGTTGGGATTACAGGCACCCGCCATCACGCCTGGCTAATTTTTTTGTGTTAGGTCGCAGCTTTAAAAAACAATCACAAAGACAAGCAAAGATTTGTTTTTCCATAGTTCACTATAGCGCTACTTAGGACCGGGAAAAACTGGAAATAAAGCTGAGTGGCTGAGGCTGGGCACAGTGGCTCATGCCTGTAATCGCATTACTTTGGAAGGCAAGGAGGGCAGATCAGCTGAGGTCAGGAGTTCGAGACCAGCCTGGCCAACATGGTGAAACCCCATCTCTACTAAAAATACAAAAAAATTAGCCTAGTGTGGTGGTGTGTCTCTGTAATCCCAGCTACTCGGGAGGCTGAGGCAGGAGAATCGCTTGAACCCAGGAGGCGGAGGTTGCAGTGAGCCAAGATCGCACCGGTGTACTCTAGCCTGGGGAACAGAGCAAGACTCTATCTACAAAAAAAGAAAAAAAAAAGGCTGAGTGGCTGACAACAGGAGAAAGACTAAGTAAATGAAGGGGAAGATGTTTCTCCAGGAGCTGGTGTTTTCAGAGTGAGTTCTCCTCCACTTAGAGCTGCCATTAACCTGTGCCTGCCCCACTAAGCAGAACCTGACCCAAATCATCTTCCTGCGTCTTGTGCTCAGTCCTGCAGCGAGTCCAGCCAGGACAAGGAGTTTATTTTCTGAACATAATAGGAATTATGTAACCTGGAGCGAAATATCCAAGGAGAAATGAAGATAGGAGAGAACATAAGGAAGTGGGCTATTGAATTGGCCAATACTTTTTATTTATTTAAGATTTCTACCTTTATGTCCTTCCCAAAGCCTAGATTTCCCCCTGCAAGATAAACCCACAAAAAAGGAGAACAGAAAATCACAATGGAAGTGGGGAAGGGAGAAAAGGGAAAGAAAAACAATTGCCACCGGCTGCCAGACAGGAATTTAATTATTATAACCGACGATTGAATTCAGCAATACAATTCATGACAGCTTCAGCAACACAGGAAATGCTTGGGTTATAAAGTCCTTATTGTCTAATTGTTAAAAAACAAAAGAATAGTTCTGTTGGAGAGATTGATTATTATCCAGTATGGAAAAAAAGAGTGATTTCACGCTTCTGTCATACATGGTTTTATTTTTTGTTTTGTTGAGACAGGGTCTTGCTCTGTTGCCCAGGCTGGAGTGCAGTGGCGTGATCATAGCTCACTGCAGCCTCAGATTCTTAGACTCAAGCAGCCTTCTGCCTCAGCCTCCTGAGTAGATGGGAATACAGGTGCACACCACTTGCCCTGCTGATTTTTTAAAACTTTTTGTTGAGATGTGGTTTAGCTGTGTTACCCATGCTAATTTCAAACTCCTGGCCTCAGGTGATCCTTCCACCTCAGAGACAGAAATGTAATGAGCCAAGCGCTGTCTGAGCCTCCTCTGACATGAGGACTCATGCCTTGTACCTTCTTAGTGTTCATGTATCTCTTCTATTAAACAGAAAGTCCTCAAAGAGTAGGAACTGTCTGAGTGCCCTTCTCATCCCTGTGCCTTCTCTCTCTCTCTCTTTTTTTTGGTGGGGGGATGCAGTCTCGCTCTGTCACCCAGGCTGGAGTGCAGTGGTGATCTTTGGCTCACTGTGCTGGCTCTCCTGGGTTCAGCGTGATTTGCCTGGCCTCAGCCTCCTGCAAGGCTGGGACTACAGGCACACACCAGCCACACCCGCTAATTTTTTTTTTTTTTTTTTTTTTTTTTGCTATACTTATATGTTCTAGGGTACATGTGCAATAACATGCAGGTTTGTTACATATGTATACATGTTACTGCCAGGGCTGCACCCATTAACTGGCCATTTATTAGGTATGCTCTCAATACTATCCCTCCTCCCGGCTAATAGGACCTCGGTGTATTGATGATCCCCTTCCTGTGTCCAAGTGATCTTTGTATTTTTAGTACAGATGGGGTTTCACCATGTTGGCCAGGCTGGTCTCGAACTCCTGACCTCAAGTGATCTGCCCGCTTTGGCCTCCCAAGGTACTGGGATTACAGGCATGAGCCACCGCGCCCGGCTCCCTGTGCCTTCTCAATCCCATCCTACACCTCCTGCCTAAAAGCACAGTTGAGGAACTCCAGGCACATACTGGTCCTCAATGCAAGTTGGTTCCAAGTTAAAATGGAACCTTGTTACTGCTCCTGAGACAACATCTCTCTACTTCCCACGAGGTGCTAATAGAGAAACAATCAAAGACCAAGGTTCCCAGCTGGGTGTGGCGGCTCACACCTATAATCCCAGCACTTTGGGAGGCGGAGGCAGGCAGACCACCTCGCCTCAACTAAAAATACAAAAATTAGCCAGGTGTGGTGGCAGGTGCCTGTAATCCCAGCTACTTGAGAGGCTGAGGCATGAGAATCACTTGAACCAGGGAGATGGAGGTTGCAGTGAACTGAGATCGTGCCACTGCACTCCAGCCTGAGCAACAAAGCAAAACTCCATCTCAAAAAACAACAACAACAAAAAAAACAAAGACCAAGGCTCCTAGGAAACAGGAATTTCTGCTTCCTTCATATTAGGTAGACATAGATTGAAAGACAGAGCTGGGGCACAATGGTGCCAGAATGACAAACAGGGCCTCCATTAGGGTCACTTCCACCAAACTCTCCCTAATGACACCTTCATCTCCACCCCTCCCCACATTTCCCACAGTGAGGAACCATTACCACCTGACATGGTTTGGCTCTGTCCCCACCCAAATCTCATCTTGAATTGTACTTCCCACAATTCCCATATGTCGTGGGAGGGACCCGGTGGGAGGTAATTGAATCATGGGGGCGGGTCTTTCCCATGCTGTTCTCATGAAAGTGAATAAGTCTCGGGAGATCTGATGGTTTTATAAATGGGAGTTCCCCTGCACAAGCTCTTTTTTCTTTGCCTGCCACCATGTAAGATGTGCCTTTCACCTTCTGCTATGATTGTGAGGCCTCCCCAGCCATGTGGAACTGGGAGTCTATTAAACCTTTTGCTTTACAAATGACCCAGTCTCATGTATGTCTTTATCAGCAGCGTGAGAGCAGATTGATACACCACCGTATCCAAAAAACTGCCAAGCAGGCCTTTCTGAAGAATAGTGCTTCATTACCAAAGTGCAAAGGAAACTTTTTGTTTGGCTGGTTATCTGTCTGTGTGTGGACTTTATGCCCATTCCTATGCTTCTGCTTCATCAGAGACTCTGAATCAAGATGTTAGACATGCAGCTAGGCCCTCAGATTAGGAAATGCTCCCCCAGGTAATGCTGTAGTGCCCTTCACTTAAGAAGCTATGCTCTAGCACAGGGGTGCTGTATTAGTCCATTCCAGTATTGCTATAAAGAAATAACCTGACACTTTGGGAGGCTGAGGTGGGTGGATCATGAGATCAGGAGCTCAAGACCAGCCTGGCCAACATGCGAAACCCCATCTCTACTAAAACTACAAAAATTAGCTAGGCATGGTGGCACACGCCTGTAATCCCAGCAACTCGGAAGGCTGAGGCAGAGAATTGCTTAAAACCTGGAGGTGAAGGTTGCAGTGAGCCGAGATCGTGCCACTGCACTCCAGCCTGGGTGACAGAGCGAGACTTCATCTCAAAAAGAGAAATAAAAAGAAAAGAAAAAAAGAAAGAAAGAAATACCTGGGGCTAGATAATCTATAAAGAAAAGAGTAAAGTTTAGGCCAGGCACGGTGGCTCACGCCTGTAATCCCAGCACTTTGGGAGGCCGAGGCGGGCGGATCACAAGGTCAGGAGATCGAGACCACGGTGAAACCCTGTCTCTACTAAAAATACAAAAAATTAGCCGGGCGCAGTTGTGGGCGCCTGTAGTCCCAGCTACTCGGGAGGCTGAGGCAGGAGAATGGCGTGAACCCGGGAGGCGGAGCTTGCAGTGAGCCGAGATCGCGCCACTGCACTCCAGCCTGGGCAACAGAGCGAGACTCCGTCTCAAAAAAAAAAAAAAAAATGCAAAAATCAGCCAGATGTGGTGGCACAAGCCTGTAGTCCCAGCTACTTGGGAGGCTGAGGCAGGAGAATCGCTTAAACCTGGGAGGCAGAAATTGCAGTGAGCCGAGACCACGCCCCTGCACTCCAATCTGGGTAACACAGCAAGACTCCATCTCAAAAAAAAAAAGAAAAGAAAAGAAAAAAAAGAAAGAAAGAAAGAAAAGAGAAAGGAAAGAAGGTTTAATTGGCTGGCAATACAGGAAGCGCGATGCTGGCATCTGCTTGGCTTCTGGGCTGGCCTCAGGAAACTTGCAATCATGGCAGAAGGTAAAGGGGAAAGCTGTTATGTCACATGGCAAAAACAGGAGCAAGAGAAAGGGGAGGTACCACACACTTTTAAACTACCAGATCTCACGAGGACTTACTCACTGTCATAAGGACAGTACCAAGGAGGATGATGCTAAACCATTCACAAGAAGTTTGCCCCCATGATCCAATCACGTCCCATCAGGGCGCCCTCCAACACTGGGGATTACAACTGAACATGAGATTTGGGTGGGGGACACAGATCCAAAACCTATCAGGTGCCTCGTTTGGAAGCGTCAGTGCTGGTTTCTCACCCACCTCTCAGGATCTTGCTTGACACAAGAGACCCTCATGGCCAGAAATCACAGGGTAAAAAGAAAAGGAGAAGGCCACGTGTGGTGGCTCATACCTATAATCCCAGTGCTTTAGGAGGCCAAAAGTGCAAGGACTGCTTAAGCCCAGGAGTTCAAGACCAGCCTGAGCAACATAGTGAGATCCCATCACGATCAAAAAATATGCAGATTAATCAGACATGGTGGCGTGCACCTGTAGTCCCAGCTACTCAAGAGGTTGAGGCAGCAGGATCGCTTGAGCCCAGGAGTTAGAGGCTGCAGTGAGCTATGATTGCACCACTGCAATCCAGTCTGGGCGACAAAGCAAGACCTTGTCTCTAAGAAACAATGGAAAAAGAAAATAAGAGGGTAGCCCCTGCTTAGGGTGAGCTACAGGCTCCCGGTAAAGCAGTTGGCTCACTGTTCAAAATATAATTAGAATGATGGGCTTTCCTTGCTGCTATTTATTTAATGGGCTGCAGTCAGGCAGAGGAGAAGAGGAGTTCCCATTCTCCTGACAATGGAGCTGAGCTTAATCTGAAATTGAGGCTGGAGCTGGGCACACTGGAGAAATAAAATCTCCCAGGAGAATTAAAATCTGAAGGAATGACTTCTAAGTCACTGGAGGAGGGAAAATACAAAGGAAACATCATCTCTAAACCAAAAACAGGGCCAAACCAGCATGAGGAAACCGTGCTCCTTCAGCTTCTAACTAGTAGGGAAGGTGATTCGTTTTTGGATGGCTATTGCTTACGGGTAAAAAAGGAACCAAGTGACTTCTCTCAATGCTAGCGAACTGCAGGAAGACCCAGCAGCCACTGCTTAAAAAGAGCAAGACATTCCCTGCACTTCCCCTGAACTTGGTCTCTCATAGGCCTGATGTGGTCCCTCAAAGGCCCCCACAAAAGGAAGTCATTACCAGGTAAAGCAGAACTACCATTTGACCCAGCAAAAAAAAAAAAATAAATTGTGCTACCCAATTATTCTACTGAAAAGCCACACGCACTCGCATGTTTGTTGCAGCACTATTCACGGTAGCGAGGACATGAAATCCACACAGATGCCTATCAACAGTGGATTGGATGAAGAAAATGTGGTGCATAGACAACACGGAATACTATGCAGCCATAAAAAAGACGGAAGTCGTGTCCTCTGCAGCAACATGGAAGCAGCTGGAGGCTATCAACCTAAGCAAGTTAATGCAGAAACAGAAAACCAAATGCTGCATGTTCTGACGTCTACATGGAGCTTCAGTACCGGGTACACACAGACATAAGGATGGAAACAAACGACACTGAGGACTACTAGAGGGAGGGTGTAGGGAGAAGGGCAAGGACTGAAAAACTACCTACTGGGTGCTATGCTCATTAGCTGGGTGACAGGATCAATTGTACCGCAATATCACACAATATACCCTTGCAATATATACTCATCATCACACAATATACCCTTGTAACAAACCGGCACATGTACCCCCTTGAATCTAAAACAAAAGTTGAAATTATTTTTTAAATTAAAAAATAAAATCTTCTAGGGAATTAAAATTGGAAGAAGTGATTTTTTCAATCACTAGAGGAGGTAAAACGCAAAGGAAACATCATCTGTATACCAAAGACGGTGCAAAGCCAGCACAAGGAAATAGCGTTCCTTCAGTTCCTAAGTCATATGGAAGACAAATTTTGGGGGGATGGATATTACAGGGTCAAAAAAGAAACAAGTGACTTCTTTTAATGCTGTTACTCATGTTCAGAATTAAAACCCAATGAACTAAATAAGACCCAGCTTTGCTGTTTAAAAAGAGCAGGATATGGCTGGGCATGGTGGCTCACCTGTAATCTCAGCACTTTGGGGGGCCAAGGCAGGTGGATCACTTTAGATCAGGAGTTCGAGACCAGCCTCGCCAACAAGGTGTAACCTGTCTTTACTAAAAATACAAAATTAGCCGGGCATGGTGGCTGGCGCCCGTAATCCCAGCTACTCGGGAGGCTGAGACACGAGAATTGCTTGAACCCAGGAGGCACAGGTTGCAGTGAGCCGAGATTGCGCCACTGTACTCCAGCCTGGGCAACACAGCCAGACCCTGTCAAAAAGCAAACAAACAAAAAGAGCAGGATAAGGCCGGGCGCGGTGGCTCACGCCTGTAATCCCAGTACTTTGGGAGGCCGAGGCGGGTGGATCACGAGGTCAAGAGATCGAGGCCATCCTGGCTAACACGGTGAAATCCCGTCTCTAGTAAAAATACAAAAAATTAGCCGGGCGTGGTGGCAGGTGCCTGTAGTCCCAGCTACTCAGGAGGCTGAGGCAGGAGAATGGCGTGAACTCGGGAGGCAGAGCTTGCGGCAAGCAGAGATCATACCACTGCACTCCAGCCTGGGCAACAGAGCGAGACTCCGTCTCAAAAAAAAAAAAAAAAAAAGAGCAGGATATTCCAGCATTTTCTATGTACTTGGTCTCTTATAGGCCCAATGTGGTGCCTCACAGGGCCCCGGGAACGAAGTCGTTTTACCAAAAGAGGCCAGGCCGGGCTTTCACGTCTCTTCCTCGGGGAAGCTTCCTTCACCGAGCACCAGGTTCCCGTCTGAGACAGCAGGACAGACCTTAGCAGGGTGTCTTCCTGTGTGTCCCCAATTCTGTAAGCACCCTGCTTCGGTTCTTTTTCCAACTGACTCGATCCTTAGGTGCCAATTACCATTCCCCAGCATGGGGGTGGGGCAACGACACCCCAAAAAGGGCCATTTACAAAGAAGTGAGCAGGGCTTTCCACCGTGTTGGTCAAGCTTCAAAAGGAGCGGCCAGTCGGGAAAAGAGGTCATTTTCAGTTTTCTGTGCCAAAGACAAGCGGCTGGACGGGAAGATCAGACAGAGCTCGGTCTCTGAAGATTGATAATTCCACGTGTATTCTATTTTAAAGCGAAGCCCTCGGCGCTACCTTGATGATTTTGTAGAATTTACACTGAAAGGGCATAAAATGTCACACCATCTTGTGTGTTCCTCACTTCCATGTGCTCTTTGCAAGAAAATCAAACTCGGCTGTTTCTGAGCTCCTAGCGAGTACCCACAATGTCTGAGGCTTGCAATTTCAACTGTGCATATCTTCTGCAAGGCAAAAGGGTGCAGGGAAAGAAATAGCAGTGGATCAGGCCTGTAATCCCGGCACTTTGAGAGGCCGAGGCGGGTGGATCATGAGGTCAAGAGATCAATACCATCGTGGCCAACATGGTGAAACTCCATCTCTACTAAAAATACAAAAAGTAGCCGGGTGTGGTGGCGCATGTCTGTAGTCCCTGCTACTAGGGAGGATGAGGCGGGAGAATCACTTGAACCCGGGAGGCAGGGGTTGCAGTGAGCCGAGATTGCGCCACTGCACTCCAGCCTGGCGACAGAGCGAGACTCTATCCAAAAAAAAAATTAGCCGGGCATGGTGGTGCACGCTACTAAGAAGGCTGAGGCAGGAGAATCGCTTAAACCCGGGAGATGGAGGTTGCAGTGAGCTAAGATCACACCATTGCACTCCAACCTGGGTGACAAGAGTGAAACTCCGTCTCAAAATAATTTAAAAAGGAAAGAAAGAAATAGCAATGGAAAACTGCTCATGCCACCGAGATGCTTCTCTGAACCATGATTTCCCCAACTGTAAAATGAGGCTAACTCTGCCTACCTGGCAGGGGTGACATCATGACCCAATGCATAGTCTAGCCCATAGGAGTCCTTTCTCTTCCCCTCTTTGGGCCTCAGTTTCCTCACCTATAAAGCTGCAAGGAAGGGTCAAGAAAGTAGGCAACTTCGTAAGATGACCCAGCTTTAATACCTTATATGGTTAGGACTTCCTCTAAGACATATCACTGAAGGTCAGCTTTCACTATCCCAGTGCTTTCGAGGGTTACATGGACAGGATGAAAGTTATGATCCCCAAACACATCTTCCTACACTGTAGAGATAAGAAAGAAGGCTGACATTATCCTAGGCAAACTAATGCAGAAACAAAATCAAATACCGCACGTTCTCATTTACAGATGGGAGCATTGGGTTCACATGGACAGGAAAATGGGAACCATAAGGCCAGCCACGGTGGCTCACACCTGTAATTCCAGCACTTTGGGAGGCCAAGGCGGGCAGATTCCTTGAGGTCAGGAGTTCAAGACCAGCCTGGCCAACATGGTGACACCCATCTCTACTGGAAAAAAAAAAAAAAAAAAAATTAGCCAGGCCTGATGGCGCATGTCTGTAGTTCCAGCTACCTGGGAGGTGAGGCAGGAGAATCACTTGAACCCAGAAGACAGAGACTGCAGTGAGCTGAGTTTGCACCACTGCACTCCAGCCTAGGCCACAGAGCGAGACTCCATCTCAAAAAAAAAAAAAAAAAAAAAAAGACATTGGGGAACCAGGGATGGAGGGCAAGGGTTGAAAACCTACCTGTTGGGTACTGTGCTTGCTACCTGAGTGACAGGTTCAATCATATCCCAAACTTCAGCATCATGCAGTATACCGTTGTAACAAATCTGCACAGGTACGCTCTGAATCTAAAATTAAAAGCTTAAAAAATAAAAATAAAAAAGAGGGCAGCCAGGAGTGGTGGCCCACATCTATAATCTCAGCACTTTGAGAGGCCAAGGTAGGCAGATCACTAGAGGTCAGGAGTTCGAGACCAGCCTGGCCAACATGGCAAAACCCTGTCTCTACTAAAAATACAAAAATTAGCTGAGAATGGTGGTGGGCACCTGTAATCCCAACTACTCAGGAGGCTGAGGCAGGAGAATTGCTTGAACCTGGGAGGTAAAGATTGCAGTGAGCCAAGACGGCACCAGTGCACTCAGGCCCGGGTGACAGAGAAAGACTCTGTCTCAAAAAAAACAAAAACAAAAACAAAAAACAAAGATGGGAACAGCAGACATTGGGTTGTGGGGGGCAGGCAAAGGTTGAAAAACTACCCGTTGGGTACTATGCTCACTACTATGCTCACTACCTGAGTGACAGGTTCAATCACATCCCAAACCTCAACATCATGCAATACACCTTTGCAACAAATCTGCACAAGTACTCTCTGCACCTAAAATAAAAAGTAAAAAAAAAAAAAAAAGCGGGAATCACTTGAACCCAGGCGGCAGGGGTTGCAGTGAGCCGAGATTGCGCCACTGCACTCTGAATCGTTGTGCAGATGAGAAGTAGAGGCACCAGAAATCCGGAGAGCTTTCCCCAGGCTGCACTGTGGACGCCATCCCGAAAGTCTTCCGCCAGCTAGTAAGTACTCTGTCCCAGGACCCTCACCTTCTCCGAGTGACTTCCAGCTCCACCATCCCTACTCTCATTTCTGCTAAGCTCCTCCAATGTCAGATTTCAGGTTCACGGCAAAGCAGAAGGGTTCTGAACAGGTATGGAAATATCGAACCAAGCCCTGCTGTCTGTGCCTATCAACGCGGCTCTTCTTTCTTTGTCATGGGAACTTCCATCCACACAGCTGCTTAATGGGGACCGGGCTTGTCAGTGAGATGCCTGTGATCCCAATGTCTGTTTCTCTCATCTAATTAGTTTGGTCAAAGACAGAACGCAGTGTTTCCAGGGACTAGCAGGCTTACCTTAATCTTCCCTTCACCCAACATTCTGTCCTCTGCGTGCCTAGAATGCGTGTAACTCCACTCCAGAGCTTAGCATATCACATAACAATTAGTTTAAATGTCTGGCTTCCCCACTGGGTTGAGAGCTTCTCGCCGGGTCTCTCTGGGGTGATAAAATGTGTTCTAAAACTGAATTATGGCGATGTGCACACAGCTCCATAAGATTATGAAACATCATTGAACTGCACGCTTAATGCAGGTAATTTGATGGTATACAAACAATACTTCGATAAAAGTTATTTTTAAAAATACTCCAGGCCGGGCGCGGTGGCTCAAGCCTGTAATCCCAGCACTTTGGGAGGCCGAGGCGGGCGGATCACGAGGTCAGGAGATTGAGACCATCCTGGCTAACACAGTGAAACCCCGTCTCTACTAAAAATACAAAAACTTAGCCGGGCGAGGTGGCGGGCGCCTGTAGTCCCAGCTACTCGGGAGGCTGAGGCAGGAGAATGGCGTGAACCTGGGAGGTGGAGCTTGCAGTGAGCTGAGATCCGGCCACTGCACTCCAGCCTGGGTGACAGAGCGAGACTCCGTCTCAAAAAAAAAAAATACTCCAGCATTCACTGGTGCATGGCTGTGGGCAAAGTACTCTCTGAGCCTCAGTTTCCTCATCTGTAAACTGGGACAATAATAACTGATGTTCAGTTGTCACGAGGTTTAAATAAAGGTGATGATGGAGAGAAGGTGCTTAATGCAGGGCCTGGAATATAGCAAGCACTCCACAAGTGTTGGCTGTCTTATTTCTTTTCTTTCTTTTCTTTCTTTTTCCTCTTCCTTTCCTTTCCTTTCCTTTTCTATTTCTTTCTTTCCTCCTTTTTTGAGACAGGGTCTTGCTCTGTAGTCCAGGCTGCAGTGCACTGGTGCGATCATAGCTCACTGCAGCTTCAACCTCCTGGGTTTACATGATCCTCCCACCTCAGTCTCCGGAGGAGCTGGGACTACAGGCACATGCCACCATGCCTGGCAATTTTTTTTTATTTGTAGAGCTGTTGTGGGGGATCTCGCGATGTTGTCCAGGCTGGTCTTGAACTCCTGAGCTCAAATGATCCTCCTGAAGTGCTAGAATTACAGGTATGGGCCACTACATCCAGCCCATGTATTATTATTATTATTATTTGTCCAGCACTAAAGATACAATCAGGGAAAAAGGAAAAACTAACATGGAAGAAAGGCTGGGTGCTGTGGGAGGCAGAAAAAAGCCTTTCCAAAGATGACCATGTCCTGGTCCCCAGAACCTGTGAATCTGTTACCTCGGATGACAAAGGGACTTTGCATATGTGATTAAAAAGAGATCTTGAGATGGGGGTATTATCCTGTTTTATCTGGGTGAACCCCATGTAATCACAAAGGTTCTTAAAAAGATGAAAGGGGAAGGCCAGGCACAGTGGCTCACGTCTATAATCCCAGCACTTGGGAGGCTGAGGCCAGAGGATCACTTACCATTTGACCCAGCAATCCTATTACTGGGTGTGTACCCAAAGGATTAAAAATCATTCTACTATGAAGACATATGCACATGTATGTTTAGTTCAGCACTATTTACAATGTGAAAGACTTGGAACCAACCCAAATGCTTATCAATGATAAACTAGATAAAGCAAATATGGCGCATATACACCATGGAATACTACGCAGCCATAAAGAAGAATGCATTTATGTGCTTTGCAGGGACACAGATGAAGCTGGAAACCATTATTCTCAGCAAACTAACACAGGAACAGAAAACCAAACACCACATCTTCTCACTCATAAGTGGGAGTTGAACAAGGAGAACACATGGACACAGGGAGGGGAACATCACACACCGGGGCCTGTCGGGAGTTTAGGGGGCAAGGGAAAGAAGAGCATTAGGACAAATACCTAATGCATGTGGGGCTTAAAATCTAGATGGCAGGTTGACAGGTGCAGCAAACCACCATGGCACACGTATACCTGTGTAACAAACCTGCACGTTCTGCACATGTATATTTTAAGTAAAATTTAAAAAATATTTTTAAAAAAGATCAGCCTGGGCAACATGGCAAAACTCTAAAATAGATACCAAAAAAAAAAAATTATCTGGGTGTGGTAGCACACACCTGTAGTTCCACCTACTTAGGAGGTTAAAGTGGGAGGATCACCTGAGCCCAGGTAGGTCAAGGCTGCAGTGAGCCATGATTACACCACTGCACCCCAGACTGGGCAAAAGAATGAGGCCCTGTCTTGAGGAAAAAAAAATGGTGGAATAGGACAGTAGGAGAGTCAGAGACAGAGATCTGAAGATGCTCCACTGCTGCCTTTGAAGATGGAAGAGGGGATATGAGCTAAGGAATGCAGGCAGCCTCTATAGAAGATGGACAAAGCAAGGAAACAGATTCTCCCCCGGCATCTCCAAAGGAACGTAGCCCTGATAATATCCCAATTTTATCCCAGTAAGACGCATTTCAAACTCCAACCTCCAGAACTGAAAGATAATAAATTCGTATTCTGTTAAGCGCTAAGTTAGCGATAATTGGTTACAGCAACTATAGAAAGCGAACATAGGCACAGTTGTTTCCCATCACCCACAGCGTCACTTTCTGCAGTTTCAGTTACCTGAGTTCAACTACATTCCAAAAATATCAGATGGAAAATTCCAGAAATAAAAAATTCATCAGTTTTCATGTGCATGCCATTCCAAGGAGCGTGATGAAACCTTATACCATCCCAAACTACCCCACCTGGGGACATGAATCGTGCCTTTGTGTAGCCTAGCCACACTGTCTACACTGCCAGACTGTCAGTCACTCAGTAGCTGACTCAGCTATCAGATCGACTGTTGCAGTACCTGCTATTTTTTTTTTTATTTTAGGTTCTGGGGTACATGTGCAGGATGTGCAGGTTTGTTACACAAGTAAACATGTGCCATGGTGGTTTGCTGCATCCATCAACCCATCACTTACATATTAAGTCCAGCAGGCATTAGCTATTTTTCCTAATGCTCTCCCTCCCCCAATGCCCCTGTCCAACAGGCCCCAGTGTGTGTTGTTCCCCTTCCTGTGTCCATGTGTTCTCATTGTTCAGCTTCCACTTATAAGTGAGAGCATGCAGTGTTTGATTTTCTGTTCCTGTGTTAGATTGCTGAGGATAACGGCTTCCAGCTCCATCCATGTCTCTGCAAAGGACATGATCTCATTCTTTTTTATGGCTGCATAGTATTCCATGGTATATGAACCACATTTGCTTTATCTAGTCTATTATGGATGGGCATTTGGGTTGATTCCGTGTCTTTGCTATTGTGAATAGTGCTGCAATGAACATACACGTGCATGTATCTTTGTAACAGAATGATATTTTATTATTAGTTATTGTTGTTAGTCTCTTACTGTGCCTAATTTATAAATGAAATGACTTTCTCGCAGGTAGGTACCTATAGGAAAAGATGTACTATGTACAGAGTTCAGTGCTATCTGCGATTTCAGGCATCTACTGAGGGTCTTGGAACCCCTCCCTTGCAGATAACCCCTCCCTTATTGTACCATGCTGTGGAACGCCTGGACTGTCAGGGTAAGAGTAGACTTTAAGGAAAAGAGTGATCAACTAGAGCTATATTTTTATAAAATTAATTTGTTTAGTAGCATGTAAGTTGCACTGGGGGGCAGGAGGGAGGCAGCAAGTGTCAGAAAAGACACCGTTGTCTTGGACAAGACAGCACATTGATAACGAGCCTGACAGGTGTGAAATGTGTGTTGGGATATTGGATGCATAAAACATACACGACTTGGAGATCTCCTGCAGGCTGGGGTCAAAGGAGTAGGGTCACAGAAGACAAAAGGCTGGCTCATGGGAATCCCAGGGACATCATTCTAGTGGTCAGAAGAAACTGCTTCAGCAGGGGGAGCAGAGAGGAGGTAGGAGCACGCATCAGCTCCAGCAAGGGGTTTAGATTTGGGGCCAAGAGCTTAGAATTGCAGTCAGAACTAAAGATACCATTGTAGAACCCTGAGGGGAGAGGCAAAAGCCAAAAGTAACCAGGGTCAGGAAGAAGACAACTAATCGAATGACTGCATTGTACATGATAGTACTGTTTACAATAGCCAAGCGTTAGAGAAAAACAAAAATCCAAAAAATAGGAGATGGTTAAATAAGTCATGGTAACTTCATGCAATGGACTTGTAGAAAGCTTTCAAAAAACAAATTTTTTAAATTTATTTTTTGAGACATAGTCTCACTCTGTCGCCCAGGCTGGAGTGCAGTGGCGCAATCTTGGCTGACTGCAACCCCCGCTTCCTGGGTTCAAGCGATTGTCGTGCCTCACCCTCCCAAGTAGCTGAGATTACAGGCAGGCGCCACCATGCCCGGTTAATTTTGTATTTTTAGTAGAGACGGGGTTTCACCATGTTGGCCAGGCTGGTCTCGAACTCCTGGCCTCAGGCGATTCGCCCACCTCGGCCTCCCAAAGTGCTGGGATTACAGGCATGAACCACCACATCTGACTTAAAAAATATTTTTTAAAGAACAGTTAATGGTTTAGGAAACACATGATATATTGAAAATTTTTAATACAACATAAAAAGCCAAATTTCTTTAAAAGACTGGAAGGAAACAACAGACTTTAACACTATCTATATTGGATATAGTGATGATAGTGACACTTTCTTCTTCATAATTTGCTATTTTTTAAATTTAGCATAAATTAGCATGCTTAGTATGTAACATGTTTAGCATGTTTCCATAACATGGAAACACGGTTTTCAATACTGTATATGCATATAATTTTATTGTACCTGTTTAAAAGCTTTGGCTTTATTAAGTTCTTTCTCTGATTGTTGATGAAAAAGTTTAGTTCATTTATTTTGGACACAAGCAACTGTTTTTCATCACTGCTTTTACTGCTTGACTTCTTGATACAATAAAGATCATTCTGTAAAAAGGAAAAAAAAAAGAAGGCACTGTGGAGAAAGGCATGGAGGAGATCATTTGAGTAACGGACCCATTGCGGGGCTGGAAGATGGAAAAAAAGCAAGCCCAAGAACAGAATAAGAGCCAACGGAGAAGACGGTCTCGAGGAGTCGCCTGTGACCCTCACTGGGATGGAGAGTTAAGGGGCTAGGAGGAGAAGAGAAGGCAGTGTTCACAAAGAGAGGCGATGTTTCCTTTCAAGAGCTAGAAAAGGCTGGGTGCAATGGCTCATGCCTGGAATCCCAATAACTCAGGAGGCCAAGGCAGGAGGGTCACTTGAAGCCAGGAGTTTGAGACCAGCATGGGCAACACAGTGAGACCCCACTTCTAAAAAGAAAACAGAAACATTAGCCAGAAGTGGTGGTGAGCACTTACAGTGTCAGCTACTCGGGGGGCTGAGGCAGGAGGATTGTTTGAGCCCAGCACTTGGAGGCTGTGGTGAGCTATGGTCACACCAGTGGGCAATAGAGCAAGGTCTTTTCTTTTAAAAACTAAATGAGGCCGGGCATGATGGCTCACACCTGTAATCTCAGCACTTTGAAAGGTCGAGGCGGGCGGATCACCTGAGGTCAGGAGTTCGAGACCAGCCTGGGCAACATGGCAAAACCACATTTCCACTAAAAATACAAAAATTAGCCGGGCACAGTGGCGCACAACTGTAGTGCCAGCTATTCGGGAGGCTGAGACAGGAGAATCGCTTGAGCCTGGGAGGCAGAGGTTGCAGTGAGTCGAGATCCTGCCATTGCACTCCAGCTTGGGCAACAGAGCAAGATGTTGTCTCAAAAATAAATAAATAAATAAACTAAATTAAGTTAGAAAGAGATAGAAAGAAAGAGGGAACATAATAATAGAAAGAGACACTGATATTTACAAGGAAACAGTAAGGTTGAGAAGAGTTTGCCATGGACAGTTTCAATCTTTTACCACAAAGATAGGCAGTTTGCAGGGAATTACAAGGTAAAGCAGGATTAGAACCTTACAGACCTTACAGAGCACAGAGAAAAGCTGCGATCTCTGCTTTGGATATCAACAAGAGAAGACAAGAAACTTCCCCGGGAGCCCAGCCAAGATTAGACTCTGCCTAGATTCCTCCAGCCAGCAAAGTACCTCCCACAGTCTAGCACGTATGAGGCCATTAGTCAGGGTGGCCTCTGACATCTCCTGAATGTTGATGGCTTTGTTATTTGAAGTCCACTTGTCTTTTTATTTTTTATTTTTATTTTTTTTTTTTGAGATGGAGTCTCGCTCTGTCACCCAGGCTGGAATGCCATGGCACACTCTCGGCTCACGGCAACCTCTGCCTCCCAGGTTCAAGTGATTCTCCTACCTCAGCCTGTAGCTGGGATTACAGGTGTGTGCCACCACACCAGCTAATTTTTGTATTTTAGTAGAGATGGGGTTTTACTATGTTGGCCAGGCTAGTCTCGAACTCCAGACCGCAAGTGATCCACCTGCCTCGGCCTCCCAAAGTGGTGGGATTACAGGCGTGAGCCACCATGTCCGGGCATGAAGTCCACTTGTCTTATCTTCCTAACTTCTGGAGAACAGAGGCCATTTCTAATTTAATTTTGTATATGCTCCAGATGCTGGATCTCAGGAGATACCCACTAAGTACTTAATTATGGGTGGAAAGCAACGGAAGAGAAGCAGTAATAGCAAATGCTTCTGGTTGCTATTGCTAAAATTTCCCAACATATTGGTTAAAACTTGCTTTAAAGAAACACAACAGATAAAAACTTATAAAACAGGCCTGGCGCAGTGGCTCATGCCTGTAATCCCAGCACTCTGGGAGGCCAAGGTGAGAGAATCACTTCTGGAAGTTCAAAAGTTTGAGACCACCCTAGGCAATATAGCAAGACCTTGTCTCTGAAAAATAAAAATAAAAATTAGCCACGCATGGTAGCGTGCTCCTGTAGTCCCTGCTACCAGGGAGGCTGAGGTGGGAGGATCACTTGAGCCCAGGAGTTGGAGGCCATGGTGAGCTATGATCACATCACCGCACTCCAACAGGGGTGGCACAGTGAAACTCTGTCTCAAAAATAAATAAATACATAAATAAATAAGAAAAGTAAATTAATAATTTTTCAGAAAGTTCAAGCAGATCAATTAGAGCGTGTCCACGTCTTATAGAATTCCTTTAAATGCTGCATTAGCATTGTCCTGGGTGCATTTTAAAAAGAATTTGCTACAGGGAAATCTACACTGAAGGCAACTCCTAAAGCAATAGCTCCACAGTGTAAAAATCATTTAACACTAGCACAGACAGGCTTGCAAATGAAATCCTTCACAGCCGCAGCAGCAAGAGTCCCACACACTGTGCTGTGAAGCAGAGAAGGATGTCAAAGCAGCCCTTGTTGATTAGACTGTAAAGGGCTCAGAATTCCACTCCGGGAACCTGGCACATTTCTAAACGTGTGGGAAAACTCTCCAGCATCCCCCACCCCCGCTCCCCTAACCTTGGTCTTACGTTGTTATTAAGCCTGTCAATCAAATCTCTGCCCCATCACCCCTTGGCCATGTAACCCTGGAAGGCCAAGTTACAATCACTATCCCTCTGATTCTCGCCTACCCGGTACCCCATCCTTATACACCTCTACTTGCACCCTCTGCAAAGCAAACATCCCAAGCTCCAAGGTAGCATAGAACTGCTGCCTGACCAAGAACCAGCCCTGGAGTCCAAGTAACCTGATTTCACATCCTGGGTCAGGCACAGTGGCTCACACCTGGAATCCCAGCTCTTAGGAAGGCAGAGGCGGGAGGATAGTTTGAGCCCAGGAGTTCGAGACCTGCCTGGGCAATACAACGAGAACCCATTCTCCACAAAAAGAAAGCAAGAAAGAAAAAGAACCTGATTGCACATTCCAGCCCCATTTCTTACAAGCTGCAAACCCTCAGAAAAATCACCTAATCATTGGGATAGTGGCCATCCCAACCTTGAAAGGTTGTTATGTACACAGTGTCTCTCACTTACGTCAAAGCTCATTGAGGTTGGGAATTATCATTAAGTGCTTAAGGAAGAGTTGCTTTGGCTTATATGGCTGAAAGAGAACATATAAAATACTCAAAGTCAAAATTCTCAGTGTTCAAAGCCAATCATCAAGCCCACCCGCCCTCCGAATTAACTGCAGAAGAAACCAATGAAATGGAATGGCTCTACTGACAACACTCAATATGGAGGCTCAAATATGTTGATTAAACCAGGAAATCAGTGAGAAAAACCTGCCCATAGAGATAGTAGCAAAGCCACAACGAGAAACTCAAGTCCTGCCATTCATTGGCATGCATGAAAAAGTTCAGGGTTGCAGAATATTTTTCCTCTTGCATCGTGGTGGAAAACGCCAGTCTCATCGCAAAAATCAAATTATCCCTAAAATATGTGATAATTAATGGTTGGATTATCTGAACCAAATGATGTCCCAGAGCAAACTGTGCTAACTGTTGGGAGGAGGAAATAAAGGTGTCATTGGTTTTCAGCTTTAATGACATAGTACAGGTACTTGTAACTATCTGTCACATGGAAAAGACTCAAGACATGTTCGTTATTATTATTTCATAAGCAATGTTCACGGTTTTTGTCCAAGGGATAGATTTGTGTCCTAGGACACCTCCCCATACTGGGAGTCTGCAGAATTTAATTGATGTGTTGAAGGAGCCTGCAGTGGGGGGTGAAGTCTGACTTAGCTGGGGAATTTTTTTTTTTTTTTTTTTCTGAGATGGAGTTTCCTTCTTGTTGCCCAGGTTGGAATGCAATGGTGCAGTCTCGGCTCACTGCAACCTCCACCTCCCGTGTTCAAACGATTCTCCTGCCTCAGCCTCCCGAGTAGCTGAGATTACAGGTGTGCGCCACCATGCCCGGCTAATTTTGTATTTTTAGTAGAGACGGGGTTTCACCATGTTGGCCAGGCTGGTCTCAAACTCCTGACCTCAGGTGATCCGTCCACCTCGGCCTCCCAAAGTGCTGGGATTACAGGCGTGAGCCACCGCACCCAGCCCTGGGGAATTCTTATTACAGTGGTAAGAGAAGATCAAATGGATTTAAGGCATCACTAAAATGGAACATCACAAACATCTGCTGCTCTGAATCCCACCTCCCTGGCCAGAAGCTGAAATTGGGAGGTCTTTATTCCAGATAAGGGAGACAGGGAGAAAGGACAGGACCAAAGAAGCAGACTGCACCTGTCACTGAGCAGAGGACTAGAGAGAGCAGCAGACCAGGAGAGGCAGAAACAGGCATAGAAGCCACAGCGAGGACCAGGGAACAGAAGCAGAAAAATGCATTAGACCAAGGAGAGTCTTCGCTGCCTGTTAGACCATTTCAGATGGGCTTTTTTAGGTTCTTGGGGCTGAGTCCTGGGAGGGCTGGTTTCACTCAAGAACCACCAGCCCTTAACTGGGTCCTCCCTCTCTTACGAGTTCCCCAAAACGACCGACACAAAAGCAAGACAGAGAGGAACGCTTCCTTCTTCTAGATCCTTCAGAAATTGAGTTTCTCTGGCTACTCACAAGGAAATCTTTAAGGTGAGATTGCAGACATCAAGAGAATGAGGAATGTTTAACAAGGAGTGCCCCAGAAATGTTACCATGAAAAATGGAAGTGCCTGCAACATCAGGGCTCTTTCTGCCTGGCATTGTTGGCAGCAAACACATAAAGGACAAGGCTTTTGCCAAGTTGATGTGTGAATCTAGCATCTTAAAGGACTCCAAGAACAGAGGTGGCGTTCAGAAGCTTGTGAAGGGAGCGACCCACAAAAGAAGGAAGCCCTACAGAACACAGCTGGTTCACCAAAGCTCCAGGTGAGAGCTAATTGTTTACGGTCTGCAGGTGTTGACCTTGGGAAACTGAAATTGTTGCTCAGGAATAATACTCTTAAATGAAAAATTCACAAAAGGAAATCAGTATTTTATGATAGTTATAAGAGCACCTCAAAGTTGAGTTTTAATATTTCCATTTCTTTTATTTTTAAATTTTAACTGGAGTCTGCTCCATCCAGAGAAACAAATGTCTACGAGAATAAGTTGCAAAGAGACTGAGCTGCTGGCTTTATTCCCTAGAAATGTATTCCCTAGAAATTCATGGTATAATGAATTTATTTCCTAGAAATTTATTGAATGAATTATTTATTTAATAAGTATAATTTATTATTTAATGAATTTTTTATTTAATGAATTTATTCCCTAGCAACACTTAATTCCCTGGAAATTCAAGGTATAATGAGTGTCTGATACGGTTTGGTTGTGTCCCCACCCAAATCTCATCTTGAACTGTAGTTCTTGTAATCCCTACGTGTCATGGGAGGGACCCAGTGGGAGGTAATTGAATCATGGGGGAGGTTAGCTCCATGTTGTTCTCATGATAGTCAGTGAGTTCTCACAAGTTCTGATGTTTTTTTAAGGGGCTTTTCCCCTCTTTGCTCTGCACCTCTATTTGCTGCCGCCATGTGAAGAAGGACATGTTTGCTTCCCCTTCCACCATGATTGTAAATTTCCTGAGACCTCCCCAGCCCTGTAGAACTGTAAGTCAATTAAACCTCTTTCCTTTGTAAATTACCCAGTCTCCAGTATGTCTTTATTAGCAGCATGAAAACAGGCTAATACAGTGTCATAGAAAAAAAAAAAAAAAAAGATACCCAGACCCCTCATGATCAGACATCCCCCCACTAATGTGGACAAGGCTAGGAAGCAGGAGACAGGGCCCTCAGACTCTTGCCCCACACTGAACAGCCTAAGTCTTCACGCTTATCTGTACCTTTACAGCCAGTAAAATGTTGCACTCTGTGATTTCTAAAATACCTCCTGGTGCTTTCTATTCAAAGATTCTGTGATGGCTGGGAACAGTGGCTCACGCCTGTAATCCCAACAATTTGGGAGGCGAAGACAGGAGGATCACTAGGGGCCAGGAACTTGAGACGAGCCTGGGATGCACACCAAGCCCCCACCTTTCCAAAAAAAAAAAAAAATAGCCAGGAGTGGTGGCATGTCCTTGTATTCTCAGCTACTCGGGAGGTTGAAGCAGGAGGATCACTTGAGCTCAGGTGTGAGGCTATAATCAGCTATGATCGCACCACTGCACTCCAGCCTGGACAACAGAACAAGACCTTGTCCCTAAAAAAAGTGAATAAATAAACCAAAGATTCTATGACGTTCTGCTCTCTTAGCTTCCAAACCCTCTTGACGTGCAGGGATTTTTGTTTGTTTGTTTCTATTGTATTCTGCACACCTGACACAGTAGAAATACCAGCATATAATAAAAGTTTAGTATACTCCTGTATTTAAATGTAAACAGCAAAATCTTTCTAAATTCTCTGGGTATAACTTTTCTAAGGTGTTAATTTCCTAAATCCCCAAGGTGCATATGGGTTTGTAGATCAAGTTAACTCAATAGAATAACATGGATGCTAAAGAAAAAAAAAATGTGGCTTTTCTAATGACACAGAATGCCCAGTCTTGGCCAGGTAGCTCCTAGAGGTGGCCTCGATCCCAATAGGGTTCAGAAGAGAGAATGTGCACCACTTAGTACACATTGCACAGCTTCAAGTGTGCATTGCCCTTATTAAAACCAACGGAACCACTGTCAAAGTGCCCCTCCTCCTGAAGGTAGGATAGTCTTGTACATTGCAGGCCAGCAGAGACAGAGAAGTGCAAACTCAAGCCAAAGGTGGAAGGGCTTGAGGATTTCTATTCGACCATGCTGAAACCAAGCTTTAAGTTTAAATATGAGTGACATTCTTACAACCAGCTCATTTTGCTGTGTAAATAACTAAACAATCCTGGAGTGAATCCTAGCCTCAAGTTCTAGCTGTAATAACTTGAGACTAATGTTTTTAGCAGAGACTGCAGGAGTGCAGGGGTTACTTCGGGAAGTTTCATAGGATCCGCTAGTCCTACAGTTCTTGAAACACTTGGGGAAATTTCTTTTTTTTTTTTTTTTTTTAAATAAAGATGGGGTCTTGCTTTTTTAGCCCAAGCTGGAGCATAGTAGAGCGATCACGGCTCACTACACCCTTGAATTCCTGGGCTCAAGCTATCCTCCCACCTCAGCCTTCTGAGTATCTGGGATTATAAGGACATGCCACCATGCCAGGCTAGTGTTTTAACTTTTGGTAGACTTGGAGTCTTGCTCAGTTGTCCAGGCTGATCTTGAACTCTGGACCTCAAGCAATTCTCCAGCCTTGGCCTCCCAAAGGTTACAGGTATGAGCTACTGCGCCTGGGGAACATTGCTGAATAGCTTCCAAAGCCAGTGTCTGAGGAACACAGATCAACTTGTTACTGCGTGTTCATACAAACATTATTGCCAGCTTGATCAATCAACTGCTCCACATGATTTGACTCTAAACTGCCATTCTCCGTTGCTAAAACTACCCTCATCTTCAGAAGAGAGAGATTCGTTGCTGGTGAGTTTATTCCTGAGGATGTCTTAAGGGCCTATAGTCAGCTAGCAAAGAAATCAAGTCATTCACTGAGTGTGGGCAGTTTTCTTGGAGAAAGAATCACTAATGTGTAGGGTCCATCACTTCCACTGGTCTGAACTGTTTCCGAATGACCTGTACAAACCAGAGTGTATCATGCTTTCCTGCTGTTCTCTCTACCTGGAAGGCCAGTCCCATGCCTGTTTACACTGGACAAATATTTGGTCTTTTAAAAGCATTATTGGGCCTTCTGGAACCTTCCTTGAGTGCTCCCGGCCACCTCCTCTAAAAGCATTACTTACTCCCCACATTATCCGAGTCTATATCTGCCCCTCTCAACAGACTGGAGTGGAATCAAACTATCTTTGAACCATTTTGATTCCAATCTAGCATTTACTACATTCTCCGGCACACGGTAGATTCTTAGTTAATATTTGCTGAATTTGAATAGTTTAGTTCAAGTAAGCTGGCTTGAGAATCACTCATGCTAGAGTCTGCTTTGCACAATGAAAGTATTCACCATTCACCAGGCATTCATTGGGCACTAAATTTATGCCAGCCATGGACTAGGGGAAGGGAGAGTCATTTCTTGGTGTCTTTTCTCAGTCTTGTGCATTGCATTTTGGGAGTGTCTTTATTTTGTTCTGTTTTTAATAATTTTCAAAAGTCAAGGCCGGGCGCGGTGGCTCAAGCCTGTAATCCCAGCACTTTGGGAGGCCGAGACGGGTGGATCACGAGGTCAGGAGATCGAGACCATCCTGGCTAACATGGTGAAACCCCGTCTCTACTAAAAAATAACAAAAAACTAGCCGGGCGATGTGGCGGACGCCTGTAGTCCCAGCTACTCGGGAGGCTGAGGCAGGAGAATGGCGTGAACCCGGGAGGCGGAGCTTGCAGTGAGCTGAGATCCGGCCACTGCATTACAGCCTGAGCGACAGAGCGAGACTCCGTCTCAAAAAAGAAAAAAAAAAAAAAAAGTCAAGAACGGTGAGCACATCCTGTTTTCCCCCCACACATTTACTTAAACAAAAAAGGTTCAGGCCGGGCGCAGTGGCTCACGCCTGTAATCCCAGCACTTTGGGAGGCCAAGGCGGGCAGACCACCTGAGGTCAGGAGTTCGAGACCAGCCTGATGCACATAAAGAAACCCCGTCTCTACTAAAAATACAAAATTAGCTGGCACGGTGGCGCATGCCTGTAATCCCAGCTACTCCGGAGGCTGAGGCAGGAGAATCACTTGAATCCAGGAGGCAGAGGTTGCGGTGAGCCGAGATCACGCCATTGTACTCCAGCCTGGGCAACAGGAGTGAAACTTCGTCTCAAAAAAAAAAAAGAAAAAAAGGTTCAAATATATCTGACGCAACACACGCATGTCTAAAACAACAGATACCATAACTCAGCCCTCAGCCGTGCCTCTTTAGTTTGTCTCCAAACAAAAGCCGCCCATGCTATCTGAAAAGTATAGGCCACTGGGATGAAAGTTTATGTATTTAAAATCTCTCTCTCTCTCTCTTTTTAACCATTTAAGCTTTTGAGTATACAGTTCAGTGGCATTAAGTGCATTCTCATTATTGGGCAACCACCATCATCCATCCTCAGGACTTTTTCATTATCCCAAAGTGAAACTCTACCTATTAAATTACTCTGTACTTGTTAAACAACCCTATTCCTCCTCCTCTGAGTCCCTGGCGACCACCCTTCTACTTTCTATGAATTTAGCTATTCTAGGGACCTCAAAGAAATAGAGTCATACAGTATTTTTGCTTTTGTGTCTGGCTTATTTCACTTACCATGCTATCTTCAAGGTGCACCCACACCGTACTGTGTGTCAGAATTTCCTTCCTTTTTAAGGCTGAATAATATTCCATTCCATGGATATACCACATTCTTTGCACCTTTTGGCTATTATGAATAATGCTGCTATGGACACAGATGTGCATATATCTTTCTGAGTCCCTGCTTTCCATCCTTTGAGGCATAGGCATGAAATTGATGGATAATATGGTAACTTTATGTTTGGGTTTTAAAATCTTAAATTATTTTTAACCTTTGGGAGAAAGAATAATTCATTATTTTTTGTACACAGTTGGGAAAATAAAATCCACTCTAGTGGAAGATTTGGAAATGTCAGATTTTTACCTATTCATGAACAATTCAAAAATAGTAAATGATCATACCTTTAGGGACTTCTAAAAGCATTGGCTAAATATGGTTGAAATATTAAAATTAAGGCCAAGTGTAGTGGCTCATACCTGTAATCCTAACACTTTAGGAGGCTGAGGTGGGTAGATCACTTGAGGTCAGGAGTTAGAGACCAGCCTGTCCAACATGGTAAAACCCCATTTCTGCTAAAAATACAAAAATTATATGAGCATGGTGGCATGCGCCTGTAATCCCAGCTACTCAGGAGGCTGAGGCAGAAGAATTGCTTCAACCTGGGGGGCAGAGGTTGCAGTAAGCCAATATCACACCATTGCACTTCGGCCTGGGTGACAGCGCAAGACTCCAACTCAAAAATAAAATTAAAATTAAAAAATAAAAATTAACTGGCTTTCAATTATTTCCAGAAAAATGATACTAAAGTTAGCAAAGACATTTGATATTAATAGATATGAAGGTAGATATTCCCAAAACCCAATTTCACTCAATGATCTGAGCCTAACCAGTAATCCAGATAAAGGAAGGTAATGTGGACTGAATGTGTGAAGCCCTAATTCCCAATGTGATGATATTTGGAAGCAGACCTTTGAGAGGTAATTAGCTTTAGATGAGGTCATGAGGGAGGAGCCCCCAAGATGGTATCAGTGCCCTTATTAGGAGAAGAAAGGACTGAGTTCTCTCTCTTTCCACATGAGTACACAGCAAGAAGGCGACCATCTGCAAACCAGGAAGACAGCCCTCAAGAAGAACTGAATCAGCCGCCCTCTTTATTCCAGAGTACCTAGCCCTTCAGAACTACGAAAAACAAACTTTTGTTATTTAAGTCAACCAATTGATGGCATTTCTATAGCAGCCCAAACTGACTATGATAAGAAGTAATCTTGATTTCATTTTCCTACTCCCAACTGTCTAACGTCTGTTCGTTTTTTAAATCAGTGAGCTTCTTTCGGTGCTAAGTGCTGACCCTAGCAAACCTTAGCTGCATCCGGGGATGCAGTGTTGGGGGCTCAGAGAAACAGCCCCAGGCACAGGAAGGCAGAAAGAGCACATGAATCAGCGCTCACCCCTCCTCCGCCCCTGCCCCCAGCACTCACTGTCAGGACTTAGTGGTTCTCCTGGCTGGCGTGAGAGACCTTAGACAAAACCCCTGGCCTTTCTGAGCCAATCAAGCTGCTAGACTGATCTAATGAGATTCTGTATGTGGACAACAAAGTGGGCCATAGAACTGAGAGTCCTCACTGGCCCGAAGGAAAGAACTCATTCTACCTAAGTGAATTTCTCTGCCTAACTGAAGTCCGGAGACAAAGTTCAGTTTGAATGGAAATATTGCTGAGACATATGGCATACTTCTATTCCTTCTTTTTAGTCTTTATTTGCTAGCTCAAGGTCACCATGAATGCCGACTGTTCTACCTCTATCTACTGTACAAGAGTCTTTCCAAGAGCTACTGTCAAGTCTGTATATTGAATTCTCCCATCCTGTTGAATGGAATGAGGACTTTTCTGAAGGCTAAATCTCCTTGTTCAAGACCATACACATAGAAGGTGCAGTGCATGGCCTGACCCTGCAAGGAACTCCAGAAAAGAACCTAAAGTTATGTTTTTGAAGAAATCTCTGATTTTTGGCACACAGACCTCGACTTTTTCATGACTGCATTCACAGTGCCTGGCATATAGTAGATGTTCAGTAAACCTTTACTAGATTCCAATAAAATGATAGGGTAAAGATCCCTCAAACTCTGATTATGTCAGAATTCTGGGTATTTGGTTTCAATTATTTCAATGCAAAGCTATTCAACAAGTCCATAAATACCATATTAAGTCCCTACAATGCATAAGACTGTTGTAAACAGGATTCAAAAAGAAGCATGTTCCCGCTCTCTAGGATATAATCTAGTAGAGGAACTAAAATACAAAAAAAGAAAAAAGAAAAGCTCTACAATTTATTATTGGGATATAAATGAGGAATAAGCCAAGTTAAAGCATAGAGAATGAATTCCTCTTTTTTAAAAAATCAGCTTTCTCAGGTTGAAAAGAATGAATTTCATCTAGCTGTAGGGTGATTTTAGAAGGTTCCATAAAGGATGTGGCAATTAAAATGGGGGTTGAGTAGGAACTCAGCAGGTGAAGAACAAGCAGAAAGGGCTTCCCAGACAGAGAAAATATATTTATAAGTAGCTTGCAGGCAGAAAAATTTGGTTTTATGGCACTATCAATGGATAGAAAGAATGACTATTCCCTTTCTCAACGCCATAGTTAGCAATAACTTACATAACTTGGTGCTTAACTTCAGAGAGAGAGGAAAAGCAAATTCCAATTACCTAAATTGTACCAAATACTAAGACGTCGCTACCCTCTGACTCCCTCTGACTTTTATTCCAGCTCCTCTAGTCGTGGTGTGGAGAGATGGGTGACATCACCCGGCATCCTACATTTCACACGAGGAAAACAGAACAGGACATTATCCAGCATCCTCATCACCTTGCTCCATCCCAAAACATCATCGGTGATGAGTTCTCTTGGAGGAAAATACTCAAGTGAGGTGATGTAGACAGAGCAATCCCCGCTTGAGGTGCTATGTGGGGTTTTCCCTCCTCCCTCTGAACTATTCAAGCTTTCATGCATCCTCTGTGCAGGCAGCCCAGCCCAACCCTGGTAAGGACAATATCATCTTAGCCACCAATTCCTAGGCACCAGCAACATGCTGACTTCTCCTGCAGCCCTATGTGCAGTACTGTATTGTGACTCATTTTAAAGCTGTGTGAAGTGGAGCCAGGCACAGTGGCTCATGCCTATAATCCCAGCACTTTGGGAGGCTGAGGCGGGCAGAGCACCTGAGGTCAGTAGTTCGAGACCAGCCTGACCAACATGGTGAAATCCCCGTCTCTACTAAAAATACAAAATGAGCCAGGTGTGCTGGTGGGCACCTGTAATCCCAGCTACTCAGGAGGTTAAAGCATGAGAATCACTTGACCTGGGAGGCAGAGGCTGCAGTGAGCCAAGATTGCAGCACTGCACCTCAGCCTGGGCAACAAGAATGAAACTCCGTCTCAAATAAATAAATAAATAAATAAATAAAGTTGAGTAAAGCAAGATCAGAGACAGAATTTACTTCCCAGACATCACACCACTGGCTAGAGTCCAAGCTGGGATTTTCATCTAGGTGTCTGTGACTCCAAAGCCCGTGGTCTTTCTTTGCTAGGCTGACGCCTCAGCAAAACCCAAAAGACCAGTTCTTCTTTCAACAGCGACTGTGCACCAGTGTTCTTCTAGCCACCATTTCTAGATGTGTTTCTGTTCCACCAGCAAAGAAATGCAGCTGGCCACAAGCTCTCACTGCCCTGGCAGCAATGCTTATACTGCAAGGCGTTCTCCACATTTTTGAATTAAAAAAGGGTCACTATGAAACAAAACTCAGACCTAAGATGTACCCAGCCTCCTTTCTTTTCTCCCTATGGGATTCCCTCTCTCTTCTCTAGTTCCAGAGTGCCCTCTTATCTAACAAAAGTAATTTCCAGACACTTTATTATGGTAACATCTTTCCAGTTCCATTTCCTGTCTGGGTCTTGGGATGAAGGAATCAACTCCTTATGCAATGGGACCTCTGGACCGTCAAACCCTTACCTCAGAAACATTCCCTTTCCTCTCTCAGAGAGACCTGAGGTTTCTTTCTTTGGCAGAGGATAAAAGCTCTCATTTCAAATTTAGGGACTGGCCTTAAAACGCTGACACCATTGTGAGGGGTGAGGGCTCCTGCAGACGGCTCTGGACTGACTCCAAGTCAGAAGACTCGGGCTCTGCGGTCAAAGTGACACACCATGGCTTGGCAATGTCCCTTCAAGAGTGGTGTCCTCCCTGGGAAGCCCCAGAAGCTGCCCTGTCCTGCCCCCAGTGTCATTTGCCAGGCTAACTTTCAGTGACTCAATAATTCCACGATCAAAACTCATCCAAGGTATACATTACTATTACCAGATTCTCTTTTGAGAGAATGTTTTGATAAGAAAGTGATGAAAAAAAGGAGAATAATACTAAATGCCTCAAAGTGGACAGAAGAGAAAAAGACAGAAAAAAAGACATAGAATAAGGACACGGTCCTTTGACCAACTTTTTGTTTTGCCCAGGACTATCCGATGCCCCATCCTCACAGTTAGGCCAATGATCCTCATTCCTACCAGAACAATTTTTTTTCTTTTTTTTGAAACAGAGTTTTGCTCTTGTTGCCCAGGCTGGAGTACAATGGCGCAATCTTGGCTCACCACAACCTCCGCCTCCCAGGTTCAACCGGTTCTCATGCCTCAGCCTCCCAAGTAGCTGGAATTACAGGCATGCACCATCACGCCCAGCTAATTTTATATTTTTAGTAGAGACAGGGTATATTTTAGTAGAGACAGGATTTCTCCATGTTGGTCAGGCTAGTCTCAAACTCCCGATCTCAGGTGATCTGCCCGCCTTGGCCTCCCAAAGTGCTGGGATTACAGGTATGAGCCACTGCACCCAACCAGCCCTACCAGAACAATTTCTATATAATCATAGACAGCCCAGTGTATGCCCTGTGGCCATCTTCCTCTACTCACCCTATCCCCACCCAGATAGTCACGGAGAAAGCCACAAGGTATTTCACGAACTTTGTAGGTCCTTGGGCTGGCAAGGGTTTTCAACAGGCCATTTCTTTTATTTTCTTTTTTTTTTTTTTTTTTTTGAGATGGAGTCTTGCTCTGATCGCCTCTAGCGATCTCGGCTCACTGCAAGCTCCGCCTCCCGGTTCACACCATTCTCCTGCCTCAGCCTCCGGAGTAACTGGAACTACAGGCGCCCGCCACCATGCCCGACTTAATTTTTTGTATTTTTAGTACAGACAAGGTTTCACCATGTTAGCCAGGATGGTCTCGATCTCCTGACCTCGTGATCCACCCGGCTCGGCCTCCCAAAGTGCTGGGATTACAGGCGTAAGCCACTGTGCCCGGCCTCAATAGACCATTTTCTTATTAAAGATAAATTATGATTATCATGCCCACTTTACAGAAGTAGTAACATAGTCAGTCCCCTGGCAGACATCTGTATTTGTTTCCTGTGGTTGCTGCAACCAATGATCACAAAGTTAGTGGCTTAGAACTATACAAATTTGGCCAAGCCACATGGTGACTCATGCCTGGATTCCCAACACTTTGAGAAACCAAGGCAGCAGGATCGCTAGAGGCCTGGAGTTGGAGACGACCAGCCTGGGCAATATAGCCAAGACCACATCTCTACAAAACATTTAGAAATTAGCCAGGCATGGTAGGTAATGCATACCTGTAGTCCCAGCTACTTGGGAGGCTGAGACAGGAGGATGGCTTGAGCCGGGAGTTCCAGGTTGCAGTGAGCTACAATCACACTACTGCACTCCAGCCTGAGCAAGAGAGTGAGGCTTTGTCTTTAAACAACAACAAAGAAAAACACAAATGTATTATCTTATAGTTCTGGAAGTCAGAAGTCCTGAAGTCAAGATACTGGGAAGGCTGTATTCCTTCTGCAGGCTCTAGTGGATAATTTATTTGCTTTTTTTTTTTTTTTTTTGAGATGGAGTTTCGCTCTTGTCACCCAGACTGGAGTGCAATGGCACGATCTTGGCTCACTGCAACTTCCACCTCCCGGGTTCAAGCAATTCTCCTGCCTCAGCCTCCCAAGTAGCTGGGATTACAGGTGCCTGCCACCACACCCAGTTAATTTTTGTATTTTTAGTAGCAATGGGGTTTCACCATGTTGGCCCAGCTGGTCTAGAACTCCACCCACCTTGGCCTCCCAAAGTGCTGGAATTACAGTCGTGAACCACCACGACCGGCCTCTTTGCCTTTTCTCACTTCCAGAGGTTGCCTTCATTCCTTGGCTCATGGCCCCTTCCACCATCTTCAAAGTCAGCAATGCAGCAACTTCCAGCTAATCGCTCTCTCTCTCTCTCTCTCCCCTTCTTTCTCTCTTCCTTTCTCTCTCTTCTTCCATCACATGGCTTTCTGACTCTGACCCTCCAGCCTCCCTCTAACAAGGACATTTATCGTTACATTATTATTCCCACCCAGATAACCCCAAATAATCTATCTCAACATCCTAATGTAGTCACATCCGCATTTACTTTTTGCCATACAAAGTACCATATTCACAAGTGTCAGGAATTAGGACATGCACATCTTTAGGAGGATATCTTTGGGGGCACGTCTTTCGGGGGACATTGTTCAGCCAACCACAGCATCTATTAAATCTCTATCTAAATTTTTTTTCAAAAATATAATCTCAATCCCATTTTGAGAATCAGGATAGTCTATAATCGATCATGTTTTGTTGCTATGGGAAACATTTCAGAAGGACATTTTAAGTTCTAGAACGTTCCAAAATATAAGAGAAAGGCTTAAAAGAAGTTTATTTTTAATCAAGAAGACAAAAGGAAAGCGAGGCAAATTAATTTTAAAAATCACATAAGCAGTGATGGATCACGAATTCCTTCATTAAAGAAACACTGAAAAACCACATGGGTTGTGCTAAAAAGCAACTAGACATCACAGAGTTCCGACTGACCTGATTAGACACAGACATGCAGATTCATCATTCTGCCCTGAGTGAGGACAAGCTCAGGCCACCCCTGCCTGACTCAGTATCATGATGGAAAAAATTACAGATTCACCAGCCCCTCCACTCCAGCCGTGAGCAACAGAGGTGTCATCTTCCTGTACAAAGCACCGGACAGCTGCCCATACACAGCTCATGAAACCATCATTGCAAGACCACCAGGAAGCCAGGCAAGCATTTCCACCCTCCTGTGTCGGGTCAAGAAATCAAGGCTCAAGGAAGTCAAGAGATTTGCCCAAGATCACATGGTTAATGGCTGGTGGAGGCAGGACTAGCCCAGGCAAGAAGGCACACTTTTCCCCCAGATCTATCCACAGGATCTTCAACAAGAAATAGACCTTCAGCAGGGCACAGTGGCTCATGCCTGTAATCCCAGCACTTTGGGAGGCTGAGGCAGATCACTTGAGGTCAGGAGTTTGAGACCAGCCTTGCCAACATGGCAAAACCCTGTCTCTACAAAAAAATACAAAAATTAGCTGGGTGTGGTGGTGGGTGCCTGTAATTCCAATTACTTGGGAGGCTGAGGCAGGCAGATCACTTGAGGTCAGGAGTTTGAGACCAGCCTTGCCAATGTGGCTAAACCCTGTCTCTACAAAAAATACAAAAATTAGCTGGGTGGAGTGGCAGGCAACTGTAATCCCAGCTACTCAGGAGGCTGAGGCAGGCAGATCACTTGAGGTCAGGAGATCGAGACCAGTCTTGCCAACATGGCAAAACGCTGTCTCTACAAAAAATACAAAAATTAGCTGGGTGTGGTGGCAGGCACCTGTAATCCCAGCTACTTGGGAGGCTGAGGCAGGAGAATCACTTGAACCCGGGGGGTGGAGGTTGCAGTGAGCTGAGATCACACCACTGCACTCCTGCCTGGGTGACAGAGTGAGACCCTGTCTTAAAACAAACCAAAAAAAAAAGAGAAACAGACCCTCAGTGAACCATGCTGATCCTGCTATAACCTCTCCTTTAACTCAAATGGGCTTTTTCATAATTCCACAATTCCCTGCAGTCTTCATTCCAAATCTTTACTATCTGTCTTCACCCAACACCACTCTTTCTCAGACCGTCTCTCCCCAAACTTATCTGAAAAATTCGACCTTAATGCAGTGTTCATCTTTTCTTGCCACTGGCTCTTCCCCTTAAAAAATAAGCCTGGCATCTAAATAAGATGATTAGGAGAGGCTGAACTATGAGAGGTTCAAACAAGGAGCCTGGAAATCAGACAGCCTGGGTGGGCCACCTGGCTTTGCCTTGCTAGCTGTGTGACCTTGAGGCAGTAACAACCTCTCTGTGCCTCAGCATTCTCATCTGGAAATCAGAATAATGACAGCATAGGACCTGGCAGAGCAGTTGTGAATACTGAATGAGAGTGATGTCAGGCACATGAATAGCCTGGCTCTTGTACCCGTAACGTACTCTTAACCACTCGCATGTGGTACAGACTCATTTTGGGGGCCATCTGACATACAGTTCAGATGTTTGTCCCCTCCAAATCTCATGTTGAAATGTGATCCCCCTGGATTAAGAAAATGCGGCACATATACACCATGGAATATATGCAGCCATAAAAAAGGATGAGTTCGTGTCCTTTGTAGGGACATGGATGCAGCTGGAAACCATCATTCTCAGCAAACTATCGCAAGAACAGAAAACCAAATACCGCATGCTCTCACCCATAGGTGGGAATTGAACAATGAGATCACTTGGACACAGGAAGGGGAACATCACACACCGGGGCCTATTGTGGGGAGCGGGGAGGGGGAGGGATAGCATTAGGAGATATACCTAATGTAAATGATGAGTTAATAGGTGCAGCAAACCAACATGGCACATGTATATACATATGTAACAAACCTGCACGTTGTGCACATGTACCCTAGAACTTAAAGTATAATAAAAAAAAGAAAAGAAAAGAAAAGAAAAGAAAAGAAAAGAAAAGAAAAGAAATGTGATCCCTGGTGTTGGAGGGTAGGTCTGGTGGGAAGTGTTTGGGTCATGGGGCAGATCCCTCATGAATGGTTTGGTGCCCTCCCAGCGGTAATGAGTGAGTTCTTGCTCTATTAGTTCACGTGGGAGCTGGTTGTTTAAAAGAGGCTGGCATCTTGCTTACTCTCCCTCTTGCGATGTGATGCCCACTCCCCTTTCTCTTCCCACCATGAGTAAAAGATCCCTGAGGCCTCACCAGAAGTCAAGCAGATGCAGGTACCATGCTCGTACAGCCTGCAGAACCGCGAGCCACATAAACCTCTTTTCTTTGTAAATTACCCAGTCTCAGGTATCCCTATATAGCAATGCAAAACGATCTCATACACTATCCTTTTCCATCCTCTATGAGGTTAAGGGCCTGGCTTTCCTTTATCCTTGGCTGTTGGGCAGGGTCTCTCCGGTCACCCCAGTGTTCCCCCTGCTCCATCCTACTAAAGACATAGAGACCAGACCAATCCTCTTGGAGCTAAGGCTGCATCATTTCAAGCTCAGAAATCTTCCAAGATCCCCCGGCTACCTCCCTACTACAGTCCCACCTTTTGACCTGGTCCCCTAAGCCCCCAGACCTAACCAGCCCTTCACTCCTGCTTCTGATGTGCCCACCTCTCACCTTCTACTCTGGTCAAAGCCCGACAGCCTCCAAGGCCCAGCACACACCAAATTTCCACATCACAGGATTTTTTTCATTCTGCCCTTTATTATACTATCTATCCCAATTGTTCTCTTCCTTCAGGGCCCATCTCAAGTGCCTCCCTCTGCTGGAAGGCTTGTCTGAGCAGTTACACCAGGACATTCTTTCTCTTTCCTCTGAACTACTTTTTTCCCCCTTTTTTCTAGAAACAGAGTGTTGCTCTGTTGCCCAGATCAGAGTGCAGTGGTGTGATCATAGCTCACTGCAGCCTCAACCTCCCTGGGCTTAAGCGATCCTCCCACCTCAGCTTTCCAAGTAGCTAAGACTATAGGTACACATCACCATGCCCAGCTCATTTTGTTTATTTTTTGTAGAGACAAGGCCTCACTCTGTTGTCCAGGCTAGTCTCAAGCTTCTGAGCTCAAGCAATCCTCCTGCCTCAGCCTCCCAAAGTGCAAGGATTACAGGCCACCATGCCATAGCTTACTTTCTGTAGTGTTTATGGCATCTAATAGATTATGTGAATATGGGTGAGTTGTGGTGATGGAAAGGTTCTATATATTAACTGTATCAACGTCAATATCCTAGTTGTAATATAGTACCATAGATTTGCAAGACATTACCACTGGGGGACACTGGACAAAGGGTATAGGCACCTTCCTGCATTATTTCTTACAATTGCATGTGATTCTACACACATCTCACGATTGGAAGTTTAATTTTAAAAATATAGATTAATAATTATTCATAATTAATTGATTGATTGATCAATAATTAAGGTTATTCAGCACCCAATTTTGTCACACAACACACAAGATATTTTAGTTATGTAAATCTTAATGCTTCCCCAAAGTCCAGACTCAGTTTTGTAATGGCCTATTCGGAATCTCCACCTGGATAGCTAATAAGTATTGGACTCAACACATTCAATACTGAGTTCCTGGACTTTCTTTCTCCCCTCTCAGTTAATCTCACCTCTATTCTTCTAGTTGATTGAGCCAGCAATCTTGCTAGTCATCCCTCACTTCTCTCTTCCTCTTATACTCCACACCTACCCCATCAGCAAATCTTGGTAAGTCCACCTTTGAAATAGATCCAGAATCTCTCCAGGCATATTGACTCAGGCCTATATTCCCAGCACTTAGGGAGGCCAAGGCAGGCGGATCGCTTGAGCTCAGGAGTTTGAGACCAACCTGGGCAACATGGCAAGACCTCCTCTCTACTAAAAGTACAATAAAAAATTAGCCATGTGTGGTGGTGCATGCCTGTGGTCCCACCTACTACTCAAGAGGCTGAGGTGGGAGGACTGCTTGAGCCTATGGTTGGTGGAGGTTGCAGTAAGCTGTGATCACACCACTGCGCTCCAGCCTGGATGACAGAGCAAGACCCTGGCTCAAAAAAAAAAAAAAAAGAAAGAAAGAAAGAGAGAAAGAGGAAAGAAGGAGGGAGGAAGGGAGGAAGGGAGATCCAGAATCCCACTGATCCTTCCAACCTCCAGGGCCACCACCCTAGTCCCAGCCACCACTATATCTCATCTAGATTATTACAAAGCCTCCACGCTACTCCTACTCCTGTTCCTGCTTATTTTGTTTTCTGTAATTCTTACAATATAATATACTATGCCTCCTGCCACAAGAGCAGAAGCTCTATGGGAGTTCTACTTTGCTTATTGCTGCACCCTGGAGCTTAAAACAGTGCCTGAAACACTGTAGGCACTCAATCAACATTTGTGAATGAATGAGCAAATCAATGAATATTATGCCTTCAGTATTTAAAAAACTTCACAAAGTTACTTATTATTATTGTCCCATTTTTTCAAGTGGGGAAACTGAGGTTCAGAGAAAGTCAAGGCTCTGGAATGGATGAGAGCTGAAGTTCCCCTATTCTGAGACTGACATTCCATCCACCCTGTTCTACCTGGACTTAGTCTCTTGGCTGGGTCCTCACAGGCTGGACCTGTGTCTGATTGATCATTTTGGTTTTCAGCATCTGGAGATACTGCTTAGATATTGCAGAGATGCAATTAAAAACTTGAAGAATGAATGCAAATTTTTGATCATTTTATGAAAATGTACCAAATTCAGTTATGAGTTTATTTCTCATTTATTTATGACCTCTATGGAACTGGTGCCTTCATCCTTACAACTTTCTTCTGTGAGTCAAGGTGTGATTCTAAGATAACAATTCCCGTTTGTGTTAGTTTGTTTTAAGGACTGCTATAAAGACATACCTGAGACTGGGTAATTTGTAAAGGTGCTTTGACTCACAGTTCTGCATGGCTGAGGAGGCCTCAGGAAACTTACAATCACGGCTGAAGTTGAAAGGGAAACAAGTACATCTTACCATGGCGAAGCAGGAGAAGCAGAGCATGTGCAGGAGAAACTGTCATTTACAAAACCATCAGATCTCATGAGAACTCACTATCATAAGAACAGCATGGGGGAACCACCCCCATGATCCAATCATCTCCCACCAGGTCTCTCCCTGGACATGCGGGGATTACAATTCAAGATGAGATTTGGGTGGAGATACAAAGCCAAACCATATCCCCTCTTTTTTTTTTAGACAAAGTCTCACTCTGTTGCCCAGGCCGGAGTGCAGTAGCGTGATCTCAGTTCACTGCAACCTCCGCCTCCCAGGTTCAAGTGATTCTCCTGCCTATGCCTCCAGAGTAGCTGGGAGTACAGCGGTTCGCCACCACGCCTGGCTAATTTTTATATTTTTAATAGAGATGGGGTTTCACCATGTTGGCTAGGCTGGCCTCGAACTCCTGGCCTCAAGTGATCTGCCCGCCTCAGCCTCCCAAAGTGCTGAGATTACAGGCATGAGCAACTGTGCCCAGCCTCATATCCCCATTTTACTGGGAGGCAAACTGAGGCTCCATTTCTGCTCTTCTTGGTGGCTCTGACCATTGGGTAGCACTGCCCGTCAGCAAACTAGACCAACTACTGTACAGAATACACAAGAACCTTTCTCAGTGCTGTGCTGTCTTTCTTGTGCAGTGCCCCATAGAATCTTGTGATGAAGTCTGTCCCATTGGATTTCCTTAGGCTGGCAATGAACAATTTTATAGCTGCCTTCTCTACAGATGCCCTGGTTTTGTTGCACAGAATTTGCTCAGGACTGCATCAAATTTGGGGAGAATGCAGAGAACATGATTGTTTGAGTGTACTTGATTTGTCTCTGCCTGGTAATTTGTTAAGGCCATGAAGGAACAATGTGATGCATGAGTCCCCTGCCTGGATCCATCGTCGGCTGTCCCCACTCATCAGGCTCCCAAGTGACTTGTAGCTATCTCGAGCACACACACAGAGCCACTGTCTCTATGAAGACAAATGTGTTTTACTGTGAGAGGGCAATGCTTTAGGGAAAAAAACACATTATAATCAAAAACAGTGATCAGAGGCTCAGAGGGTACTTCCTCGCTCTGTTTTGTTTGTTTGTTTTGTTTTTTTGCTGAGGGGACAGAATCTGTTTATGAGCTCTCAGTCTTAACACGCAGCACAAGTGAACCTGAAGCCATTAGCACATACCTTGACGTCTTAGCTCACTTAAATAAATATTCTTTTTTTTTTTTTCCTGACACAAAGTCTTTCTTGCCCTGTCGCCCAGATTGGAGTGCAGTGGTGCCACCGTGGCTCACTGCAACCTCTGCCTCCCAGATTCAAGCAATTCGCCTGCCTCAGCCTCCCAAGTAGCTGGGATTAAGGGCTTGCATCACCATGCCTGGCCAATTATTTATTTGTTTGTTTGTTTGTTTATTTATTTATTGTATTTTTAGTAGAGATGGGGTTTCACCATCTTGGCCAGGCTGGTCTTGAACCCTTGACCTCGTGATCCACCCGCTTTGGCCTCCCAAAGTGCTGGAATTACAGGCATAAGCCACCATGCCTGGCCTTTCTTTACTTTTCTTTTTTTGAGAAGGAATCTCGCTCTGTCACCCAGGCTGGAGTGCAGTGGCACGATCTCAGCTCACTGCAACCTCTGCCTCCTGGGTTCAAGCGATTCTCATGCTTCAACTTCCCCAGTAGCTGGAGTTATGGGTGCCCACCACCACACCCTGCTAATTCTGTTTGTTTGTTTATATTTTTAGTAGAGACAGGGTTTCACCATGTTAGCAAGGCTGGTCTCGAACTCCTGATCTCGTGATTCGCCTCAGCCTCCCAAAGTGCTGGGATTATAGGGGTAATCTACCACACCCAGACTTTTTTTCCTTTTTTTCTGAGCCTGTCACCCAGGCTTGAGTGCAGTGGCATGATCTCAGCTCACTGCAACCTCTGCTTCCTGGGTTCAAGCAATTCTCATACTTCAGCTTCCCAAGTAGCTGGGACTACAGGTGCCCCTACCACACTTGGCTAATATTTTTATATTTTTAGTAGAAACAGGGTTTTGCCATGTAGGCCAGGCTGGTCTCGAACTCCTGACCTCAAGTGACTCGCCGGCCTCAGCCTCCCAAAGTGCTGGGATTACAGGTGCGAGCTGCCATGCCCAGTCTAGTACACTTAAATAATTTTTTTTTTTGAGACAAAGTCTCACCCTGTCACCCAGGCTGGAGTGCAGTCGTGTGATCTCGGCTCACTGCAACCTCCATCTCCCGGGTTCAAGCCATTCTCCTGCCTCACCTCCTGAGTAGCTGCAATTACAGATGCACGCCACCATGCCTGGCCAATTTTTGTATTTTTAGTGGAGACGGGGTTTCACCATGTTGGTCAGGCTGGTCTCAAACTCCTGACCTCATGATCCACCCGCCTCGGCCTCCCAAGGTGCTGGGATTACAGGCATGAGCCACCGCGCCTGGCCTAAATAAATATTCTTTAAGGAGAGATATACTGAAGTGATGGGCACTTTTTAAGATTTCACAACTTGTGGGGACATTATTAGTGTCCTGTTAGATGGCGGGCTTTGTTGCTCTTATAATTCAAGAAATTCCATCTCGAAGAATTCTTGCCTGGCATGACACAGTGGCTCACACCTATAATCCCAGCTCTTTAGGAGGCCTATGTGGGAGGGTCGCTTGAGGTCAGGAGTCTGAGACAAGCCTGAGCAATAGAGTTAGACCTCATCTCTACAAAAAGTTTTAAAAATTAGCCGGGCGAGGTGGTGGGTGCCTGTGGTCCCAGCCACTCGGGAGGCTGAGGCAGGAGAATGGTGTGAACCTGGGAGGCGGAGGTTACAATGAGCTGGGATCGTGCCACTGCACTCCAGCCTGGGCAACAGAGTGAGACTCTGTCTCAAAAAAAAAAAAAAAAAAAAAAAAAAAAAAGTATCCATGTAACCAAAACCCACCTGTACCTGAAAAACTAATGAAATGAAATTTTTTTTAAAAAAAACTTGCCCAAGAACACAGAGATCATAAACAATACATCCAGTATTTGACCCAAATTCAGTCTGATTTCACAATCCCTGGAATTTGCTCCTTCACCGGCAAGAAGGCAAGCTCCTTATCCACGGGGCAGCCCAAATTATATGCAGGCAATCTTTGATTTCCTGCAGTCTCTTTATGATTCCATTTAGCAGAGGAAACTGCAGCATATTTCTATGATACCCTGAAAAAGAGATTTGTGTGGCCAGGAGCCAGAGTGAGCTTCCTTTAAAATCGGAGACAGCTACTGGGTTTAGACCAGTTTCTTATTCAAACAAGTAGTTTGAAAGAGGAGAACTCCATCAATCAATAACCCAAGGCCACTGTCAATCAATAAACCAGAATAATTGAGCACAAATAGGTGACTTTTTGAACTCAACGTGTTCATCTTTCTGATAGGGGATTTTGGCTTTGAGAATACTATGGAAAACTAGGGGACTAAGCATGGCATGTTAAACACAGCCAAAAGATATGAAGAAGCCAGCCAGGTGCGGTGGCTCACGCCTATAATCGCAGCACTTTGAGAGGCTGAGGTTGGCAGATCACCCGAAGTGAGGAGTTCAAGACCAGCCTGGCCAACATGGTGAAACCCTGTCTCTACTAAAAATACAAAAATTAGCTGGGTGTGGTGGTGGGCGCCTATAATCCCAGCACTTTGGGAGGCTGAGACACGCAGATCACCCAAGGTCAGGAGTTCGAGACCAGCCTGGGCAATATGGCGAAACCCTGTCTCTACTAAAAATTAAAAAAAAAAAAAAAATTAGCCAGGCACAGTGGCACACACCTATGAATAATTCCAGTTACTAGGGAGGCTGAGGCAGGAGAATTGCTTGAACCTGAGAGACGGAAGTTGCAGTGAGCTGAGATCACATCACTGCACTCCAGACTGGGCAACAGAGCGAAACTCCATTTCAATTTAAAATATATATCCATCAAAAATAGATATGAAGAAGTTTAGCTAGAGAAGCAGTGACTCCCAGTTCTCCAGCCACCACTGACCAGCTTGTGATCAAGCATGATTAAGACTGCTGGGTCTTGGGGATGGGTCTTTGGCTGTCTTCCCATTATCATCACTTCAGTATAATGAAGACCCCAATATCTGTATATCTGGGATAAAGACTTTGAGTCCCAGAAATCAACATGCAAGAACCCACCGGACATCTCCAGTAAGATGACCTTCAGTTCTCATCACCATCCCACCCTCTCCAGACTCCCTGTCCCTGGTCTCAGTGGCTGTCACCACCTGCACCTCATTACCTAGTTAAGTGGCCACACACCTCACCCCCACATCCATATCTCATCAAGATGCATTACAGTAGAGACAATTTAACATGGTAGTTAGTTAAGAGCATGGGCTTTGGAGTCCGATTAAGCTGAGCGGAAATCTCACTCCCATGAGTTGCATGACTCAGTATGTGTGACTCGGGCAACTGACTTAATCCCTTTCACATTAATTTCCCTCATCTGTATAATGGGGACACCAATGTCTCCCAGTTATTGCAAACATCAAATGGAATAACATAAACACGGCAAGGGTCTGTATTGTTAAATTCCCATGCCAACTTCTCCCCAACTCATTGCTCCTTCCTCAGTCTAAGCCCTTTCCTTTCTCCCCTAACTATGCAAAGGGCTTCTGGTTGTTGCCCCAGCCTCAAGGCCCACTTCTCTCAAATCCATTCTGCAAACCACAACCAATGCAACCTTTTAAAATGCAAAAAGGATCTTATCTGCAAGCATCAATATACCTTGTCCAGTCTTCCCACCAAAAGCAAAACAGTCCAGTGCTTTGGGAAGCCAAGGTGAAAGGACAGCTTGAAGCCTTGGGTTTGAGGCCAGCCTGGACAACATAGTGAGATCCCATCTCTACAAAAAATGTAAAAATTAGCCGAGTGTGATGGCACACACCTATAGTTCTAGAGGCCAGGAGTTTGAGGCTGCAGTGAACTATGATTGCACCACTGCACTCCAGCCTGGGAGACAGAGCAAAACCCTGTCTCTGGAAAAAATAAAATAAATACAAAGCAAAACAGAGCAAAAGCCCTGTGCAGTGATAAGAATAAGAGAAGTCTAGTTCATGGAGTGTGGATTAGCAATTGATGTTTCCCTTTTTGTTGAACTCCTTTTACAAACTCCTTTTGTTGAACTCCATATGACAAAACTTACAGATCTCCAGAAAAAAAAAAAAAATCATCACTACTCATAAACACACACAAGATTGTTAAGCTCCACAGGGGCACAGACCCCAGGTTAAAAACTTCAGACTTAGGCTGCTGGGCTGATCAACCACAGTCATGGAAGATTCAAAATTTGAAACAACATTTTTCTTAACTTGCATACTGGGGATCTTCAAAATCTGGCAAGAGACTTCAGCAGCAGCTCAGGGCACTTTCCCCAGAAAGAGTGGCACCTCTGAAGGGTTCTTAAAGGGGGTAGCATCAAACCACGATCAATCATGCACCGGAAACTCTCAGAAGTTTTACACCCCCAATTGGTGCTGGCTAAGCCATTGCACTTACTATCTGAGGAGCCCCCCACACAGGTGTAAAGAACACTTAAGTTCTCAGGTGTGTCTCCATGACACCCTGTTCCCCACTTCCCCCCAACCACAGCACCAGATGGCAGAGAAACCAAGCTCTCCAAAGTCCCCTACAAATTACGCAGGGGTACCAGACCAAAAATTGTATGATCTATCATCCGTACGGTGCTTCTAGGCTCAGAGATGTTAAATCGTCCCCCAGATAGTTGAGGTCTGCAACATACCCCGAGGCTCATTTCACTGGATGCGAGCAGAGTAACAGCAGCAAAGCCCACACCAACTGGCACCAGCTTAAAAATGATCAGTAGGCTGGGCGCAGTGACTCACGCCTGTAATCCCAGCACTTTGAGAGGCCGAGGTGGGTAGATCACCTGAGGTCAGGAGTTCGAGACCAGCCTGGCCAACATGGTGAAACCCATCTCTACTAAAAATACAAAAATTCACCGGGCGTGGTGGCACGCACCTGTAATCTCAGCTACTCTGGAGGCTGAGGCAGGAGAATTGCTTGAACCTGGGAGGCAGATGTTGCAGCGAGCCGAGATCACGCGACTGCACTCCAGCCTGGGTGACAGAGCGAGACTCTGTTTCAAAAAACCAAAAACAAGAACAAAAACACAAAAAAACTAGCCGTACATGTGAGCATGTAAATGGTGGCACACTGCTGAGGCCAGCATCACCTGCAGTCCTGAAACCATTTATTTTAGCAGCTTTTTTTTATTCTTAGGGTATCACTCTGTTGCCAAGGCTGGAGTACAGTGGCTGGAGTGCGATCATAGCTCACTACAGCCTCAACATCCTAGGCTCAAGCGATCCTTCTGCCTCAGCATCCCAAATAGCTGGGACTACAGGTATGCATATCACACTTGGATAATTTTTTCAATAATTTTTTGTAGAGATGGGATCTTCCTATGTTGCCCAGCAAGTCTCAAATTCCTGGGCTCAAGCAATCCTCCTGCCTCAGCCTCCAGAAGTGCTGGGATAAAGGCATGAGTCACCACACCCAGGCTATTTTAGCAGCTTTACAGGAAACAACAATAACACAATACTTTTTTCACCATCACCATAAATCTTTAGTGCAACAAACAAACTCTTTCTTTTTTTTTTTTTTTTTTTGAGAAGGAGTCTCACTCTGTTGCCCAGGTTGGAGTGCAGTGGCGCAATCTCGGCTCACTGCAAGCTCTGCCTCCTGGGTTCGCACCATTCTCCTGCCTCAGCCTCCCGAGTAGCTGGGACTACAGGTGCCCGCCACCACGCCCGGCTAGTTTTTTGTATTTTTAGTAGAGATAGGGTTTCACCGTGTTAGCCAGGATGGTCTCCATCTCCTGACCTCGTGATCCACCCGTCTCGGCCTCCCAAAGTGCTGAGATTACAGGCGTGAGCCACCACGCCCAGCCACAAACTCTTAATATTGAAGTTGATAAGTAGAGTTTGGAAGCACCATTGAAACAAAAATGGCCTTGTATTTTAACCAGATGAGGTTAGGGAAACCGCAAGAGGAGTGAGAATAGTCAGGGAAAAGGAACACTCCTGAATATAGGGATGCTAACATCCACCACCAGCAAGATGGATGGTTGGGCTCTTCCATTTCAGAAAGCTTCGCTCTTCAAACACCACCTCCTGCTTTAGAGAGGAAGGCAGAGAAATATTTCCGTGTGTTGAACTCAAAGAGCCTCCAGTGTCCCCTTCCATAGGGGAGGTGAATGCTGGTCAACCAGCCTTGATTTCAGCCTCCCCATCTCCCATCACCACCGCAGCTCCAACCCAGGGAATAAGTATTGCGGGACACATCCATTAACTTTAAAAGGAGATCTGTGGACACATTCCCTCCTGATCCTTGGAAGCCTCACACGGAGGATTTGGAAGGCCTGGATTTGCAGCCATCTGCACCGTTTCCCACGTCAAAACCCAGGTCTTAGAGGATCCTTGGCCTTTTTTGTTTCTTTTTTCTTTTTAGATTCAGGGGGTAACCTGTGCAGGTTAGTTACATGGATATATTGCATGATGCTGAGGTTTGGGCTTTGATGGAACCCATCACCCAAATAGTTAACCTAGTACTATTCAAATAGGTAGTTTTTCAATGCGCCCTTTTCCTCTCTCCTCTGTTTTGAAGTCCCCGGCGTCTATTGTTTCCATTATTATGTCCATGTGTACCCAATGTTTATGTCTCACTTACAAGTGAAAACACGGAGTATTGGTTTTCTGTTTCTGCATTAATTCGCTTAGGATAATGGCCTCCAGCAGCATCCATGTTGCTGCAAAGGACATGATTTTACTCTTTTTTATGGCTGCATAGTATTCCATATGTAGTATATGTACTACATATATGTATATGTACTACATTTTCTTTAAGAGGATCCTGGTTCTATCCCTCAGGACAATTCAAGGTTTGGAAACTATTATTGGTTCCTCTTCCCTCTCCTCTCACTGGCAATTTAGTCTCTCACCTCCAAACCAGTGAGGACAGCCATTGCGATACAAAGTGCTGAAGTTGAGATGGGGGAGTAGGAAAGGTATCCTTGTGCGCTTAGAGCTAAGACACAAAGAATCACAATGGGTTGACCAGATTCTTCCATTTATTGACAGGCCTCTCCAGTTAGAGGCATTCACATTGTGAAGTGGGCCTGTCCTGGCAGAACAATTGGCACTGGACCCTGTCCAGTGTTTTGCTTCTCCTCTAAAGAGCTACTACTTGTCTACTTGTCCCAGTGTTGGGGTGGTGGTCCTTTGCCTGGGTTTGTTCCGTCAAAATAATAAGCATCATCATAACAATAACAACAATTTACTATTCCTGCTATTGTTCCCATACTGTGTGTATTTGGCATGCAGTACGTGCCCAATGGATAGGAACAATAGTAGGAATAGTAATTCCTCACTTTGCATGTATTACCTCTTCTTATCCCTATAAAGTATACACTATTATCCACATGGTACAGGTGAGAAAATCAAAACTTGTGGGGTGGTGAAGTAGGTCAAATGCCATGCATCTTCAACCATGCTTTTAATTTATTTTTATTTTATTTTTATTTTTTGTAAGCAGGGACTCACTCTTTCATCCAGGCTAGAGTTCAATGACATGATCAGGGTTCTCTGCAGCCTCAAATTCCTGGGCTCTCACAATCCTTCTCCCTCAGCTTCCTAACTGGGACTATAGGTACCCACCACCATACCTGGCTAACTTTTTAACTTTTTGTACAAGCTGGTTGCCCAGCCTGTGCTATGTTGCCCACTATATTGCCCAGGCTGGTCTGGAACTCCCGGCCTCAAACAATCCTCCCTCCTCCGCCTCCCACAGTGTTGGGATTACAGGTGCGAGCCACCACGCCCAGCCTACCGAGCTCATTTTTTGACAAAGTTCTCTTATCAGAGGAACTAGTGTTCATTTATTCAACAAGTATTTTTGAGCAGTCACTACATGCCTATCATTTCACTATGTTTGTTCCCAGGGATGAACGTGATATATTTAGGCACTGCCTTAAGGATGAAACAAATTCTCCCCAAATTAATGTCGTCCTGCAGGCTTCAAGGGTCTAGGCCATCCAGCCTTCCCTGTTCACTCCCCTTTTACCTTGCTGAACTGCTTTGCATAAATATTAAGTGAAATTGATGGGAGGCCATTGGTTTGGACTGAGCTCCTGCACACGGCCCAATAAACCAAACCAAACCAAAATGGAGTTCCTCATGCTAAAAGTTCCACACGACCAAGCCAAAACTAAGTGGTTTATATGACCTTCTGAGAAGTCAGGAGACTGAGAGCTGGTAGCCAAATCCCTAAGCAAGCCCGTTTTAGCCAGCATGAGAAGGAAGTCCCTCTGCTCTAACCTTTACAAGGAAAGTCACTCTGAAACAATCAATCTGCTTTTTTTGTTTTCTGGTTCTGCTTTCCTCAGCCCTTTTCTGTCTATAAAACCAAACTTCTCTGCTCAGCTCATAAGAACACTCACTTTATAGAATGAAGTGTTGCCCAATTCCAGAATTGCATATAAAAACCAGTTAAGATCTTTGAACAAAATATATCTTCAAAAAAGGAAAAACCTCCAACGCTTGAAAATTACAGATCTGTCTGTAGATCCTAATCTGCTACAACACTTCCTCCTCAAAAAGAATAAGCAGGATATTCTTTTTTTTTTTTTTTTTTTTTTTGAGACAGGGTCTCACTCTGTTGCCCTGGCTGGAGTGCAGTGGCGCGATCATAGCTCGCTGCAGTCTGGAACCTGGAACTCTTGGGCTCAAGCAATTCTCCGGTCTCAGCCTCCTGAGTATCCAGGACCATAGGCATGCACCACCACACCTGGCTAATTTTTTTGTTGTTGTTGTTATTAACAGCTTTTAAGTTTAGGGGTACACATGCAGGTTTGTTCCATAGGTAAACTTGTGTCATAGGGGTTTGCTGTACAAATTATTTTGTCACCCAGGTATTAAGCCCTACTACTCATTAGTTATTTTTTCCTGATCCTCTCCCTCCTCCTACCTGCCCTACACCATCTGACAGGCCCCAGTGTGTGTTGTTCCCCTCTATGTGACCATGTGTTCTCATCATTTAGCTCCGGATTACAAGTGAGAACATGCAGCATTTGGTTTCCTGTTCCTGCGTTAGTTTGCTAAGGATAACAGCCTTCAGCTCCATCCATGTAACTGCTGGCTAATTTTTGTGGTATTTGCAGAGACAGGGTTTTGTCATGTTGCCCGGGTTAGTCTCGAACTCCTGGCCTCAAGTTATCCTCCTGCCTCACCTCCCAAAGTGCTAGGATTACAGGCATGAGCCACCATGCCCAAGCTAAACCAGGAAGTGTTTGAGTCATTTGTTATACAGTAATATGGCAATACAGACCTGGATGTAAATTCCACACTCTTCCTGCTTAAGAAGTAAATATTAATGACCACGTTGATACAGCAAATTTGTATTTTAAATGGGTGTGTCCTAACTCATCACCTGCAATGAGTGGAGCAAAATTTAGATGCCCTGGATGCCACTGTGAAGAGAGAAGACCAGTGAGTCACTGCTGCTAGGACATGTTGCTAATATCACATTCTTGAGTAGTCACAGGGAACAGCTGAACCTGCTGCTGGCCAATTACTGCAAGGAGAAACAGCTCAGTGTCAGTGAAGCCAACATCGGAAAGATGGGTTTTGGCAAACTCCCTACAGCATCCAGATGGATAATGTTGAACAACTCTACTCAACAGGTTAACTCATTTAGTTATCTGGGGAAGCATGATGGGGCTTAATTACCTTACTAGATCTATTATGATGCATTTCTGTTGAGAGTGAAAGATTCCCCAGGAACAAGATAAAGGTGATTTTATGATTGAGATAAACACTTGGTTACTCCTATTCCTCAACTAGCTCAAGTCAAGGTTATGGTTTAAGATGCAGCAGGTTCTTTTGCATAACAAGATACCACCCTCTGCTTGCTATCTCATGCAGGGTTCCTAGAAATAAGAACCCAGGAAACATTTTCTAAAGCCAGTATTTAGATCACCTGTTGGGAAGGCTTTCTAAACTACAATGGCTGGGCACAGTGGTTCATACCTGTAATCCCAGCGTTTTGGGAGGCCAAGGAGGGAGGATCATTTGAGCCTAGGAGTTCCAGACCAGCCTGGGAAACACAGTGAGACCCTATCTCTCCAAAAATAAAAAACAAAACAGAATTAGCCAGGTGTAGTGGCACGCACCTCTGCTCCCAGCTACTTGAGAGGCTGCAGTGGGAGGATCGCTTGAAACTGAGAGGTTAAAGCTGCAGTGAGCAGTGATGGCACCAGTGCAGTCCAGCCTGGACAACAGACTAAGATCCTATCTCAGAAAAAAAAAAAAAAAACACACACACACACACAAAACTAAACTACAATGTACCCCTATCTCCTTGCATCTAGAAAGTCTAGTATGAGCACCTCTTTCCTCATTGAGAATCGCCACCATGATAGGTTACTATCACTAGAAGAAATATGTATTGAAAAAGTCCACAGAAGTTTGATAGTGAGACAAGGTTGAAAGCCACCAATGGGTCTGAAATAATACAAAATACCTGTATATTAGATAATCTGAATGTGCGGCAAAGAGTTCCTGTTTAAAATATAATTGAGAAAACCATTCTTCCAATAGACACTTTAAGGCCGTCATTGGAATCAGGTAACTGGTGTTTAACTTTTTGCCTGAACCAACTGGAAGTTTGCAGCTAATGTCATGCACATTCCCAGCCAATGTGTTTCTTTAAGGGGCTGCCATATTTTTTTTTCTTTCTCCTTGTGTGTGGATTTCTATTTTCTATTTCTATTCTGACAGCCTTTGCAGTTGTGTTTTTTCTTTTATCTTATGATGTCTCGATCGCTTTTGGAAACAGGCAGAATATAAATTACAAATTAACAGCACGAAGCTGGCGGGGAAGGTAGGTGCTCGGGTTTCTTTCTTGGTCACAGCTATCAAAATGCCTTTTCAGAACAACATGCGGGAAACTACTAGAAGACTTAGCAAGTGTCCCTTTAAGGAATGGGCCCTTGGAAGCAGCTACCCTCAGAGAAATCCCTGCTCTCCCCTGCTAACAAAGCCTCACAACTCTCCACAAAAGATTTTTCTCTCGAGGCTCAAAGGCAGGTCAAGCCTCCAGGAGGAAGGTACCCAGGTAGATAAAAGATGTAAGTTGCAAAGCTAATTCCCAGCTCAGGGCAGAGCTCTATATCTGACACTCCCCCTCTTATTGGGATGATGATGTGGTTCATGCATTGCGTAGGTTTTAGGCTTCCTCTGGAGGAGAGAACTTTGAGCCATCAGATAAGAGTTGCGAGCTTCTCTTCTTGTAACAGGAATGTTTCTGCCTCCTTCAAACCCCCTCTTAGAAAGCCTGTAGAGAGAAGTGTCTCCAAAAAAGGCAAGTTGAGTTTGCCTCTGGGATCCTGAAATCAACCGGCAAAAGCAGGGGAGAAAACAGTAGGGGATGGGGGGACCTTCATTACAAGAAAACGTAGGATGGACCAGATGGGTGGCGGGTGGAGAGGGCCCTCCAGAGCTTACTGCACAGAAACCAGCCCCCCTCCTGGCATAAAATCATGCTCATGGCCAGCCTTTCCTGGGCTGCAGGGCACCTCCCCTCTCAGTAAGGAGCACTCTGGGCTCACACAGAACTTTAAAAATATCTCTCCACCCACTGAAATTTGATTAATCAGCCAAGTGCTCACCCATGTGTCACAGTGGTGGCAGAGATGCATGTGATGGTGATGTGACGGGTACAAGGGAAGCACACAGGGTCTCATCTCACAGGGAGCAGGATTCAGTACATAAAAATGAATGGCTCTTAGGTTCAACAGATGCTGGTTATGTGACCTTGGACAAGGTTATTTAACTTCTGGATTTTTCACATTTGCAAAAATGTAGTTAATAACAGTACCTGGGCCGGATGTGTTGGCTCACATCTGTAATCCCAGCACTTTGGCAGGCTGAGGAAGGAGGATTGGTCGAGGCCAGGAGTTTGAGATCAGCCTGGGCAACACAGCAAGACCTTGTCTTTGCTAAAAATTTAAAAATTAGCAAGGCGTGGTGTTGTGCACCTGTAGTCTCAGCTACTCGGGAGGCTGAGATGGGAGGCTTGCTTGAGCCCAGAAGTTTGAGGCTGCAGTGAGCTATGATCATGCCACTGCACTCCAGCCTGGGCAACAGAATGACAGCCTGTCTTTAAAATTTTTAAAATAAATAAATACAAATTACAATAATAGTACATGCATAATAGGATGATTGAAAGGGTTAAATGAGTTAATGCACATAAAGCACTTTGAACAATGCCTAGCACATAGCAAGCACTCAATAAGCTTTAAATGTGATTATTATGATGATGACAACAGTGACAATATTGAAACTAAAAAGTTGAATGAATAGGTAGGGATTTCCCAGGCAGACAAAGAATATGTCTGGCCCAAGCAGCTTAAACAAAAGCGGAGAAGGAGGAGGGAGCCCAAGGTAGCAGGGGACCGTGTGGAGGGTAAGCAGGGAGTTGAAGCAGACCAAAAAAAGAAGAGATTCAGCCACACAGGACTTCATGCACTTTGTCACCAAGTCTAGATACCGGTAACGTGGCTGTAGGCTGTGGAGAGCTATTTAAGAATGATAAGCAGAAGCAAAATGTTAAAAGGTAAAGTGCTATAATGGTTGACAATTTTAACTAATTCAGATGAACAAAATAAAATTAAATTAATTGTAACAGGCCGAGCATGGTGGCTCATGCCTATAATCCCAACACTTCGGGAGGACAAGGCAGGCAGATCCCTTGAGCCCAGGAGTTCAAGACCAGCATGGGCAACATGGCAAACCCTGTCTCTACAAAAAATACAAAAATTATTCAGGCATGGTGATGTGCACCTGTAGTCCCAGCTACTCAGGAGGCTGAGGCAGGAGAATCACTTGAGCCCAGAAGGTGGAGGATAAAGTAAGCTGGAGCTGTACTCCAGCCTGGGCAACAGAGGGAGACCCTGCCTCACACACACATACACACACGCGCGCGCGCGCACAAAACTGTAACAGACTTCTGGGTATGACAAAGAAACGTGCGCAAGAATAACCCTCCCACCATGTGCCATAAGCCAGGCACAATAAAACTGAACCAAGTATATGAGGCAACTGTTTTCAGGCAAATAACAACAGGCAGCACAAGATTACAATTGCAAGGAGAAGGGAAATTCACATGGTGAGCCCTATGCTCACCCTGGCTCTCTGCCTGGGGACAATTTCCCAACCGTAATTCATGTAGTAGCTGCAGGAACTAGAATCTGCAGGGTAGGACAGCAGAGAGAAGAACACTATGCAAAGAATGAACATCAGAAGCCCGTGTGTGGGTTCCCCATGAACATTTGGTTGAAACCTATGTTATCCAGATGCAAGGTGAGATTAAATAAGACTTACCAGGAAGCAGCTGCTATGAGGTTGAGAATAGAAAACAAACACTATAACTGAAGCAGCAGATAGTGGAAAAACCTCATTAGTACTGCAGGCATCCAGCTAAGACACTAGAAAGACCACCTCTTAAGAGATGGTTAGTTTCCACTGATTTGCCCTAACAGAGCATAAAAATAAATCTACACAAGTTCAACGTGGTCAGCCAGTAATTGAATTACCTACTACAACAAAAATTAGTACTCTTCAGAGAAAGATAACAGAACATGTAGTCACTCTAATATAGGATTCACAATGTTCAGTGTATAGTCAAATATTCACAGGCATGCAAAGAAACAAGAAAATCTGACCACAGTATTTTTAAAAAGTCCATAAAAACCAATCCCAGGATGGCCTAGAGCCTTGATGTTGGATTTAGCACATAGAACTTTAAAGAGCTACTATAAACATAGGAAAGTATATTCAAAGAATTAAAGAAAACTATTGTTTTAATGATTAAACAGATGGAGTATCTCACCAAAGAAATGAAAACTGTAAAAAAGAACCAAATAAAAATTCCAGATTTGAAAAAAAATTGTGTGTGTTTCCGTGTGTGTGTGTGTGTGTGTGTCTGTGTGTGTGTTGAGAGAGAGGAGAAAAAAAAAAAAACCTAAATGCTGAAAAATGTTAAAAAGTAAGCCAGGCACAATGCTTCATGCCTACAATCCCAACTACTTGGGAGGCTGAGGCAAGAGGATCACTTGAGCCCAGGAGATCAAGACTGCAGTGAGCTTTGATGGCACCACTGAACTCACCAGGGTGACAATGCGAGACCCTGCCTGAAAAACCTAAATAAATAAATTCTAAAAAATAATAAATAAGTGAAGGATATACAAATACTCACTGTACTTTCCAAAAACCTCTGTGGATTTGAATTTTTTAAAACTAAAGAGATATTAAAAATATATATATATGTATATATATACAAAAAAAGAAGATAAAAGTTATAAGCCAAGGCTGGGTGTGGTGGCTCATGCCTGTAATCCCAGCACTTTGGGAGAATGAGGTGGGAGGATTACGTTAGCCCTGGAGTTCAAGACCAGCCTGGGCAACATAGTGAGACCCCATCTCTAAAAAAAAATTTTTTTTTAATTTAGCAGGTGTGGTGACCCACACCTGTAGTCCCATCTATTTGGGAGGCTGAGGCAGGAGGATTGCTTGAGATCAGGAGGTCGATGCTACAGTGAGCCATGTTTGTGCCTCTGCACGCCAGCCTGGGCTTGAGATCAGGAGGTCGATGCTACAGTGAGCCATGTTTGTGCCTCTGCATGCCAGCCTGGGCAACAGAGCAAGACACTGTCTTATAAAACAAACAAAACAAGAAGTTCTAAGCCAAGGAATAACCTAACTAGGTGTGCATTTGAGTAGCATCCCTCCAATGATATCGAACTGAACTGACATGTAGGTGGATCACAGATGAAACCCAACAAGATCAGTTCTAGTGAATGCTGTTGTCTAGGAAGTGGAAACCTGACCCGAGGCAATACCAGTGTGATCAGAGAGGAAGGAAGAGTTATACAATACGTAGAGAGGTCAAGATATGTGGGGCTCACAATTGTATGTAAGGACCAAGAGATAACAAAGATGATTCCCAGATGACTGCTGTGGCTGACTGGCAATATAATTTCCTGGGAAAAATCCCAGACAAGGGGCAGTTTTCAAGAATAAAGAAAATCCATTTTGGCTTTAGATATTTGGAGTTTAAGGGACTTGTGAGACACCTGCACAGGACTACAGGTACTAGGTCTAAAATCCAAGAGAGAAGCAGGACTGGAGATAATAGATCTTGAGGTCATCAGCATGTAGATGCCCAGGCAGACGGCAACAAAAACCAACCCCAGGAGACAAGAGTGTGCCTCATATTTCTTTAATCTTTTTTAAAAATTTCAAATCTATAGAGGTTTAGGAATGCATGGCAAATATCTGTTTTCCATTCTTTTTTTAAAAAATTATTTTTGTTTTCTTTTTTCTGAGGGAGTGCAGTAGCACGATCATAGCTCACTACAGCCTTACTTCCTTGGCTCAAGCAATCCTCCCTCCTCGACCTCGTGAGTAGTGAGCCACTGTGCCTGCCTTTTTTTAAAAAAACAAACAAACAAAAAAAAAAAACATTTTTCAGCAGGCAGGGGATGAGCGGTACACAATGAATGCGGAGATGACAAATACGTAGAAACGAGGAAGGAGGGGAACTAGGTAATGACATGAGTACCAAGGCAGTGATGGACTGCAAAAACAAAGGTGTGAACAACAGTGCCAGAGGCTGAAGAAAGTCCTGAATAAACATTAAAAGTCATCTAGACCAGTCATGGTGGTTCACGCCTATAATCCCAGCACTTTGGAGGCTGAAGTAGGCAGATAACCTGAGGTCAGGAATTCAAAACTAGCCTGGCCAACATGGTGAAACCCCGTTTCTACTAAAAATACAAAATTTAGCTGGGCATGATGGCAGGCGCCTGTAATCCCAGCTACTTGGGAGGCTGAGGCAGAAGAATCGCTTGAACCCAGGAGGCAGAGGTTGCAGTGAGCTGAGATCATGCCACTGCACTCCACCCTGGGTGACACAGCGAGATTCTGTCAAAAATTTTTTTTAAAAAAAGTCATCTAGAGGAGGCAAATAGGGGCTCCTAGAGAAAACTGAGCTGCAGGAGAGCAGTGACTCTGGAATAGTCGAAGTGACACTGGTCAACTACTAAAATGGAACCCCAGGTTCCAAGGATGGCAGTCTGGTATGTCTGTTCCCATACTCAAATGAAAATACCCACTACAATACGCAGAAGAGTGTATCAGTATAAATATTAAGTTTGAGGCCAGCTGTGTTGGCTCATGCCTGTAATTTCAGCACTTTGGGAGGCCGAGGCAAGTGGACCACCTGAGGTCAGAAGTTCGAGACCAGCCTGGCCAACATGGCAAAACTCCATCTCTACTAAAAATACAATAATTAGCTGGGTGTGGTGGTGCACGCCTGTAGTACCAGCTACTTGGGAGGCTAGAGTCAGAGAATCACTTGAACCCAGGAGGTGGAGGTTGCAGTGAGCCAAGAGCACACCACTGCACTCCAACCTGGGCGACAGAGCCAGACTCTGTCTCAAGAAAAAGAGAAAAAAAGAAGGAATGAAGGAGGAATGGAGGAAAGGGAGAGGGTGGGGGGAGAGAGAGAGAGAGAAAGAAAGAAAGAGAAATATTAATTTTGAGACATGCACACATGTGAGAGGCTGAGAATTTTTTCTAATTGCCCCACCAATGAAATTGGAGAGACACCATTTCCACCCACACTTGGAACTACAGTGGCACATAAGGAAGGAAGACTGACTCACCACAATACATTGACAGCAAATCATGCAGTCACTCCCTACTTCACAGCAACTGTTTTCCATGGGAGTCTATTCCTCAACCCAAGCCCACTTCAGCAGCACCCTTTTTTAAGCTCATTTGGGGAACACAACTTAACTGCAGCCATGGGTTGGTATGTCGCATCCTGGGTTATCTATACAGCACAGGTGAAAGCCAAAATATTCCTAGGATGACTGAATGTACAAGAGTAGTTTGGAGAGAAGGAGAGAAGGAGAGGGGAAGAACAAACAACAGAGATGGGGAATTCTGTAGCATAGGGAGCAAAGACAGCAGGAAAGACCATTGAGACCCCCCGCCTCTGCCCAGAGCCATTGGCTACATGAATGTCTTCTGGAAACTGGAGACGGCATGCATATCAATCTCTCACCAGACTAAGGATAAAAAGGGGAGGCCAGGCGCAGTGGCTCACACCTGTAATCCCAGCACTTTGGGAGGCCAAGGCGGGTGGATCACGAGGTCAGGAGTTCGAGACCAGCCTGACTAACATGGTGAAACCCCATCTCTACTAAAAAATACAAAAATTAGCTGGGCGTGGTGGCATGCACCTGTAATCCCAGCTACTCAGGAGGCTGAGGCAGGAGAATCGCTTGAACCCAGGAGGCGGAGGTTGCAGTGAACCAAGATTGCACCATCGCACTCCAGCCTGGGCGACAGAGCGAGACTCCGTTTCAAAAAAAAAAAAAAAGGGGGGGGGGGGGGGGGGAATATTATCTCAGGTTTGGGATAAAGTGAAGAAGGCAAGATTCTTTTTTTTTTTTTTCCCCCTAGAGACAGGGTCTTTCTTTGTCATCAAGGCTCAAGTGCAAGTGCAGTGGTACAATCATAGCCCACAGTAGCCTCAAACTCCTGGGCTCAGGCAATCCTCAGCCTCCCAAGTGGCAGGGAATATAGGCATGCACCACCACATCCAGCTAATTTTTTGTAGAGACAGGGTCTCCCTATGTTGCCCAGGCTGGTTTCCAACTCCTGGCCTCACGTGATCTTCCTGCCTCAGCCTCCCAAAGTGCTGGGATTACAGGCATGAGCTACTGTGCCTGGCCAAAGCTAGACTCTTTATACACCTTGTTTACTGACAAATACTGAGCCTACAAAAAAAGTCATAGTGTTGAGTTACAAAACACAATAGAAAAAAGCAATATAAATTATACACAAAAAAATTTCATGCAAAAGAAAGGTACTGTCATCTGGAAGACTTGGAGAAAAAGACTTTTATTATGAATATATATATAAATAATTTATGACCAGAAACAGAAGAGATTTTCACAAACTGGAAGATGGCTAATAGCTATTTCCTAATACAAACTGGAAACAACCCAAATGTCCATTGAGAATAAAATAGGAAAATAAATTAAGATATATTTATATACAATGGAAATTATATATTAAAGGAAACAGGTAAACTTCAGATGGAGGTGAATTTAGTTTAAGATTAAGATAGCATTACAAGGCCAAGCACAGAGGCTCCCAACTGTAATTCCAGCACTTTGGGAGGCCAAGGTGGGTGGATCACTTGAGGTCAGGAGTTCAATACCAGCCTGGCCAACCTGGTGAAACCCTGTCTCTACTAAAAATACAAAAATTAGTCAGGTGTGGCGGTACATGCCTGTAATCCCAGCTACTTGGGGGGCTGAGACAGGAGAATAGCTTGAACCTGGGAGATAGAGGTTGCAGTGAGCAAAGATCGTGCCACTGCACTCCAGCTTGGGTGACAGAGTGAGACTCTGTTGTCTCAAAAAAAAAAAAAAAAGCATCATGAGATTATTCAATAAATAGCATTAAGAAAACTATTCAACAATCACACTGCATATATCTAATAGAATTCCTTATAATGCACTCTAAAAGTATAAGATGTTGCTAATAAATCTGGTATATGCATAAACTTCCTGGATAGATGTAAGCTCCTTGGAAAGAGGCAATGAATATTATGCTTATTTGATTTTCCTCTACTACCTAGAAGGCATTTCCTCCTCCACCTACTAAACATCCTTTTAACGAATGAATAAAAATGGATGAATGAATGAATGACTCTCCATCAATCCACCTTCAGTGAGTTTGGTTGGGTGATTCCCAACTTTGATCATTTTGATTCAGCTTTGCATGTTTCCCTCCTGAGCTTTGTTTAAAGAGAAGAAATAGGAACTTTCCAGAAGGGAACTGCAGTTGAAAATGACCTGCATGGCAAGTGGTCCTTTTCATGCCTGTTTTCAGAGCATAACCATTCATGAAGTGCATGCCTTTGGCCCTTACACTGGAGGAAAGGGATTTTCCATCATTGGTGATAAACACGAACAGGTGGGGAAAGTGTAGCCATTCACAAGCAGAAAGCTGCAGTGACTACAGGGTGGAGAGGTAGAGAGCAGATAAGGATAGCACCCAACTAATGCCTATGCTCAAGGCGGCCAGACCACAAAGGATGCTGCGATGTTCATCAGTGTCCAACACATCAACCTCCCAGCGCAGCACCACCTGTCTTCTGAGGGTAAATGAGTGCCCCCAACCAGCAGAACTTTAGGGTCACCATGCCATGAAGCAGCCTGAGAGAACAGCAAGCAAACTGCCCTGGAAACTGACTTCCCCAAGACCAATCTATAGTCATCTGAATTGATTCAAGCCAGTTGGTTTCCAGACCCTGCGTGCCTGCTCTAAACTCCAAACACATCTGCACTGTACTGCCCGGAGCCCCGAGATACTTGTAATAAACGAGGAGCGGTCATAACTCAGTGTTCACCTTGGCAAAAACTAAATAAATAAGTGGAATGAATCTTCCGTCAGAAAATAAATGGCCCTTCCCCAGGTTGAGAGCCTGGATTACCCTCCTGAAGGACAAACATGGCATCTTCACCCAGCCAATCTCGGGCCTTTACAAAGCCCCCACTTCACTCAATAAAATACCCCAAGGTTGCCAATGCTCAGGCTGCCAGCCTGGGCTTGGAGGGCTCTTAGAATTACTCCTACTAATCTACATACTGAAAAAGTGCATTTCAGTCCTTCTCAAGCTGCCTTTGCCTGATTAAAATAGCAAGTTTATATGCTTTTCTGTTTGGCCAAGAAAGTGGAGGGCAATTTCAGCAGGGCACCCAAGTAGGGAGAGGAGGATTGAAATCCAGCCAGCAGCCCTCTTGAAAAGCCATGCACCTCCACAGTGGCCCTGAACAGTTGCCTTAGCAGAGATTGAATTTAACAGTGAAAAAAAGCCATTGCGCTGAGAAGTCACAGAGAAATCATCTCCTAATCATTCATGGCAAAGTTGGGAAGCAGGAAGTGGGGAGAATATGGGAAGCCATGGATGATTTCCAAACTCCATTTGGTTAGTGATTTTTAACCTCTTAAAGAATTCTCCAAAACATATAGATAGCGTTACCCAGTTCTCAGCCAGGGCCACTCAGTGGGTCCTGCATGCATGGGGGACTCCCAGTCCCTCCTGCTAACTGATGACTGAGCCTCAGGGATCTACTCAAATAAACACAAGCAAACATCCACCCCACATTAATGCACCACCTGCCCTAATATCCATTCACATTGAAGACTCCCATAGGTAGGAAAAGCCAGGGCCTCACTTCACCTCCCAAACACACCTCCTATGAGCTGAATGTTTGGGTCCCCCCAAAATGCATATGTGGAAACCTAATCAACAACGTGATGTCATTAAGAAGTGAGGTCTTTCAGGAGGTGATTAGGAGGGAAAAGCCCTCATGAATGGGATTAGTGCCTGCTATGGTTTGAATGTCCCTTCCAAATCTCACATTGACATTTAATTGGCATTGACAGTGCTAAGAGGCGAGATGGTTAAGATGTGATTAGACTATGAAAGATCTGCCCTCATGAATGGATTAATGTCATTATCTCAGGGGGAAGTTCATTATCCAGAGCATGGATTATTATAAAAGTGAGTTTAGTCCTCTCTGGCTTTCTTGTTCTTACCCTCTCTCGCCTTTCCACCTTCTGTCACGGGATGAAACAGCATGAAGGCCCTCACCAAATACCGGTGCTATGCACTTGGACTTCCCAGTCTTCAGAACCATCAGCCAAATATACTTCTTTTCTGTATAAATTACCCAGAACGTACTATGTTGTTATAGCAACACAAAGCAGACTAAGACAGTGCCCTTATATACTCAAGGCCCAAAAGAACTTATTCACTCTCTCCACCATCTGAGGACATAGCAAGAAGGTGACATCTATGAATCAGAAAGTGGCCCTCCCCAGACATCAAATCTACTGGCACCTTGATCTTAGACTTCCAAACCTCCCAAACTGTGAAAAATAAATTTCTGTTCTTTATGAGCCACCTAGTCTATGGTGTCTTGTTAAAGCAGCCTGAACAGACCAAGATACCACCCAAGGGCAACCTCAGCCTGATCTGTGGTCGCCTTTATGGGCTCACTCTGGAGGAGGTCAGAGCTCAATTTCCCACTTCTGTGTCCTATATCAGCATACCTTTTGCTCAACTGAAGACCAGAAGATGTAAGGGTCCCTGATCTCCTCTCAGACCACCAGTCTTTGTCCAGACCACACTAAGCAGCTGCTATCCCTAGGAATCTTGACTCTGCCCCCATCACTACACTTCTTCAAACATCCCCCAGACTCTCCTTGGACCCAGCCTACCAGGGCCACATCCTCTGCTGCCTCCCTCCTCATTTATGTAAATAAGCAAGCATTTAAATAAGCACACAAGCAAAATGATGACAGAAAGAGAAGCTATTCAATGGCCTCTCCCCTTCACCTCCCTCACCTCCTGCCTGTTGTGAAGCAAGTTTGGCTTCACTGTCTCAGAGTTAAATGTCCTCCACCTGCCTTCTGGGAGAAATGAGGCTCCCTAATGTGCACATACAAAGCACATTGATTTGAACCATTACACTTAAAAGCAAATATGTGGGCCATCTGGGGTAATTTTTACTTCTCTACTTGAGAAAGTAAATTTAAACCTTGTGCTTTAAAATGGTATTATTACAAGCAACAAAGTATTCAAAAACACTGGGGAAAACTGATTCTGGTTTGACCTCAGCAGATGCAGTACCTAGGTAAAAACATCAGGCTAAATCAACCTAATTCTCTATTCCAGGAAGAAAAAAAAAAAAAAAAACTTGTTTTTCCTATTTTTAATTTTTTTTAATTAGAGGATTGGTTTATCCAAGATACACTGAGACACAGTCCTAGGATGAATTTAGTCATCACGTTCCCAGGTTTATGTCCATCCCTAACTCCTGCCTTGAGCAGTTAGGGCTGTACTGTGTTACAAAGAAACAGAGGCAATTAAAATAATTGCTATCCATTGCCACCTAGACAGAGCTTCCAGATGATTCCGATTCAGGCAGGATTCAAAGCACCATGGCCAGAAGTCAAGAGACAGCCATTAACATCTCCCCTGCAGATGGACTCTATTGTTGGTGACAACATAGAAACAAGACAATTCCATTGGTGATAAAGACTCCGGAAACTGGAAAACACATTTTAAGAGAGGTGAAGGCTATCCCCCTAGTCAATATCCAAGAAAACCGAAATATCCACCATAGATTGTTCAGGCTATCAGATCTGTCCCACACACACACACAGAAGTCACTTGGGTAAAATTTTGTCTCTGAACTCTTTCCCATCACGCCATGGTTACACTTGGCCACAACTGCCAAAGAGTAGCCAAAGTCCAGGGCATTCAATTGAGCTTCAGAATAGCCACAAACACCTCCCTGGGAGGGGGGACAACCCCCCAAACAGGGTAGGCTCCTTACCATCGAGCTCCTCCACGGAGATATTAGCCAGCTGTTCGCTGTCACTGCCAGCAGAGAGTGATCGGTTGAGGTAATTCCCCTTGTACAACAAGCCAGCGGTCACATGGTGGAACGGCATCTTTTCCCTGCCCAAAAGAGAACAGGGGAGGGGAAAAGAAAGACATCATCATTCATTCTTCCTTTCCTTTCTTAAAGGACCATCTGATTTTCAGATGGCCGGTGTCATTGTAAAAATAACAATATTTCTAGTGGGAAAGTCAGGATATTTCCAGGGTCCCAATGACCTGAGCAATTTCCAAAGGAACTCAGGTTCTTCCCATTTCTTCACTGTGCATCTTACTTCATTTTCCCCATTTAATTATGAATTTGAACCATGTTGTCCTTGTTAATCATGGCACACCACATTACCATGAAACTATCTCTTTATGCAAATGGCAACACCCTTGACTCCTTTCCTTGGCCTGATAAATTCTCACTTGATGCTTGTAAGAAAGGACTGAGAATCCCAGAAGTGTTGGCATGCCCAGGGACTACATGTCTTGGCTGTGATCAAGCAGAGATCCAAGTGTCTCATTTCTCCCAGATAATACAGACGTCGCACTCACACAGCACTCAAAACAGGTAGGAAATGCCCAAGCTCTAAGTAAGTACATGCAATGGTCTGCATCTCAAGAAGCAGCTGCCAAGCCTGGTTAAGATGCAGATGCTGCTTACATGAGTGGTGTGTGAGCACACACATTCTAAAATGCTAATCACACACATTCTGAAATGCTAATCACACCTGCCCTGCTGCAAAGGGGCGTGGCAGCCTTCAGGTGTCCCACAATGAAGCTGCTTCCAGCACTCTCACACAAATTTAAAGCATCCTTTTAGACCAATAGAAAAAAGCTCCTGCACCCAGATGGTCATCAGTGGGGCTTAGAAGTTTCCACTAATGCAAGACTGACTGGAGGGTCAAGGCTATGAAAAAAGAGATGTGAGATAAAAGGACAGCAAAGACAATGGAAGAGAATGGAAGAACAAGCAAAGACAAGAAAGAGGAAAGGCAGCTGGGAAGATGATCATCTCTAAAGCAGAAAGAGCACAGCTCCTGGCCCAACTTGTCCAATGATGCTCTCCATGACTTTGAACAAGACGCCAAATGCTTCATATTCTGCTTCCCCATCTAGCAAGGGGGATTAAGAGTATGGATAAACCTCTGAGCAGAATTAGGGCCAACAGGCAGGAAGCACAGGGAGTCAATCACAAGGAGTGGGTAGAGAACACCTTTGTATCAGAGCTTCTGGAAGGTAAACTGGGCAGCACTCAACCGGTGAAACCCCTGAAAATTAAAAGGTTTAACCAGGAGCACAAAGCCAGTTAGTGACAGAAGTTGTTCTAGAACTCCAGCATCCTACATGCTATTTCCATTAAGCAGCCCCAGCTAAGCGCCAGACATTTCCACCCGGATGTCAAACCCTCATTGCAAACTCAAAACGTCTAAAAATGAATTAATTATCTTCCTACAAAGTAGGCTACACTTCCTGGTTTCTCTATTTCTATCAAAGGTGCTTTTTGCTCATCACAACAACTGGGACAACTCTCCCAAATGCTCGGGACCCCAAAAAGTAAAACAGACACATGGCTGAGGCAAGAACCAACTGTCAGCTTGCAACCCATCCCTTCGCCCTTAACTCTTTCCATGGCTAACAACATGTACATCCACAGGACAATCGCAAATGGCATGATACTGATTACAAAGGGCACATGCATTTGCCAATTATAAGGGGTACATCTTCAGCTAGTTACAAGTCAGATGTTCCCAAATCTATCCTGATATTTAAACAGAATACAAGAATCTTTCTCTGGAAGAACACTTTGATGACCACCTCCTTTCTTCTCCAAGTTAATTTTCAGACGAAAAAGCTTTAAAAGGGAGAATCGCATATATGAATTAAGACTACTCTACCTTTTCCTTAAGGCCAATCCTGATTTCTTGGGACTGTGTGTCATGGTCATTTGAGTATGGACTGATACCCACTGCCATAATGTGAATGTCTCCCCCAAATTTTATGTGTCAGAAACTTAATCCCCAATGCTACAGTGTCGAGAGGTGGGACCTCTGAGAGGTGAGTAGGTCATGAGGGCAGAATGAATGCTGTTATTGCAGGTGTAGGTTACCTATCACAGGAGTGAGTTCCTGATAAAGGGATGAGTTCAGTTGGCTGCAGTGGCTCATGCCTGTAATCCCAGCACTTTAGGAGACCTAGGCAGGTAGATCACCTGAGGTCAGAAGTTCGAGACCAGCCTAGCCAACATGGTGAAACCCCATCTCTACTAAAAATACAAAAAATTAGCTGGGCGTGGTAGTGCACACCTGTAATCCCAGCTACTCGGGAGGCTGAGGCAGAAGAACTGCTTGAACCCAGGAAGCAGAGGTTGCAGTGAGCTGAAACCGCACCATTGCTCTCCAGCCTGGGCAACAAGAGTGTCTCAAAAAAAAAAAAAAAAAATGAATTCAGCCTCTTTCCCTTCTCTGTCTCTTTCATTCTCTAATAACACTCATGCTCTCTTCCTCTTGTGCTACAGGACAACACAGCAAGAAGGCCCCTGGAAGATGGAGGACTCTTGCCCTTGGACTTCCCAGCCTGCAGAGCTGTAAGAAACAAATCTTTGCTCTTTGTAAACAACCCAGTCTCAGGTACTCTGTTATAGCAGCACAAAACAGACTGAGACATCCATGGTCCAGAAAATGAGATGTCAACCCTGGCTAACACTTCTTGTGTGATTTCAACTTCACCCTCAGCACCAGTCCTACACGCAGTGAGCCTCACCAGCTGTTATCTTAACATGTTTAAGTCTTCATAAACATGGGAAGACACCTGCTCTGATATTATCCAATTTGTTAGCTAAGCCTCACTAGATGAGCCTCACCAGCTGCTATCTTAACCAATGTTTAAGTCTTCAGAAGCATGGAAAGACACCTGCTGTGTTCTTATCTAATTTGCTACCTGGAACAAGACCCACTAAGGTCAGTACAAAAAGCATTCCTTCCATTCCACCATGCATCACTCTAGTTTCTCAGCATTTTATAAATATCTTCCTATTGTCACCTTTTACCTGGTTGTCTGCGGCTTTGGATTCGTTACACAAAATTTTACAGTCATAATAAGGATGTTATATTCAAGCAAACATACCCAACCCACGCCCCAGTTCAGCCACAGAATAAATGTTGAGTACTTTGCAAAGAAAACTGGTCACAACTGAATCCCACTTGATATACCAACATAATTTGCTTCTGAAAAAAAAAAGGCAGCTTACAAAATTAGGTACACATTCAGTTCATTTAGTCTCTGAATTCAAAAAGCTCAAAGTCTAGTGGGAAAGAAAACGTGCAATTGAACCATCCATATAGATATATAAAGTCATGTTCAAGAAAGGGAAGAACATTATCCTAAATAAGCTAAAAACAGCTGCTGCAATTAAGGACTAAATTTCACTCCAAGCTGCCTAGGGAAACCCAAGCTTTAAGATTCTCTCCTTGGCTAAGGGGAGAGAAATATATAAGTTCAAGCAAAGACAAATCTTGTCCTGAAACTAAAACTTGAAGATGGATCCTTCTATACAGGGCAACAAACAAAAATAAATAAATATTTGCAACAGCAGTTTCACTCATTGTGAAATATTTAAGCGACTGTCATGAAAACAATCTTTCTGTATTTTATGTAAGCCAGTGATATGGTCTGACTGAATGTGGCCCCCAATAATTCATACACTGGAACCTAAGACTCTAATGTGATAGTATTAAGAGATGGAGCCTTTAGAAGCTGATTAGGTCCATGAGCGTTCCTCCCCTCATGGATGGGATTAATACCATTATAAAAGGGCTGGAAGGAACTAGCAAGGCCCTTTTGTCTTTCTGCCTTCCACCATGTGAAAATGCAGCAACAAAGCACCATATTGGAAGCCAAGAGCAGCCCTCGCCAGAGGCAAAATCTATAGATGTCTTGATCTTGGACTTCCCAACTTCTAGAACTGTAGGAAATGAATTTCTGTTGTTTATAAATTAGCTAATCTAAGGTATTTGTTACAGCAGTAGAAACTAAGACAGGCAGAGTGGTTTCATGGTTAAGCACTGGCTGGGTGCAGTGGCTCATGCCTGTAATCCCAGCACTTTGGGAGGTGAAGGCAGCAGTTGGAAACCAGCCTAGACAACATGGTGAAACCCCATCTTTACTAAAAATACAAATATTAGCCAGGTGCGGTGGCAGGTGCCTGTAATCCCAGCTACTTGGAAGGCTGAGGTATGAGGATCACTTGAACCTGGGAGTGGAGGTTGCAATGAGCTGAGATTGTGTCACCACACTCCAGCCTGGGTCATAGAGGGAAACTCCACCTCCAAAAAAAAAAAAAAAAAAAAAAAACAGCACTTTCTAGTCAAAAACAGTGTTAGATTTTAATCCTACCTCTGCCCTTATTAGCTAGGTAAATAAGTTGCTTGACCTCTGTCAGCCTGTCTCCTCTTCTGTAAAACTAGGGTTTTAATACATACTGAAGAGAACAGTACTGTTGTAAATATTAAATAAGATAAACAGCCAGGCATGGTGGCTCACATCTGTAATCCCAGCACTTTGGGAGGCCAAGGCGGGAGGATCACTTGATGTCAAGATTTCCAGACCAGCCTGGACAACAGAGCAAGACCCTGTCTCTACACAGACAAAAATAATAATAATAATAATTAATTAATTAATTAATTAGCTGGGCACAGTGGTACACACATGCAGTCATAGCTACTCGGGAGGCTGAAGTGGGAGGATCATTTGGGTACAGTAATTTGAGACTTCAGGGAGCTATGATCACAGCACTGTACTCCAGCCTAAGTGACAGAGCAAGACTCTGACTCTAAAAAGATACAATACGGAAAGCACTGTACTTAGCACCAGGCATCTGCTCAGTGAGTATCACCAGTAATTATTTGCTAAGGATTATATGAAGCAGGATGCAGGGGCAACAAGAAGTCATGGACGAATTAGATTGATGCCTGGATTACATACTGGATTACAAAGGAGGGTCAGTGAGACCTGACAAAGGGCAAGCTTCAGGGAGAGGCTGGCATGTAAACCACTGTGCTGAGGGATCAGATGTGAGCAGCAAAGCACCAGCGGGTTCCAGTGCTGAATGGTGTCAGCAAGCTCTGGCAGTATCATGCAGAAGGGGCTACTTGAATGGAAACTGCCAGAGCCAAAGAAGAGTCCATTTTCTGGGTGCCAGGAAGGCTGGCTAAATGGTCATATCAAAGAAAAGATATTGAGAGGTTAAAACCAAAAGGGATGGTTCCTGTTAATGGGGTCAAGGAACTGGTACATTTCTTGACAGAGTAATATACTAAAGAGGCCATGTATGGTGGCTAACACCTGTAATCTCAGCATTTTGGGAGGCTGATGCTGGAAGATCACTTGAGGCTAGGAGTTCAAGACTAGTCTGGGCAATATGGTAAGACTGTATCTCTAGAAAAAAATTTGAAAAATTAGTCAAGCATGGTGGTGTATGCCTATAGTCCCTGCTACTCAGGAGGCTGAGATATGAAGATCACTTGAGCCCAGGAGCTTGAGGCTGCAGTGAACTATGATCTTGCCACTGCCCCCCAGCCTGGGCAACAGAGGGAGACCTTGTCTATAAAAAAATTAATTAAATAACTAAAGAGCGTCATTCACATTAACTTGAAATGATGCCCTTTTGTGATGGTCAATTTTATGTGTCAACTTGACTGGGCCATGGGTGCCCAGATATTTGGTTGAACATTATTCTGGAAGTGTCTGTGAGGGTGTTGCTGGATTAGGTTAACTTTTGAACTGGTAGCCTGAGTAAAGCAGATTCTCCTCTCCAGTGTGGGTGGGTCTCATCCAGTAATGAATAGAATGAATAGGCTTACATGGAATGAACACACTGAGTAAGAAAGAATTTGTTCTTCAAACTGTCTTCAAGCTGGGACATCCGTCTTATTCTGCCCTTGAACTCAGACTTGGACTGGAGCTTTTCACTATCTGATTCTCAGGTCTTCAAACCAGACTAGAACTATACCGTCAGCTCTCTTGGGTCTTCAGCTTGCTGACAGCTGACTGTGGAATTTTCAGAGTCTGTAGCTGCATGAGCTAATTCCTTACGATAAATCTCTTTAAAGTGATACAGATAGATAGATAGATAGATAGATAGATAGATAGATAGATAGATAGATAGATAGAAAAATAGAGATACATGATAGATGATTGATGGATGATTGATAGATAGAAAAATAGAGATACGTGATAGATGATTGATGGATGATAGATAGATAGATAGATAGATAGATAGATAGATAGATAGATTCTGTATCTTTGGAGAACCCACATTAATATACCTTCTTTTTTTTTTCCTCTACAGTACCAAAGACCCAGGCACATTGCATGAGGGTAGTATATTATTCTGAGCAAAGCCCTGAGTGTTCTGCAGGGCTTCTAAAGCAGTACTACTCAAAGTGTGGTCTATAGACCACTGCCAATTGCACACCATTTGTTGCTGGTCTGCAGTGAGATAAGTACAAGAATTGAGAGAAAGCATTGAAATACCAATTTAGAGCATTGCCCCAACTTCTAAGCACGTGACCAGTGGACTTGATTTTTGTATATTTTTGCTTCTTTTATTTTTCCTGGTAATTCTTTCTTACCGTATTTTTTTAAAGTATCAGTCTACACAAGACTGGAAACTAAAAAAAAAAAAAAAAAAAAAATTAAAACTGGTCCTTCCTCACAAATAGTTTGAGAAGCACAGCTCTAAAGTATTTAATTTATGTTGTATAGATTTGTGATAATGAACCACAGAGAGAGGAAGAAAACCATTTGGAGAAATGCATCTTAACTTGTCCCTGAAACTTTTCCAAAGAGCTTAAGACTTCTTAAAAGTCTTAGATGGACTTCTGAAAGAAGTTGAAAGACTTCAGTTGATTCCTGAGCTCTCTATAGGGTGCTGGAGAAGTACATGGCATCTCTTGCAGACTTGACGGCAATCCACGTCCTACAATTACCAGACATACGAGGGGCAATATTGATCTTGCATGCTAAAGGTTAAAGAGCCTAACCAGCCCTGATAGAGCCTTTGCCAAATTCCTGTAAAAACAACCACGAAAGCACACCAAAATAGTGATATTCTCAACGACACCAATGCCAGGGTATGGAAGAAGCTTCCATAAAATCATTACAGTTAGGATTAGAACGACGAATAATCAGTGGTGCAGCCTTGACCAATGAGAACAGCAGGCAATCACCCTTCTGACTGTGTTGGAATTGCTTTATTCAAGCAGCCAAGGTCAAATCCCACCACTGACCTTTCCGCCACTGTGAAGCAACAACCTTTTTCCTCCAGCTACTCATGGATCATAACTCCCAGTATGCAAGGTGGCTAGAAATGGAAAGTCTGAGACATGAACCCTGTACATGAAGATGAGAAATTGGCTGCAAGGCACAGGTGTTGGTGAGAAGGACCCCAGGAGTAACGACCTATGGGGATCATGATTTTTCAAGCATTGCTTCAGAAAGGAAAAAAACTGCAGAAGGCCTCGAATAACCCAGAAATATATATCTCCTCCTCTCAGTTCAAGAGCTACGTGGTGGGGACAAGAAGATCTCATCTTACTCCAGCAAAGATGCTCTCGACAAAGGCCAGCTAGACCCTGGACATTTGGCTAAGCGCTTATAAAACAGTTTTATTCCCTTGCTAAAATCCTGCAGGGGCATGCCAGTTGGCAAACACTGGGTTTGGACAGATCTCAAATCAGACAAGAATGAGTAAGCAAAAACATTAACGTAGTAGTTCTGTGTAAAAATTCTGCATCATTAGAGAAGGAAGAACTTTCAAGAAGAAGTAGAGCAAAAGCCTATTGGCAACAATGCTATAATACAAGAAAGGACAATTTTACAAACTTTCTGTTTTATGACCTAAACTTTTCAGCAAGGTGTCTATGACATAGGGATGCAAATTCATAAAGAAATATCAGAGTGAGAAGAAGAGATGTCAAGACAAAAAGAAAAGGCAATAAGCTGAGAGGTAAGCCAGTTTGGAAAAGGTGCAGACACTTGCCAACAAAGGAGAAATCCAAAAACAGTAACAGAATGAAAATCTGCATTAATGGCAATGAAGAGTATTTCAAAGAAACAGAAATTTTAGCACATACCATAATGCACCCATGTACCCACCACCCAGATTTAATGATATTTTGCCTTCTTTGCTTAGATTTTTTTTAAAGAAATAACATACTACACTGAAACCCTTACCACCTACTCTATTCCTTCACTTCCCTCCCTCCACAGTGACAACTCTATTCTGGAGGTGGAACATATCCTTCCTGTCCATGCTTTTAAATTTGTCCACATTTTGATGTAACTATATAGAATATATTGTATTATTGCTGTGTCTATCTTTAAATTTACGTAAATGATATTACACCTTCCATACGCTTTTGCAACCTGCATGGTTCACTCTATATTGGCTTTCTGGGATCTATCTAAATCCATACACATACACCTAGTTAATTAATTTTTAACTGCTCAACAGTTTTCCATTGTACAAATACCCAATTGTATAAATTACACAATTGATGGAAAAGTGTGCTGCAATGAATATCCCCATGTGTCTCTTTGTAGTTCTCTGAACTGCATACCTAAATAAAATACTACCTGCTTGTTGAGTATGCAAATCTTTACCTTTATTGGATTTAGTGAAATTGCACTCCAAAGTGATTGGGTTATTTATTAGTATATAATAGTTATTTATTGATATATAATAAATTACCCCTGAACTTTGTGGCTTAAAATAAATATTTATTATCTCAGGTTCTGTGGGTCAGAATCAGGAGCTGCTTAGCTGGGTGGTTCTGGCTCAAGGAGTCCTCTCTGATTGCAGTCAAGACACTGACTGGGGCCACCATCATCAGAAGGCCTGACCGGGGCTGGAGGATCCATTTTCAAGATGGCGCACTCACATAGCTCTTTGTTCATGTAAGTTGGGAGCACTCACATGGTTGCCAACATGATGCCACTAAACATGGATTTGGAAAGAGATGTTCACAAAAGGTCTCACTTTCTTGTGGGTCTCTCCATAGGGGAGCTGGATCACCCCAAGCAAGTGATCAAAGAGACAGGATCAGGGACTCTTATGACTTGGTCTTGGAAAACACACACCGTCACTTCTGCCACATTATTTTCATTAGAACTGTGTCACTGAATACAGCCAACACTTAGGGGGAAAGGAATTAGACTCCACCTTTTGAAAAATGGAGTATCAGAGAATGTTTAGATGTGTTTTAAAACCACCTTAGTGATTGTGACAATTTACAGATCCACCATTAGTCTAGGAGTGTGTCAATTTCCCTGATAGCCTTGCCAAAACTTGGTATTAGCAGACTGTTTCATTTTTAATTGGATTTCCTTGACTGCTAGCTTAAGCATCTTTTTGTATGGCTTTTGCCCATTCAATTTCTTCTGCTACAAGTGTGCTTTTCATCTTTATGTATTGGATTGTTTATAATTTTTGCACTGCTTTGTCCTTCTATGTTATTGTCCAGTGTCTAATTTCAATCTTATTTTTAACCCCTTTTCCTCCAAAATTAGTCAGTATTATTGTTTCTTACAACCGATGCTTATCTAAACTTTTCCACAAGTTTGCCAATTTTCTGCTCATCACTCGTTCTTGCAGGCTACTCTTTCGTTCCAGATTCAATTTCTTTTTCAGTGACGTGTAAATGTAAATAAGGGGCTATAAATGGCAAGCTTTCTAAGTCTTTGTCTTAAAAAGTCTTTATTTCAACTTCATTTGAATTACAAAGGTTAACCTAGTAGAGAATTATAAATTAACGATTTTCTTAGCACTCAGAAAATGTTTTGTTTCTGATGAGAAATCTATAGGTATACTTGCTGTTCACCTATTCATACTCATTCTGGACAATTCTAAGTCATTATGTTTTCAGATATAGGCACTCTCCAAATCTCTTCATTTTCTTTTTCATAAGCTCTTACTAGATGTACGTTGGACCTCTCTGTTCAAGCTAGATTCTCTTGACTGGTTCACCCAAAAGCTATTCATAGTTCATCTGACCAAGGAAGCTGGGAAGCCAATAACTATTTTCCAGACTCTCTTGCTACTAAGGTTCGGGATGAAAGTTAGTTCTAATATTCAAAAGCTCTTACACAAAATTTGCAATATAGACATGAGGTGAAGGCAGTGGTATACTGGTAAATGTTTAGCACTCGCTCTCAAAAAGAAGCAGTCTTGATGTGTAGTGTTTTCCATTTTCATGGTGTAAATATTCCCACAAGGGCCAATTCCAAGCTCCCAACATGTGCCACTAAACATGGATTTGGAAAGAGATGTACAGCAGTATATCAGCATACCGCCACGCAGCATCTCCGCCACACACACACACACACACACACACACACACACAAGACTACATTAACCACAAAATCACAAATAATAGTAAAATGTAGCAAAACGATTAGGAAGTGATGAATTTTAAATATTTATTACCTTGATTTTTTAATTTATTTCATGGTAAGTTTATATTCCATTTTTAAGAATGAACGCATAGGCTGAGTGTGGTGGCTCACACCTGTAATCCCAGCACTTTGGGATGCCAAGGTGGGAGCCAGGAGTTCAAGACCAGACTGGGCAACATAGCAAGACCTCATCTCTACAAAAAATAAAACAATTAGCCGGGCATGGTGGTATGTGCCTGTAGTCCTAGCTACTCGGGAGGCTGAGGTAGGAGGATTGCTTGAGCCCAGAAGTTCAAGGCTGCAGTGAGCTAAACCCCTGTACTCCAGCCTGGGTAACAGAGAATGAGACCCTGTCTCAAAAAAAAAAAAAAAAAAAAAAAAAGATGCATTTAAAAATCACCTCACAAAATCCTTCAGAATGTAAAAGTGGGTTCTCACAAGCCAGTATGAGCTGGCTCCAGCATGTCACTGTTTCCTTGCCATGTGTGACTTTCTACAGAAAAGAAGACATGAAAACATGACATTTTCCTGCAGCAACATTCCATTGTTCACACTCCAGTTTCTTGGCTGTGACAAAGCAGCTATGGGGGTGGTAGCAATGGCTTCTGAATCCCCAGATCACAGCTCTAGGGGACCATTCTCCAAATGTTGGGAAGTCAAGAGAATGTTGCAGGGACAACATACTGCAGTGGCAGCCTCAGTGGTAGAAACTCTCCTGGAGAGTTGGCTTTGAATTATTCTGGAAGTCATGCCGGACCACCACCTAAAATCCACTCCTTCAACCCTTGAACAATTACACAAGCATCAAATCCCTCATATTAAATCCCTGCCTGCTTAAAATACCCAGAGTGGTTGCTGGTTCTTGAACTAAGTCTTGACTGATACCTCATAGTATTGTCCATGTTCCTTAAACTCTTTTAATTGTTCACATTTTTACCTCTCTGTGTATCTCAGAAGTAATCTCCTCAAATTATTTGCAAATTTACAATTTCTCTTTTCAGTTTTTACTGAATTGTGGTTGAACCTGTCTGCTGAATTTTTTATTTAAATGACTATATTTTCCATTTCCAAAAGTTTACTTTGGTTCTTTTATAAACACACCTCTTATTTTTCACTGAGTATGAATCTTTCATTATGATTCTTATACTTTCTTTCACCTTTTAACCATTTTTAAAAATTTTTTTTGAGACAGAGTCTCGCTCTGTCACCCAGGCTGGAGTGCAGTGGTGCAATGTGAGCTCACTGCAAGCTCCGCCTCCCAGATTCAAGCAATTCTCCTGCTTCAGCATCCCAAGTAGCTGAGATTACAGATGTGCACCACCATGCCTGGCTAATTTTTGTATTTTTAGTAGAGACAGGATTTCACCATGTTGTCCAGGATGGTCTCGAACTCCTGCCTCAAGTGATCTGCCCACCTTAGCATCCCAAAGTGCTGGGATTACAGGTGTGAGCCACCGCGCCTGGCCCTTTTAACCATTTCTAACTGACTTATTTCATATTTTTCTTCAGAATGTCATTCTATAATTTCCATTTCTGAAGGCACTAATCCTCTTTTTGTACTACCCTGATTTTCCTAGGTGACAAACTGTTTCCCAGTGCGGCCTGTCATTGTTGAGGGGAGGAACCCCAGTAACCTTTACAACAGGTGACGCTTTCCCATTGGAGTTCCAAGTTCACAGAGATCCCCGTCCATCACACAGGGCGTCTCACCAGTTTGGAAGCAGTAATTAGATAAATTCCCTAACTTAGAATCCTGCACCACACAGGTAGTGTACATTTGGACAGCGCATCCCCTGGAACACTGGCTTAGAGTTTTGATTTGTCACTGTAGCATCTGTCTTTGGCAGCCATTGCTCTGGGAAGAAATAAGCATCACTGCTACTTTGCTGGGCCAGTGGTGAGACTGAATCTAGCTCCCACTTGTAAGTGAAAACTGTAACCTCCACCTCCCAGATTCAAATGATTCTCCTGCCTCAGCCTCCCAAGTTGCTGGGATGACAGGCATGCACCACCATGCTCGGCTAATTTTTGTATTTTTAGTAGAGACAGAATTTCACCATGTTGGCCAGGCTGGTCTCGAACTCCTGACCTCAAGTGATCCACCTGCCTTGGCCTCCCAAAGTGCTGGAATTACAGGCATGAGCCACCGTGCCCGACCACATGTTGAAATTCTTATTGCCAATGTGACAGTATTAGCAGATAGGGCCACTGCACTCCAGCCTGGGCAACAGAGCAATACTCCGTCTCAAAAAGAATTTCAACATATGACTTTTGGGGAAACACAAACATTCCATCCATGAATAGTAAGTTGCTATTAGGTTGTGCGAGAGTAATAGCAGTTATTGCCATTACTCTTACACCAACCATTACTCTTTGCCATTACTTTTTTTTTTTTTTTTTTTTTTTTTATTTGTGGAGACTGAGTCTGGCTCTGTCGCCCAGGCTGGAGTGCAGTGGCCGGATCTCAGCTCACTGCAAGCTCCGTCTCCCGGGTTTACGCCATTCTCCTGCCTCAGCCTCCGGAGTAGCTGGGACCACAGGCGCCCGCCACCTCGCCCGGCTAGTTTTTTGTATTTTTTAGTAGAGACGGGGTTTCACCGTGTTAGCCAGGATGGTCTCGATCTCCTGACCTTATGATCCGCCCGTCTCAGCCTCCCAAAGTGCTGGGATTACAGGCTTGAGCCACCGCGCCCGGCGTTCTTTGCCATTACTTTTAACGGCAAAAACCGCAATTACTCTTGCACCAACCTAATAAAACAGAGTATGTGGCTTAAACAACAAACATTTGTTTCTGATGGTTCTCAAGCCTGGAAGGCCAAAATCAGGGTGCCAGCTTGATCAAATTCTTGATGAAGACCCTCTTCCTGGTCTACAGGTGGCCCTCTACTCATTGTGTCCCCATGAGGTGGACGGCAAAGAGAGCTCTGGTCTCTTTGTCCCCTTATAAGAGGACATTCATGAGGATTCCACCTCATTAGCGAATGAGGCCTCCACCTCTCACTCATTAGCAGATAGGGCCTTTAAGAGATGAGTGGCTCACTATATTATGACCTAATCCCTCTCAAAGGCCCTATCTGCTAATACCACCACATTGGCAATAAGAATTTCAACATATGGTCAGGTGTGGTGGCTCGTGTCTGTAATCCCAGCACTTTGGGAGGCCAAGGCAGGTGGATCACTTGTGGTCAGGAGTTCGAGACCAGCCTGGCCAACATGGTGAAATCCTGTCTCTACTAAAAATACAAAAATTAGCTGGGCATGGTGGTGCATGCCTGTCATCCCAGCTACTTGGGAGGCTGAGGCAGGAGAATCACTTGAACCCGGGAGGTGGAGGTCACAGTGAACCAAGATCGCGCCCCTGCACTCCAGCTTGGGCAACAGAGCAATACACCATCTCAAAAAAAGAAAAAAAAATTCAACATATGACTTTTGGGGAAACATAAATATTTAGTCCATGAATTTCAGGGGACTGGGAAACCGGAGTCTCATTTCCTGTTTCCTGCCTGTGCCATTCCAAGACCACATCTTTTGTCTCTGCATGAACATTAAAACCCCATCACCAGAGCTTTCTGGGGGACAGGGAGGTTCCTGCTGTTGAGTGGTACCCACTCCTATGCTTATGTCCCTGGGCTCTGAGTTTCCCATTCCTTCCTTTCTTTCCAAACTAACTGATTTTATTCATCAGAGCTTAGCCAGGAAAACAGAGCCTATATCAGGCCGTTCAACAGGAGGATTTAAAACAGCCATCTACTAAGTTGTTGGAAGGGTGGAAAAGCCAAACAGAGATACTTAGCAGAGATTAGAGATGGCAGCAACGTATTCCCACCCCCAACCTGAAAGGACGTAGGGAGAGGGTGGTACTATCAGAGCCTCAAAGTTGAGTTTCCCTAAAGGATCTAGCACCGTGGTAGGGGCTGCCCAATAGGAACTAAAAGGAGAGATGGAAAGGCTTTGCTCTGCCAAGATTCAAAGCAAGAACCACTGAAAAGACATAGCCACTGCTGGCTTTGACATTTGTCAAAAGCAGATCGAGATGGGGAAAATACCCCAGCCTATCTCTTTTTGCCGCCTTTTCATTTCCTGCTGGTGCCTCCCTTTGGCCAAATCAGTCAGCAGCCTATTGCCAGGGAATCTGGAAATGTAGTTTGCAAACATCAAGCCCTACCATGCCCAGTAGGAGAAAAAGGCAGATAAATCCATAAGAAAGCAGGCAGATGACCAGCACAGTGACACGTTTAATATTTTTTTCTATTTTATTCTGCATTTCTATGTTGATAGCAAAAAAAGCACCCATGTTAGCTTAAGACACTGACAGAGGTAGATCTCCAAGTGACAATTTCGAACTTCAAGGATAAGGAGAAATGCTCCGAGCATTCAGGTAGAAAATACAGGTTACTGGTCAAGCATGGTGGCTCACACCTGTAATCCCAGCACTTTGGGAGGCCAAGGCAGGCAGATCCTTTGAGATCTGGAGTTTGAGACCAGCCTGGCCAACACGGCAAAACGCCATCTCCACTTAAAAAATACAAAAATTAGCCAGGCATCATGGTGTGGACCTGTAATGCCAGTTACTCGGGAGGCTGAGGCAGGAGGATCACTTGAATCTGGGAGGCGGAGGCTGCAGTGAGCCGAGACCACACCACTGCACTCCAGCCTGGGCGACAGAGCACCTCACAAAAAAACAAAATGAGATTCAGTTTCCTTCAGAGTAATAACGGCTTCTGAAGGTTCCTCTAGAAGCAGCCACAAAAACAACACTATCTCCACCTCCTGCCACCTTGAAAGGATCACTTAAAATAAGTAGAGAAGTTTACGAAGTAAATCATGAGGCAATATTTTAAATCAAATGTAACAGAAAATAAAGTTCTCACTTCAAACAATTCATACTAAAAAACACTGAAGTACAGTGAAGTACAAGTGAAGGATGATGGTCATTTTATGTTTGAGGGTAAAATTCAAAATGATAGCATATGAGTCATAAACTTCTATGTACCGTATCATAGCACTGTAAAGTAAAAATAATTTAAATGTAAAGAAAAACTGGCTGGGCACAGTGGCTCACACCCATAATCTCCACACTTTGGGAGGTTGAGGCAGGAGGATAACTTGAGGCCAGGAGTTCCAGACCAGCCTGGGCAACATGGCAAAACCTCATCTCTATGAAAAATTTAGAAATAGCCTGGCATGGTGGTGCGCACCTGTAGCCTCAGCTACTTGGGAGACTGAGGTGGGAGGATCGTTTGAGCCCAGGAAGTCAAGGCTGCAGTGAGCATGATGTTGCCACTGCACTCCAGCCGGGACGACAAAGCAAGACTCTGTCTCTAAAAAAGTAATACATACATACATACATACATACATAATTTTTTAAAATTGTTGAAGTCGGCCAGGCGTGGTGGCTCAAGCCTGTAATCCCAGCACTTTGGGAGGCCGAGACGGGTGGATCACGAGGTCAGGAGATCGAGACCATCCTGGCTAACACGGTGAAACCCCGTCTCTACTAAAAAATACAAAAAACTAGCCGGGCGAGGTGGCGGGCGCCTGTAGTCCCAGCTACTCGGGAGGCTGAGGCAGGAGAATGGCATGAACCCGGGAGGCGGAGCTTGCAGTGAGCTGAGATCCGGCCACTGCATTACAGCCTGAGCGACAGAGCGAGGCTCCGTCTCAAAAAAAAAAAAAAAATTGTTGAAGTCTTTAAAGACACCCTCTAAGCCTCTGATAAATTACCTGGATAAAAAATAGAAACAAAAAGGATATGAAGAAAAGTGGGTATTGTGCTATGAAGGCTAATTTAATGTGTGCGTTTGTGTGTGTGTGTGTGTGTCCCCCAGAGATCCGTCAAATTATCAGATATAAGACCACAGAGCAAACTTCAGCATAGGTATTTCAAAAGTTGGTCTACCATAGTTGAATATAAGTGAGACAATAATAAAAGTCAATACTTTCAGTGTATACTGCTCGGGTGATGCGTGCACCCAAATCTCACAAATCACCACTAAAGAATTTATGTAACCAAACACCACCTCTTCCCTAAAAACCTATGGAAATAAAAAAAAATTTAAAAATAGAATAGAAGCTAAAATTGAAAATTTTATTACATTCCCCAAAATATCTCCTAGGTCAATGTTTAAATTAAAGTTATAATTACAGGCTATCTTTAAAGTAAAGAAAATGGCAACAACACTTATTATTTAAAATAATAAAAATAATACTTATTTTAAAAAATCAGAGTGTAGCAAAGGAGCATTCAGAAAGAAAGTTTTGTTATTTAAACGTTCTCTTTATCTTAAAGAAGAAAAAAACTAAGTCCTCAATGCTAACTTCTTAGTTAAAAAATAACAACAAAATAAATTAAGAAAATGGAAAAAAACAGGAAATAATGAAAGCAGTGAATTAGAAAACAGATAACTTGAAAGAGCTAGTTCTCCAAAACAAAAGCAATAAACAACAAATCTCTGACAAGTTTATTAAAACAAATATAGAAAGCATAAATAGATAACATCCTGAAATATAGGAATTCTACATGCAACTCCAGACTAATAAATTTTAAAACACTAGTTAAATGAATAACCTTGCTCTCAAGATACAGAAATTGGATTTTTTTTCTTTTTTCGCAAAAACAAGATGATTTAATATTATTCACAGTTATTGAAAACCTTGACATAACACTTTGTTATACAGTGATTTGAAGATCTGGTTTTGGGTTGAGCTTATTTCCAGACTTTACTTTCATGTCTGCCATAACCAAAAATACACCTCCGTAAGAGACACAGATTCTAATGGAAGAAAAATGTCATTGGCAGTATTTACGAAGTCATAATATTCATTCTTCAATTCCATCTGACAAGCATGCCAAGGTTTTTGCTGACATTTGGCTGGTAAAGTTTCATCTTCCCTAACGTCAACGGATGATTTTGCAAACTGAAAGCAGTTGCATTTTCATATTTTTAACAAATGAGTCTGAAACTCCCTTGATCTCTTCATTTGGAAGTTTCTCACACAGCTGACAAAGTTCTGTTTCCAGATTTTTGAACTTTACGGAGTAGAGTGTGTAGATAATGCACTCACCATCATTTTTTTTTTTAAGCTACAAAATCACATAATAGTTGAAACATTTCCAAAAACATCTATTTTAAAAAATGTTCTTTCCATAGCATAAGGTTCCTTTGAGAAGCAGTGATTTCCTCAATCTTTGTTAAAATGTCATCTTTAACTGTGTATGGCCAACAACATCCTGCCATCTCAGAAAAGACCAGAAAATGTGGATCATTTGACTGTTTATGACAAAAAGCATGCCACTCTTATTTGTGTTTGACAATTCTTTTGAGAACTTTGCCCCAAAATAAGACGCACACTTTACTGTGGCACAAAAGCCACCTGCAGCCGTCTTCCATCTCATTTCAAAGATGTAGGCCAGTGAGAGTCAATAGAGATTTCCATTTTAAATTGTCTTTTGGAAGTTTGTTCATCGTTTTGACCAACTTCTGTCCAATCTGATGAACTCCTCAGTGTTCTAACTCATAGAGTAACTAATGAAGGGCTCCTTTTGCAAGCAAAGGAAATGTCAACTTGATCACTGTCCGGGGGTCTACTTGGGCCTGCTAGATCAGCATGATCAAAAGCTGAGGTTTCTTGGTAGGTGTTTTATAAAGCCTCTTGCCCATTATCTATTAGTCTAGTTGAAGCAAATTAATATAATCTGTCAATTCCTGATATGGTTTGGCTGCAATCCCACCCAAATCTCATCTTGAATTCCCACATGTTGTGGGAGGGATCTGGTGGGAGGTGACTGAATTATGGGGGCAAGTCCTTCCTGCACTGTTCTTGTGATAGTGAATGAGTCTCAAGAGATCTGATGGTTTAAAAAAAAAAAAAAAAAAAAAAAGGACAGGGTGGGGGGAGTTTCCCTGCACAAACCCTCTTTTTGCCTGCCGCCATCCACGTAAGACGTGACTTGCTCCTCCTTGCTTTCCTCCATGATTGTGAGTCCTCCCCAGCCATGTGGAACTGTAAGTCCAATTAAACCTCTTTCTTTTGCACATTGCCCAGTCTCAGGTATGTCTTTATCAGCAGCTTGAAAACGGACTAATACAATCCCCCTAACCAGGCACTTGTGTCACAAGTCACTGGAAAGTACCACTGTCAATACCTCCCAGTGTGAGATGCTCTCCTTTTCCTAAACACTTCACACCAGACCAGAGGGCACATGGGCAATTGAAGGCGCCAGTGTCATTCTCTACTGCAGATAATCAGTAAAGTATAATTTCCTCCTTTCATTCTTACACCCCAAAAAATCACCTTACATGCCCTCCCCTTTGAAAATCAGGCAGAGACATTACCATAAAACAAGGAAAAAGACAAGAAGCCCATTATGTCTACTATTAAATAACACTATCCCCGAAATTCTACTTAATGCAGTGAGACATGAACAAAATAAGAGACTGTTTAAGAGGAGAAAACTAAAAAATAAAAATGAAAAGCCTAGAGTGAAATACATGTAAATACTTAACTCATCTTTCATAGTTAAGAGACACTCAGAGTTTAAGTAAAACAAAAGAAATTACAAAGGAAAAGATGAATAGCCTTGCCAGTGTAAAAATATAAACTTCTCAACATTATAAACAGCATAAATAAAGGTAATAGGAAAACAGGGAACTCAAAGGCTCTATGGTCAGATAATTCACAAAACTGGAAAGACAAAGAATAAAGTATGCAAAAACAATAGTTGATCTCACAAGTAACCAAAGAAATACAATTTTTTAAAAGATGCTCTTTTCTGCTTATTTTTTACAAAAAAAAAAGGTGGGGGGGGAGTGAGACTGAGGTTGTGCTGTGTTACCCAGACTGGTTTCAAACTCCTGGGTTCAAGGGATCCTCCTGCCTCGACCTCCCAAAGTGCTAGAATTACAGGCCTGAGCCACCATGCCTGACCATGTTATCTGCTTTTTCAATGGGGGAGGGTTTTTGTTTCAAGGTTTTTGTTTTATTTTGTTTTGTTTTTTTGTTTGTTGTTTTTTTTCTGAGACAGAGTCTTGCTCTGTCGCCCAGGCTGGAGTGCAGTGGCACGATCGCGGCTCACTGCAATCTCCGCCTCCCAGGTTCACGCCATTCTCCTGTCTCAGCCTCTGAAGTAGCTGGGATTACAGGCACCCGCCACCATGCCCAGCTAATTTTTTGTATTTTCAGTAGAGACAGGGTTTCACCATGTTGGCCAGGCTGATTTTGAACTCCTGACCTCATGATCTGCCCACCTCGGCCTCCCAAAGTGCTGGAATGACTGGCGTGAGCCACTGCGCCCAGCCCTGTTTCAAGTTGTTTTTGACATGCTGGTGAGAATGTAATGGGACTGATACTTCACAGTAATTGAAACAACAGTTCAGAGGAAGTAATTTGGCCATTTTGCATCACAAGTCTGAAAAAAATAGTTCTGGCTCTTTGATCCTGTAATTCTATTTTTTTTTTAATCTGTCCTCAGATGTAGCCAAAGATTTGTGTACCAAGAAAAGGCATTGCATTGTATTTTTAATGACAAAAAAAAAAAAAAATGATGAAAACAAGAAAAAAAGAACAGCGAAAAATATAGCAATCAATAAGCAAAGTACATACGTATAAGAGTATGTTGTGGATCAATGAGGCTTACTAAAATTTTAATGACGTCCAAAAATCTTTATAATATACCACTAACTCTAAAAAGTATTTCAAGTGAGTAAAATGAACACATTTCTCTCTCCTAAAATTCCATTACAGTCATGATGTAGGGAACAAAATGGAATAAATGCATAAACACAGATGTATATTATTTTTAAGTATAAATTGTATTTGTTTAATTATATTTATAGCCGGGCATGGTGGCTAATGCCTGTAATCCCAGCACTTTGGGAGGTCAAGGCAGGGGCGGATCACGTGAGGTCAGGAGTTCGAGACCAGCCTGGCCAACATGGTGAAACCCCATCTCTACCAAAAATACAAAAATTAGCTGGGCATGGTGGCACGCGCCTGTAATCCCAGCTACTCGAGAGGCTGAGGCAGGAGGATCGTTTGAACCCGGGAGGTGGGAGGTTGGAGGTTGCAGTGAACCGAGATCATGCCATTGCACTCCAGCCTGGATGACAGAGTGAGACTCTGTCTCAAATAAATGAATAAATAAATAAATACATGTGCATAGAATATCAGGGAAAGACCATCATCGGCCCAAAAACTTTAGCAGATCCCTGGAGGGCAGGATGAATTCATCCATCTTTACAGATGTAATTGGGCAGAGGGAAGCCAGGCTGAAAAAGCAGGCAAACTAGAAAGAAAGTGGTGGAGGGAGAAGCTCTGAGAGCCCACAGAGAGTAGTCTCAGTCGGCAGGTGCTGACTAGGATCTGGACTGGAGACAGGGTGGACCAGGGGTGACTGATTTAAGTCTTTCATTTGGATCAGCTTGCTGGGTTTCCCACCCCTAGAAAAAGATCCTCTTAAAAGCAAGCAGGCCAGGCATCATGGCTCACACCTGTAATCCCAACACTTTGGGAGACCGAGGCAGGTGTATCACTTGAGGTCAGGAGTTCAAGACCAGCCTAGCCAACATGGTGAAACCCTGTCTCTACTAAAAATACAAAAATTAGCCTGGCACAGTGGCACGCGCCTGTAGTCCCAACTACTCGGGAGACTGAGGCAGGAGAATCACCCTAACCCAGGAGGCGGAGGTTGCAGTGAGCCGAGATCACACCCCTGTACTCCAGCCTGGGCGACAGAGCTAAGACTCTGTCTCTCATTAAAAAAAAAAAAAGCAAGCAGTGATCTGCCTGAGAAGATCTGAGGTTGATCCCCCAGGGCAAGGCCTTCCTCCCCTGGCATTTACATGGGGCATCCTGTTCACCCCTTCCCAGTCTCGAACCCTAAAATGAAGCCTGCTGGTCAGCATGCCCCACTGCTATAAAACGGTTTGCAGCCATTGGTCCCATTCAGGGAGAGAGGCTGCTTCTAAAACCTGCCTCTTATCACAGCCCGTCCCGTTCAGAAACGCAGGAATGGCAATGACCAAACAAGGGCTGCCAGACACTTGAAGAAAACCAGCATCACCCACAGCAGGACAGAAAAGGTGACCCTAGTCACAACAAGGATGATTCTGGAAAAAAGAAGAGACCTTGGAAGAATTTTAATGTAATGCTTCAGGGAGAGCTGAGAGGCTGCTTTAAAAAAAAAAAAAAAGTCTCAGATGAGGAATTTAAGAGAGTTTAAAAAACTGACGAAATAAGAAAGCAAATTCAAACTGTATACACAGCAAATTATTGCAGATGCATTTCAGAACAAGAGAACAGAGACCACGGAGAGGAAATAGTAGAAGAGAAATTCCCAGAACGGATGAGATGAAGGTTGAAACTGAAAATGCCTGTCAGCTGCTATATGGGATAAATGAAAAGACTCACAAGGAGCCAAAACCTCATAAAATTTCAGAACATCAGAATTCAAGAAAGCACCCAAAGCCCTAGAGGAAAGGACGGACAACGTTCTAATGAAGGTGATCATGCTGACATTAAACCACACGTCAGCAGCATCAGACACGAGATGACAGTGGAGCAAGCGGCCTGAACCTCACAGGAAAAATTAATTTACACCCAGTCAAAATCCAGTCAAGATAGGGGCTTAGAAAGTTTACAATTTGGCTGGGTGTGGTGGCAAAGGCCCGTAATCCCAGTACCGTGGGAGGCGCAGGCATTCCAGAACAGCCATCTCTACAAAAAAATACGAAAACAGGCCGAGCGCAGTGGCTCACACCTGTCATCTCAGCACTTTGGGAGGCTGAGGTGGGTGGATCACTTGAGGTCAGGAGTTCAAGACCAGCCTGGCCAACATGGTAAAACTCCATCTCTACGAAAAATACAAAAAATTAGCCAGGCATGATGGTGAGCACCTGTAGTCCCAGCTACTTGGGAGACTGAGGCACGAGAATTGCTTGAGCCCAGGAGGCGGCAGATGTTGCAGTGAGCCGAGATCGCACCACTGCACTCCAGCCTTAGAGACAGAGTGAGACTCAGTCTCAAAAAAAAAAAAAAGAAAAGAATCTGGGCCTCGTGCCATGCGTCTGTAGTCCCAGTTATCAGAGAGACTGAGGCAGAAGGATCCCTTGAGCCCAGGGTTTCAAGAATGCAGTGAGCTATGATTGTACCATTGCACTCTAACCTGGAGACAGAGCGAGACCTTGTCTCAAAAAAAATAAATAAAAGGAAGTTTACAATTCATAGACATCACCTAAAAAGAATCACTCAGTGAATTATTTCAGCAACATGCAAAAGGAATCCAAGAAATGAGAGAAAATGAGATCCAATTCATGAGATGGATTCTAACAATGGGTGAGAGCCCAGAAGACCACGGTGGGAGCAGGTGTTGTAAATCAGTGCCAAGGAGGACCAGTGAGTTAAAGAAATTGCATACCAGGCGGGCAGATCACCTGAGGTCGGGAGTTCGAGACCAGCCTGACCAACATGGAGAAACCCCGTCTCTACTGAAAATACAAGCCAGGCATGGTGGCACATGCCTGTAATCCCAGCTATTTGGGAGGCTGAGGCAGGAGAATCACTTGAACCCGGGAGGCAGAAACTGCATACACTTAGTGAGAAGGAGAAGCCAGCATCAATAGCAAATATCAAATAAATACAATGAGAGTAGGCTCACCCTCCCTCCTTCAGTCTTCTTTCCAATTTATTTATTATTTTCTCCTATAAATGTTACCGCACTAGGTGGGGTGTGCTGGCTCACATCTGTAATCCCAATACTTTGAGAGGCTGATGAGGCAGGAGGATCCCTTGAGCCCAGGAGTTTGAGACTACAGTGAGCTATGATCATGCCACTGTACTCCCACCTGGGCGACAGAGCAAGACCCTGTCTGGAGAAAACAAAAAGTAAATGTTATGGGATTAATTATATAATATTTGTTTCTGCAGTGAGTAATATTTATATAATCATAGTAATCATATTCACAAAATCTTTGGTTTTGAATTTGAAATTAATAGGAGAATCATGGAAATTTCAGACAGAGAACAAATGTTAGTGCCTGTCACTCTATGAGTCAGTAATACAGAAGACAAGTTGCAAAAAAGAAGAAAGAAATGAAGAGGTGCTAAGCCCTCCCCTCAAACCACCATCTTTCAGACTGGGAGGTCCAAAGGTATGGTTTCAAGTTAATAAAGAAAGGCTTAAGCTTATGAGCGAACGCAATAAAGCTATTCAATTCAGATTGGAAAAATTAAAAATGTGATTGGCAGAGCCTGGGATGGGAAAGGGGAAACACTCCAGTTCTTCCTGTCTTTCAAAGGAGAGGATGGGGGGATCCCATTTCAAGCGGATGCTCAAAACCACATAAGGTCGGGCACAGTGGCTCATGCCTGTAATCCCCGTACTTTGGGAGGCCAAAGTGTTCGGGGGCCAGGGGGAAGAGGGGATTGCTTGAGCCCAGGAGTTTCAGGCCAGCCCGGGCAACAATAGCAAGACCTCATCTCTACAAAATTAAAAGGAATTTAAAAAAAAAAAAAGTAAGCACTTTACATGGAGTGATTTCATCCACCAGAATCACTGGGATGAAAAATGGCTTAAAATGCTTGCCTCTGACATGGAGGGTCCAGCTACCAGCATCTCTTTTACGTGTATCTACTTATATTGCTTTTTATTATCCTATTCTTATATTACTTTTATTAAGTCAGGCCATAAAATCCTATGTAGGGCATAATCACAACTATATAAATATAATGACCTGGCCTACCTAGCCACATACATGTATATTTATATAGATATATAAAGTTCTTCAAAGGATATAAACTGAAACGTAAATACTAGTTATTGCTGAGTGATGAATTTACTGTCATTGTATACTTAGTTGTTTAAACTCTCCACACTTAGTGCCATGGGTCTATTTCATTTTTACAGCTAGAGAGAAATTAAAATGATTTTACAAATGAAAGAGCCTGGCTGGAATTTCCTCCACGTGGGAGTAAGGCCCCAGGAAGCCCTCAGACAAGACCAAGGCTGTCTCATGGCCACGGCTGGAGTGACCTGCAACCTCGCATGTGAGCTGCTATCTGCAGCTCAGGCCTCCAAAGAGAGAAAGCCTGGGCCGGAGCCCTTTAAGGACCCGTGTTAACAACTGGCTGTGTCAGCCAGGACAGACACGTGCCTCCCGCCCCAATTTTGATTTTGATTGGGACTGGCCCCCAGAGAATTGCCAAGACTTGCAAACCTTCAGGTAATTAGATGAACGCTCCTGCTCGAAGAAATTCTACACCAGCCTCACAAGGATGCCGGCGCTGGCCTGCCAACAGGAATGCTTTTGGCAGATGATTTCGAGTTGTTCTTTCCGAAAGTAATTACACAAAAAGTTCCACTGCTTGTTAAGGCTCCTCCTTAAGGCTGTTTTGATCTCTTTTAATTAATAAGTTGAATATGGAAGGATTTAATTGTGATGAATTTCTATGTAACTTCCTTCAAGATCCCCATGTAAAGTGGCCTGCTAAGTCCACCACACATTTCTAGCTGCTCAGACACCTGTATCAAACTGAGAGCTTTAGAGAGCTTTCTGCAAAGTTTGGGAGAATCCTGTTGGCTGAGGCCTCTCCCAAGGCAGTGAGAGGTCAGGGATTATTCAATCTACAGGAAATAACTACACAATGTACCCAACATTGATTGTTGAGAGTTCTCTAGAACAGCACTTTTAAGACTTCAGTAGCTTAGTTTGCTCAGGTTACCATAACAAAAGACTACAGACTGTGTGGCTTAAACAACAGAAATTAATTTTCTCATTGCCTGAAGGCTGGAAGTCTAAGATCAAGAGGTCAACATGGTCAGGTTCTGATGAGGGCTCTCTTCCTGGCTTACAAACGGCCACCTTCTTGCTGTCTCCTCACATGGCCGGGGAGAGACAGAAAGAGGGAGAGAGAGCAAGCTCTCTGGTATCTCTATTTGTAAGGGCACTAAATTCCATCATGAGGGCCCCACCTTCATGACATCATCTAAACCTAATTACCTCCTGAGGACTAAAGTTACCTTGCCCAAATTCCTATCTAAGGGGTCTAGGGAGGGAGTCATGCCCTACAAACCATAAATACTCATCAGATGGGTTTTATTTAACCTTGAATATCATGACTTACTTTCCAACCTGACACTGGCATAACATTACAAGACAAGGAAGAAAATCAAAAAATTTTATCCCAAAACATGTTTCTTTGCCATATTTTGAAATGGTCCTGCAAAGCTGTCCTTTGTGGGGAAAATGTGCATCTGTAAAGAATGTCTATTCACATAGCTAGATCTTTTTCTTCCAGGCCCTCCCAATCCTGAAGAGATTAAATAAGAGTCTAGCACTTTTTTAAAGGTCTAAATAGAAAGCATTTGTCATCTATCTATCTGTCTCTAAGGGCAGCCACTATAAGACTTCAGAAGAACCTTGGTCTCCACAATCTTTTATCTTAACCTAAACATTTCCTGTCTATGGATCCCAGGTCTTTAAGACAAACTCAACCGTCAATCAGAAGATGTTTAAATTTATGGTGTACCTGGTTTCTCCAGTTGCCCACCTGGCCTTCCCATCTGTACCTTCCTTCTTTTCTTTCCCTAATGTTCTAAAGCTTTTAAATAAACTTTCATTCCTGCTCTGAAAGAAAGAAAGAAAGAAAGAGAAAGAAAGAAAGAAAGAAAGAAAGAAAGAAAGAAAGAAAGAAAGAGAGAGAAAGAAAGAAAGAAAGAGAAAGAAAGGAAGGAAGGAAGGAAGGAAAGAAAGAGTAAGCAAGCAAGAAAGGATGTTTAAATATACCTATAGCCTGGAAGCCCCCACTTTGAGTTATCCCGTCTTTCTGGACCAAACTATTGTATTTCTTAAATGTATTTGATTGATGTCTCATCCTTCCCTAAAATGAATAAAACTAAACTGTGCCCCGTCTGCTGCGAGCACCTGTTCTCAGGACCTCCTGAGGGCTGTGTCTCAGGCCATGGTCACTCCAGTTGGCTCAGAATAAATCTCTTCAGGTATTTTACAGAGTCTGACTCTTTTCGTTGACACTCCCAAAACCCCATCTCCAGATAGCATCACATAGAGGAGAGGTGGAGTTTCAAAATGTGAATTTGGGGTTGGGGGACACAGTTCAGTCGACAGCACTAACCAGGTTGACAGCAAATATGATTGAAGACAGACAAAGTCAAGCAGGGGCCCTAGTCAGGCTTCTGTTTTTGGTTTTTGCTCTTTGTAAATTTTTTTTAAACTCAAATTAGCCCTATCTCAGCAGAAGAGGCTTTTAAGAGATTCATGCAGAAAGGTACAGGACCTCTGGAGATTAGCTTCATTTTGGCCAATTAACATAAAATGAATAGCATGTAAATTAGATTCATTCAATCCATCATTCAGGTGGAAAGCGTTTGAAACTTACTTGTTATTTTTGAGTTGACAGCATGAGAATGTTTGGAAATAAGACTACAGCACTGAGGACAAAGATTGCATTACTTTTTCCTGAGGTTTCTTCTCATTCTGTCATAAAACCGAGGGCATGCCCTACAAAGGCTGAAGCTCGTCTGGCCGCAAGAGAGGCCAGTTCATTCATTCGGTCGCTCGTGCGGTGGGCATTTAATGCATCTAATGGGCTGTGATCCCCGGATGGTATCACAGCAGAAGTCACAACCTGTGTCCTCGCAAAGCTTGCAGAATAGCTGTGATATGATATTATCTGGGCAATGTGACTGCCTGAGAACTAGGCATATTCAAAGAGAACAGAGTGGGAACTAGAAGCAACCTCCTGGCTGAGCCTCTGGTGCAGGTGCCATGGGGAGGTGATGCTGGGCACAGACTTCCCAATGCAGACCCAGACATTAGTGCCCTGCAGACAGCAGCCGGCAACAGGGATGTCACCAGTAGGACACAAGATCGTACCAACAGCCCCGCAAAGGACAATGAATGAAAGACGGCTGTTGACTCAGGACATTTGCTGGCAAGAGGAGGGTCCCAGCTGACAGGAGAAGCAAAAGGCAGATACAAAAAAAAATGAACACAACCTCACCCAAGAAGGTGAGTTCACCAGAAGGACATTTCGTGAGTCCTCTCACTCACTAACCTTCACAAAGACACAGTGATGGACAGAAATCTGCTACAAGAAATCAGAGCTTTTCTTTGCTCAAGATGTATAATACAACGACAGAAATCCACAAAGTAGGGCTGGGTGCAGTGGCTCACACCTGTAATCCCAGGACTTTGGGAGGCCAAGGCAGGTGGATCGCTTGAGGTCAGGAGTTTGAGGCCATCCTGGCCAACATGGCAAAACCCCATCTCTACTAAAAATACAAAAATTAGCCAGGCATGGTGGTGCATACCTGTAATGCAGAAAGATCATTTGAACCAGGGAGAAGGAGGTTGCAGTGGGCTGAGATCATACCACTGCACTCCAGCCTGGGCCACAGAGTGAGACTCTGTCTCAGAGATAAAGAAAAGAAAAGGAAAGAGAAGGAGGAGGAGAAGGAAGAGGGAGGGAAGGAGGGAGGGAGGGAGGGAGAGAGGGAGGGAGGGAGGGAGGAAGAAAGGAAGGAAGGAAGGAGGGAAGGAAGAAAGGAAGGAAGGGAGGGAGGGAGGGAGGGAGGGAGGGAGGGAGGGAGGGAGGAAGGAAGGAAGGAAGGAAGGAAGGAAGGAAGGAAGGAAGGAAGGGGAAATCCACAAAGTACCACCAAACCTCGAGCTGCTTGGATGCAATGCCCGCCCAGTGTCAAGCCCAATGTCAGATATAGAAGGAATATTTGAAAATGTTTGCTGAATGCACGAATGAATGAAGGAATGAATGATATGAGGGATCCTGTCCCCCTGAGAACTGCAATGAAAACATTGCAGATGGCATAAAATGATCAGTCCCCAGAGTTACCATCCTCCCATGTCCTTCTGGTGAACTCGCCCTCTTGGGTTAGATTGTGTTCTTTTTTTTTTTTTTTGGTCTCTGCCTTTTGCTTCTCCTGTCAGTTGGGACCCTCCTCTTTGTTCCTTCCTGGAACAAAACACAACCTTGAAGTTGGTGGGAGCAGAAAAATAAAAACTTGAGTGAAGAACTTTCATGGAGTCACAATGATTCTAGAAGCTTCCCTGGGGATCATTCCCATCTGGCATGTATGCAAGTACCAAAGGAAAACTTTGCATGAAATTTCATGCAACTAACTCATGCATGAAAATAGTAAACATTTTTAGAGGGCTCACTATGTGCTAGGCAATTCTAGGCAATGTTAAGTAATGTCTCAGTTACAGCTTATCCCCATTTTATAGATGGGGAAATGGAGCATAGGCCAATTAAATAACTGCTTCAAAACTGCAGTTAGTAAGTAGACCAGGCAGTTTAGCTCCAGAGGCAACAGCTTGCACAACATCTATAGCCTGCCTTTTTCATTTTCTCACCTAAGCCAGGAACCTGGAGGGAGGCTCTACGGGAGGAAGACTATTCAGAACTCATCCTGAGCCAGATGGAGAAGACACAACTAAAGGCATTCATTTATCCTAGAAATCCATGCCGGTCCTATTCATCTTTCTGAAGTCACATTGTGAGCAGGACCACCACTCTTTGAAACATACACATCAGTCTGTGTGCAAATAAATCCACTGGCACCCAAGAAGGGACTCAAAAGGGTCCCAAGGAACTCGGGAATGGACCCCTCTCTTCTGATGTCCCGTGCAAGATCCTGTGGCCTGGAAACACAGCCCTAGCAGGTGTCAAAGGTGCCACAGAAAAGAATAGGGGAGGGGGGCTCACATGGGTTACAAGGGACTCAAGGAACGGCAACGTGCATGACCAAGGGAGGGAAGCCACCTTCAAGAGCCCTTGGCGGAGGGCATGGGAGGGAAGCTGATGAATCAGAAGTGGCAAGCAGGGAAGGGCAGGGAGAGGCAAAACAAGCACAAGCGCAAGGTCCCCCGCTGTGCACTGTCGTCTCCTGTCCCACAGCCGGCCAAGAAACACAGCACTGGACCGCTTCCCACACTCTGCTCCAAGCCAAAGAGGTCCAAAAGCCAACCTCATTTAGTCATCTTCTCTCTACTCTCTCCTGAGATGACCTTCCTTCATCACCAGGTCCAGGGAGATTTGCTGACTTTGAATGAGAAACTTTACCTGTGCTTCCCGCTTCAAGGCTATCCAGGGCCAGGGGCAAGCCTCGACAAACTCCGATGCCCTCCAAGAGGCTCCTGCCAGCACTCTCTTCCCTAAGCACTGCGCCCTGTCACATCAGTCTGCCAGCATCCCCCAGGGATGCTCCCACGCTGCTCTCCATGTCTTCAGTCTCTGACTACTCGTGGCTACCGGCTGACTGTTATAACGTCCTGCTCACGGACTTGCTCAGGAAGGAGGCTTTCTGCAACCCTTAGGTCTCTAGATAAACAATGAGAGGCAGCCTAGTAGATTTGCCTGGTTTTCAAGCCAAACAGCCCCCGGACCCAGTCCTGGCTCTGAGAAACCCTAGACAGTGCAATGCTTCTCCGTCTTGGTTTTGCCTTGGATCAAATGGGAGTTGTAAGGTATCTACCTCATCGAGCCATGGTGAGGGTTAATCGAAATGATCCAGAAGATACTTACCACGGAGGCTGGTATGTGGTAAGAAGATAATGCATCCAGCTCTTGGCATTCGACCTACTACCCAGTAACAATGACTGCTTAATAACAACGGCAATGGCCTAGATGCAGCAGTGCTAATGTCAGTAGACAAGAAACAAAGGGCAGAACAAAAGGAATCTTGGCTTCCATGGTTATAATATTGACATCACCCTAGTGCCATTTAGACAACACTTTGGGTAGTGCCAGCTCTCAGCCATGTGCTGGCATGGTGTGGCAGTGGACATCTGATGCATCTGGTGACATCTACATCAAAACGCAAGAGCAGGCCAGGCATGGTGGCTCATGCCTATAATTCCAGCACTTTGGGAGGCTGAGATGAGTGGATCACCTGAGGCCAAGAGTACGAGACCAGCCTGGCCAACATGGTGAAACCCTATCTCTACTAAATATACAAAATTAGTCGGGCATGGTGGTGGGCATCTGTAATCACAGCAACTTGGGAGGCTGAGGCAGGAGAATCGCTTGAACCCGGGAGGTGGAGGTTGCAGTGAGCCAAGATCACCCCACTGCACTCCAGCCTGGCGACAGAACAAGACTCCGTCTCAAAAAAAAAAAAGGAGAAAAGGTATATATACAGTGGATCTTTAAACATGACATTGAACAGCACGGGTCTGCTTATGCATGGATTTTTTTCAAAAGTTACACCAAGTGTGCCTTTCTCTCCTGCCTCCCCTCCCACCTCCTCCCCCTCTTCCGACTCTGCCACCCCTTGGGGAACAAGACCAACCTCTCCTCCTCCTCTTCCTCCTCGTCTTCAGTCTATTCAACGCAAATATGATGAGGATGAAGACCTCCATGATGACCTAATTCCATTTAATGAATAGTAATAAATAGATTTTCTCTTCTATATGGTTTCCCTAATAACATTTTCTTTTACTAATAACATTTCATTTACTTTACTGTGAGAACACAATACATAATATATCAAATATACAAAATATGTGTTAACTGCCTGTTTATATTATTTGTAAGGCTTCCGGTCATCAGTAGGCTATTAGTAGCTAAGTTCTGGGGGGAGTCAAAAGTTATGCGAATTTTTTACTGTGCAGAAGGTCAGTACTCCAACCTTGCATTGTCAAAGAATCAACTGTATTTCCATTTTTCTTCCTTTTTTTTTTTTTTTTTGAGACAAGGTCTCACTCTGTTGCCCCAGGCTAGAGTCCAGTGGCTTGATCTCAGCTCACTGCAGCCTCGACCTCCCAGGCTCAAGCAATCCTCCCACCTCAGCCTCCCAAGTAGCTGGGACTACAGGCACATGCCACCACACCTGGCTAATTTTTTTTTTTTTTTAAAGAGATGGGGTTTTGTATCAAACTCCTGAGCTCAAGCGATCCTCCTGCCTCAGCCTCCCAAAGTGCTGAGATTACAGCCATGAGCCACCGCCGCACCTGGCCATTACCTGTATTTCAAGCAGAGTAAAGTGATCTGTGAAGGGTTTGAATGCCATAGCAAGGCTCAGACTTTGAAGAAAAACAGGAATGATCCAAAGAAACATGAAAGACCCAAGAAATGAGCATAGAAAAGTGATGGGAAAGAAGGAAGAGGAAAACAACAGTGGCTTCCAAGACCCAGCGGCAGAAGCGACCCACCACAGGCGCCATTTCCAGCTGTGTAAGATTCACGTCCCCAGGGGATACTGTCGACATTTCTGGACATTGCTAAAAGCCACCTGCCCTAGACTACAAGAAGCATTCTGGTTTCAACAAGTCACTCCCAGGCTGGGCTCAGTGGCTCACACCTGTAATCCCAGCACTTTGGGAGGCTGAGGCCAGAGTATCACTTGAGGTCAGGAGTTCAAGACCAGCCCGGCCAACATGGTGAAACCCCGTCTCTACTAAAAATACAAAAATTAGCAGGGTGTGGTGGTGCATATCTGTAATCCCAGCAACTCGGGAGGCTGGGGCAGGAGAATCGCTTGAACCCAGCAGGCAGAGATTGCAGTGAGTCGAGATCATGCCATTGCAATCCAGCCTAGACAACAGAGTGAGACTTCATCAAAAAAAAAAAAAAAAAAAAGCAAGTCACTTCCCTGTAATATTTTGGATTTTGTTGTTCACCCCATGTTATACCTATAAGCCATGTGCCCCAGGACAGACAGCGCTGTGCCACTTTGCAGTTGAGGGGACAGAAAATTGGGTTGTAGGTGAGCCATGTATACCAAGAGATCCTCGTGCTAGGAGATACTTTTTCTTTTGCAAATTCAAAATGTAACTTTGGAAAAGACGCCTCAGGTTTAGAAAATTCAGAAAGGACAAGTAAGTCAAAGAAAGAAGGACAACGACATCATTTAAAAGGAAAACAAACAGTTATGACAAGTTGAAAGATTTGGGACAACTGGAAAAATAGTGACCATAAAGATCATGATTATTTTCCTATTGAAAAAAAAATACGGATAATTTTAAAATAGAAGAGAGAATAAGGGAACATTTGCCCTATCATATATTTTTTTTCTTTTTTTGAAATACAGTCTCATTCTCTCTCCCAGACTGGAGTGCAGTGGTGTAATCTCGGCTCTGCAACCTCCACCTCCCAGATTCTAATGATTCTCGTGCCTCAGCCTCCCAAGTACCTGGGACTACAGGCATGCGCCACCACACCTGGCTAATTTTTGTGTTTTTAGTAGACACAGGGTTTCACCATGTTGGCCAGGTTGGTGTCGAACTCCTGACCTCAGGTGATGGCCCACCTCGGACTCCCAAAGTGCTGGGATTACAGGCACGAGCCACTGCACCCGGCCAATCATAAACTTTAAAGTTACTAAAATTAAACCAGGGTGGCACTGGCAAAAGAATGGATGGGAGAATGGAGAAGAAACAAGATTGAGAGGTCAACCCAGATGAGTAAGGTAATTTGGCACATAACAAAAATGGCATTTCTAAATCAGTGGATGGATTATTTAGTAAGCACTATTGGGAAAAATGAAAAACATTTGGAAAAAAATAACAGTAAAGTTATATCCCTATATCCTACCATAGCCAAATGAATACTAGTTGTATTAAGAAAAAAAAATTCTTTGAGACAGAGTATCACTGTGTCACCCGGGCTGAATTGGAGTGATACAATCTCAGCTCACTACAACCTATGGCTCCTGGGCTCAAGCGACAGCTCCCAATTCAGCCTCCAGAGTAGATGGGACTACTAGTGCACACCACCACGCCTGGCTCATTTTTTTGTATTTTTTATAGAGATGGGGTCTCACTGTGTTGCCCAGGCTGGTCTCAAACTCCTGGGCTTAAGTGATCCTCCCACCTTGGCCTCCTAAAGTGCTGGGATTACATGTGTGAGGCACTGTGCCCATCCTGGATTAAAACATTTAATGATGGGAATATAGGCTAATAATTGGCAAACTGAACTCATTCATTTTCCCCTCTCTTTCCTCAAACACTGCTAAAATAAGAATAAAGAATGGAGAGGCAAGGGAGATGCTCTCCTGTAAACCACCAGGAAACAGAGGAAGGGAAGGGAGATTTCAAAGGAGCTGTGGAAGGCACGATGAAGAGGGAATGGTAACCACAGGGTGTGACAAATTCTGTTCCTACTGTGGGTCTACACCAGGAATGAGCCAGACAACAGGCTTCAGACCCTGAGAGCCACAGGGGACACAGGGAGTAGCTGATGGCACAGGAGGCCGTGGTCAGGGGCAGACGGACAGAGCCCCGTCCCTCACCCAAGGAGTCAACACACTGCCCCTATGCCTGTGTTCCTGGAAGCCTGCAGGCCAGCCTCGGCAGCAATAAGAGGACACACCAGGCCCAGCACAGGGCTGGAGTGAGGTGTCGACTGAGGGCAAGGAGGGGGAGCCAATCTGTGCACAGAATCAAGGGCCCTCTGCCACCTTCCCCTGCCCTGATGGCGGAATTCCGGCAGCCCAGCCTACGCCTGATTCCTGCCTTCCAGCACACCTTACCAGGGCAGCAAGGGATAGCCACTTTGTGTAAAATACTATTCAATTTCTAAGCTATGTGCAATATACTATGTTAATAATATATATATATATATATATATATATTTTTTTTTTTTTTTTTTTTGAGATGGAGTCTCATTCTGTTACCCAGGCTGGAGTGCAACGGCACAATTTTGGCTCACTGCAATCTCTGCCTCTCGAGTTCAAGTGATTCTCCTACCTCAGCCTCCCGAGTAGCTTGAAATTCAGGTGCCCACCACCCAGACTGGCTAATTTTTGTATTTTTAGTAGAGACAGGGTTTCACCATATTGGCCAGGCTCGAACTCTTGACCTCCAGTGATCCGCCATATTTTTTAATTTTTAAAAGAACACACAGGTAAATATTTGTGTAATCTCAGGGATGGGGAGGGATCTTCTAAACATGATTCCAAAACTTAAATATGTAAAAATAAATAATAAAACATTTTGTTAAAAAAAAAAAGAAAAACTTGCCAGGTGCGGTGACTCACGCCTGTAATCCCAGCACTTTGGGAGGCCGAGGCAGGCAGATCACGAGGTCAAGAGATTGAGACCATCCTGGCCAACACCGTGAAACCCCGTCTCTACTAAAAACATGAAAAATTAGCCAGGAGTGGTGGCGGGCGCCTCGTAGTCCCAGCTACTCAAAAGGCTGAGGCAGGAGAATCGCTTGAACCTGGAAGGTGGAGGCTGCAGTGAGCTGAAATCACGCCACTGCACTCCAGCCTGGATGACAGCGAGACTCCGTCTCAAAAAAATAAAAAAATAAAAAACTCTAGGCTTGGCACAGTGGCTCACTCCTGTAATCCCAGCACTTGGGGAGGCCAAGTCTAGAGGATCACTTGAGGCCAGAGTTCAAGACCAGCCTGGGCAACAGAGTGAGACCCATCTCTAAAAATTTTTTTTAAAAATTAATTAGCTGGACATGATGGCACACACCTGTGGTCCCAGCTACTTGGCAGGCTGAGGCAGGAGGATCACTTAATTAAGCCCGGGAGTTCAACGTAGCAGTGAGCTATGATCGCACCACTGTACCCCAGCCTAGGGGTGACAGAGTGAGACCCTGTAACTATAAAAATAATTTTTAATAATAAACACTAACTTAAAAGTAATACTAAAGAAAGAGACAAAGAGCAAACATAGAAAATTTTGCAACATGTAATAAAGGCTACTATTCTTTCCACCGCAATTCTGTAATAAAGGCTACTATTCTTTCCACTACAATTCTTTAATAATAAAACCTTGATCAATAAACAGACATAAAACATCAATGTGCAATTCACAAAAGGAAAAATCAAACAGCCAGTAAGTATATGAAAACAAAACATATGTGCTTGCTTACAACCTCAAAAATCCAAGCAAAGACAGTAACGCAAAACCATTTTAACTGTCAAATTTTGAAAAACAGAGGCCGAGGCAGGAAGATCACTTGAGCCTGGGAGTTCGGGACCAGCCTGGAAAACATAGCAAGATCCTGTCTCTACAAAAATAAAAAATTAGATGGTGTGGTGGGGGATGCCTGTAGTCCCAGCTACTCGGGAGGCTGAGAAGGCAGGATTGCTTCAGCCCAGGAGTTCAAGGCTGTCGTGAGCCATGACCACACCACTGTACTCCAGCCCGTGTGACATAGTGAGACCCTGTCTCTAAAACAAAAAATTTCAAAAAACAACACCAATAGCAGACATCGGTGAGGATGTATAGAAATAAGTCCTCTTTTCATTGCTGCTAGAAGTGAAAATAGGAAAAAGCTTGAAGAAAGGTCTCCAAATTGTAGACCTGATAATTCCTCTTCTAAGAATTTGTCCGGCCAGGTGTGAATCATGCCTGTAATCCCAGAACTTTGGGAGGCTGAGGCAGGAGGATCACTTGAGGTCAAGAGTTCGAAACCAGCCTGACCAACATGGTGAAACCCCGTCTCTACTAAAAAAAAATACAAAAACTGGCAGGCACCTGTAATTCCAGCTCCTCAGGAGGCTGAGGCAGGAGAATCACTTGAACCTGGGAGGTGGAGTTTGCAGTGAGCTGAGACCACACCACTGCACTCCAGCCTGGGTGACAGATTATGTCAAAAAACAAAAAACAAAAAAACAGAATTTGTCCTTAAAAAAATACTTACACGTGCGCCATATTTTTCAATAGTGAAATCGAAAACAACACATGGCACCCCCATTTGTGGACTATGATGAATTCATTTAAAATGCTGAATGGCAAAAATCGCAATTACTTTTGCACCAACTTAATAATATAGAAACATTCACAGGATATTAAGTGAAAAACTAGTTCATATAGGAATGGATGCTGCAACCCCTTCAGATAATAAAGAAGGGAATACAGGGTAAAGACATACAACATCCATACAAATGCAGACTCTGGGACATTTTAGCCTGAAACTGTTATCAGTGATTATCTCTGGGGTCAGTGGGATTACGAGTGAATTTAATTTTCTTCTATTTGCTTATCTTTAAAAGTTTAACCACAAATCTTTTACTTATGCACTTAAAAGAATATTTTAGGCCGGGGGCAGTGGCTCGTGCCTGAAACACCAGCATTTTGGGAGGCCGAGATGGGAAGATGGGAGGATCGCTTGAGACCAGGAGTTCACGACCATCCTGTACAACAGCATAGTGAGACTCTGTTTCTACCAAAAATTTAGAAATCAGCTGGGCATGATGTCACGTGCGTGTAGTCCCAGCTATTCTGGAGGCTGAAGCAGGAGGATCACTTGAGCCCAGGAGTTCAAGGCTGCGGTGAACTATGATGGCACCACTGCACTCCAGCTTGGGTGACAGAGCAAGACTCTGACTCTCAAAAGAAAAAGAAACAAATAAAGGAAAGGAAAGAATAAAAAGGAAAGGAAAGGAAGAAAGAAGGAAGGAAGGGAGGAAGGAATGGAGGGAGGAATGGAGGGAGGAATGGAGGGAGGAATGGAGGGAGGGAGGGAAGGAAGGAAGGAAGGAAGGAAGGAAGGAAGGAAGGAAGGAAGGAAGGAAGGAAAGAGCAAAAACAAGACAGCAGCAGTTTTCTCCTGGGGAAATCCCTGTTAGGCTGGTGAGTCTTAGAAGCCATCACCCCACAGGAGGATTTATCCTAAACATTTCTGCAAACGAACGCTGAGAGGATCTAGCGTTGCAGTTTGGTACCACAACTGTTCCCACAACTCTGTCTGCTCTGCCGGGCCGGCCCACCAGAGAACTGATGGCAGCCAGCATCTGGCAGGATGGGACAGCTGGGCTGCAAACGCTGGAGACAGAACTGTGACCACAGGGCAAACTGGGCAGCTGCCACTCAGAGCAGAACCTGTGTGGCACCTGGACAGACCTGGCCTAGGAAGTCCCCACAAGACTCAGAAAGGAGTGCGAGGCTGAGAGGAAAGAAAGGACTGAGGTTAGGGATTTGAGGGGAGCATTACTTCTAGCCTTTCCAGGAAAAAGGACTCAATGCCTCCCTCCAAGAGACACCAGCAGTGACACTGGCCCCAAAATTGGAGGCTCCAGCCCCGGTAAACAGAGGGAATCCAAAGAACATCCTTGCAACGGGTGAAAAAGGAAAGGCATGCATGCACTGGAAGTACAGAAAAAAAGAATGTCAAACTTTAGAACAGCCCACACTAGGAAAAATATTTCACTCTGTGCAATAGATCAAATTCTACTTCCCAGTGATTCGCAAAACAGTATGGGACCTGAGTGCTATTTCTGATTGAGCTTCTACGACTGCTCACAGGGACCCTTGTTCTCTGGCCTCACCTCCCTCTGTCAATAACCTGATCTGGAAACACTCAAATTCATAAGGAGCATCCCTATTTCAAAGGACCCTACAGTGAATTATTTGGTTTCAATGCAAATGACACTCAAGTCTTTTATATTATTATTATTATACTTTATGTTCTAGGGTACATGTGCACAACGTGCAGGTTTGTTACATATGTATACATGTGCCATGTTGGTGTGCTGCACCCATTAACTTGTCATTTACATTAGGTATATCTCCTAATGCTATCCCTCCGGTGTGTGATGTTCCCCTTCCTGTGTCCAAGTGTTCTCATTGTTCACTTCCCACCTATGAGTGAGAACATGCGGTGTTTGGTTTTCTGTTCTTGCGATAGTTTGCTGAGAATGGTGGTTTCCAGCTGCATCCATGTCCCTACAAAGGACATGAACTCATCCTTTTTTATGGCTGCATAGTATTCCATGGTGTATATGTGCCACATTTTCTTAATCCAGTCTGTCATTGATGGACATTTGGGTTGGTTCCAAGTCTTTGCTATTGGGAATAGTGCCACAATAAACATACGTGTGCATGTGTCTTTATAGCAGCATGATTTATAATCCTTTGGGTATATATCCAGTAATGGAATGGCTGGGTCAAATGGTATTTCTAGTTCTAGATTCCTTCTCAAGTCTTATACATCTGTTCAGATATTCTCAAAGGGCCCCTTTAAGAAACACCTTGATCTTACGTTATTTTCTCTTCTGCTAATTCTCCGAATTTGAGGGACTGAAAGACGTCACTTATTTAACACACTTCCATTCTTCTCCTACTACCAACCTCTCCATTAGTGTCTCAACTATTATCTCCCTCTTACACTGGAGCAAAAAAATCACAGAGCAAGGGACAGAAGACCAGGATTCCTTGCAGGGAGAACCACCTTGCAAACTAATACAAGCTTATTCTTTCCACACTGGTGTCCAGGAGTTATGATAACGGAGGGCCAAATGTACAGCTAGCTCTCCACTGTATAGTTAATCCTCCAATTTAACTTCATTTTTCCTTTGAGACAGTGTCTTGCTCTATTACCCAGGCTGGAGTGCAGTGGTGCGATCATAGCTCACTGCAGCCTCAAACTCCTGGGTTCAAACACTCCTCCTGCCTCAGTCTCCTGAGTAGCTGCAACTATAGGCATGCACCACCATGCTTAGTTAATTTTATTTTTTATTTATTTATTTGTTATTTATTGTGCAGACAGGGTCTCACTATGTTGCCCAGACTGGTCTCAAACTCTTGGGCTCAAGTAATCCCTCCACCTCAGCCTCTGGAGTAGCTGGGACTTCAGGCATGTGTCAGAATGGCTACTATTAAAAAGTCAAAAGAAAAAAAAAAAACAGATGTTGGCAAGGATTGGAGAAAAGGAATGTTTATACACTATTTGTGGGAATGTAAATTAGTACAACCTCTATAGAAAACTGTATGGAGATTTCTCAAAGAACTGAAAATAGAACTACATTTGATCTAGCAATTCCACTACTGGGTATCTACCCAAAGAAAAAGAAATCATTTTATCAAAAAGAGATCTGCACTCACATGTTTATCCAAGAGCTATTCACAATAGCAAAGATAAAGAATCAACTTAAGTGTCCATCAGTGGAGGACTGGATAAAGAAAATGTGGTATAGACATATGTATACTCTATTAGTTCATTTTCACACTGCTGATAAACACATACCCGAGACTGTACTATTTACAAAAGAAGGAGGTCAGGAGTTCAAGACCAGCCTGGCCAACATGGCAAAACCCCATCTCTACTAAAAATACAAAAATTTCCCAGGCATGGTGACATGCACCTGTAATCCCAGCTACTCGGGAGCCTGAGGCAGGAGAATTGCTTGAACCCGGGAGGCAGAGGTTGCAGTGAGCCAAGCAATGGACTTACAGTTCCACATGGCTAGGGAGGCCTCACAATTATGGCTGTGGGCGAGAAGGAGCAAGTCACATCTTACGTGAATGGCGGCAGGCAGAGAGAGCTTGTTCAGGGAAACTCCCTCTTTTAAAACCAGGATATCTCGTGAGACTTATTCGCTATCATGAGAACAGCATGGGAAAGAGTCAATTACCCCATGATTCAATTACCTCCCACTGGGTCCATCCCACAACATGTGGGAATTCAAGATGAGATTTGGGTGGGGACAGAGCCAAACCATATCATATACACGTCTACACAATGGAATACTACTTAGCCATGAAAAAGAATGCAGCAGCACCAGAAATGGAGCAGGAGCCCATTATCTTTAAGCGAAATAAGTCAGAAAACTATTTGGTTTCCAAGCTATGTGCAATATACTATGTTAACAAATACATATATTTTTTAATTTTTACAAGAACACAGAGGTAAATCTGTGGTCAGGCTGGGGTGAGGTGTCCACTGAAGGCAAGGCAGGTGGGCCTTGGGAGCTAAATAATGTGTACACACGGACATAGAGAGTGGGAACATAGACACTGGAGACTCAGAAAGGTAGGAGGGTGGGAGGGGATGAGAGATGAGAAATTACTTAATGGATACAATGTACACTATTCGGGTGATAGTTACACTAACAGCCCAGACTTCACCACTAGGCACAGCCTGGCCAACATGATGAAACCCAGACTCTACTAAAAATACAAAAACAAATTAGCCGGGTGTGAGACAGGAGAATCACTTGAACCCAGGAGGCAGAGGTTGCAGTGAGCTGAGATCGCACCATTGCACTCCAGCCTGGGCAACGGATAGAGATGACACAGCGAGACTCCATCTCATAAAAAAAACAAAGAGTGGACTGTGGTCCTCTAAAAATCAGGCTGTAATACCAGGCAAGCAGGAAGACAGGGAGGGCCAAGATCAAGTCAAGCTGCTGACCAGGGCAGCGAGCAAGGCCTAGACCCCAGCCTATGACCTTGCAAAAGGGTAGAGCAATCCAGTACCATTCAGGCACGGGTAGTCCCAGGAAATCCAGGCCAGTGAGTCGAGCCTGAAGTGTGGGAGGACTTAGGGAGCTCTGTTCCCCAGGTGCACATGCTCCAGGAGTGGCTCTTATTGGGGAAGCAAGAATGAGGTAACGAGTTTCAGGATGGAATCAGCGAAGTGCCACGGTCCTGAGACCTAGGACGACATAAACAAAGAAGTACTCTGCAGACACTTGTACAACAACTTCAGCAATCAGAATTACAGAGGCAGCTGGAAGTGGTGGCTCATGCCTGTAATCCCAACACTTTGGGAGGCTGAGGCGACCAGATCAATTGAGGTCAGGAGTTCAAGACCAGCCTGGCCAACATGGCGAAACCCCATCTCTACTAAAAATACAAAAATTACCCATGCACCTGTAATCCCAGCTACTCGGGAGCCTGAGGCAGAAGAATTGCTTGAACCTGGGAGGCGGAGGTTGCAGTGAGCCAAGATCATGCCACTGCACTCTAGCCTGGGTGACAAAGCAAGACTCCATCTCAAAAAAAAAAAAAAGAAAAAAAAGAATCACAGAGGCAGCCTAACCTAGCAGGTTAAGAGCATGGCTTTTAAAGTCATGAGTCCAACCTCACTAGTCCATAGCTGTGTGACTTTCAGCCAGGTACTTAACTTCTCTGGGGTTAGGTGTCCTCATCCATAAAAATGTTATTGAAAGGATTAAATGAGTTAACCTATGCCAAGTGCTTAGAAAGCAGCACTTATATAACCATTAGCTGTAATTATGCTGCCTCAATCTTTATGCTCACTTTCAGGTGCCCCCTAAGACTTCACCTATTCAATTTAAACACTTGATCTTCTGGGACAAAATGCACATACCCTGAAAAAGCACCGTCTATTTGAGTCCTTGAGTTTCGCGTTTATTGTCTTCATCTCAAGGCAGCTCACAAAGCACAAAGAGCCGGGCAGGAAACCGTCCCTGTCGACACTGACATGCAGAGACAGGTGACTTGGGTTGAGAAGGCAGGCAAAAAGGATCCAATGAAATAAACTTATTAGTCATCACGCGCTGAGCACATCACGGCTGGCTGGTAAATGCTGAGAGCGTCAATTATGAACTATTCTTACGAGCTGAACATATTCACCACAACACCAAGAAAACTATAGGTTGCAAGCATTCTCTATGGTTTCAACGACAGAAGACAATATTTTGGGAGAAAATGGTAAACGTAATTGTTTTGCGTGAAGTGGGGCAGCCTACGTCGGCGTCCCACCTGGAAGCAAGCTGTTGAACATCTGTCAAGGTGTCAACTCCAACTGCAGAAGCAAAGAACTTCATCAAGCTTCTGTGGAGTTAACTAAAGTTGGTGAGGTGCCTGGAGGGAGGGGACGGAAAATCGCAGGTGTAACTAACTGTGACATCGCCAGAGTCACAGGTGCCTTTAACGTGACTATACCCACAGTCTTTCTGGATAGCTCTGTCTCCTGATTCTCCCGTACCGAGAACAGCACAAAGCGTCATCTCTCTTGGCATCTCCCTGCCGCGTCTGTCCTCCTGAGCAGCCCTGTCCTAACGGTCTGTGACTCTAAACAAATCACCCTAGGTCCCAGCTTCCTCCACCACCAAACATAGTGGTTTAGACCAGCGGTCCCCAACATTTTTGGCACCAACGACCAGTTTTGTGGAAGAAGACAATTTTTCCATGGACGGGGGAACAGGAGGGGATGGTTTTGGGATGATTCAAGCACATTCCATTTATCGTGCACTTTAGTTCTATTATTATTAGATTGTAATACATAATAAATAATTCTACAACTCATCATCATGTAGAATCAGTGGGAGTCCTGAGCTTATTTTCTGCAACTAAGACAGTCCCATCTGGGGGTGATGGGAGACAGTGACAGATCATCAGGCATTAGACTCTCATAAGGAGCCCACGACCTAGATCCCACGCATGCGCTGTTCACAGTAGGGTTCCTATGCAAATAGGGTTCCTATGCAAATCTAACACTGCCGCTGATCTGACAGGAGGCAGAGCTCAGGTGGCAATGTGCACGATGGGGAGCGACTGTAAATACAGATGAAATGTCACTCCCTTGCCCACCTCTCACCTCCTGTTCACTCCCTGGCCCACCTCTCACCTCCTGTTTGCTCCCTGGCCCACCTCTCACCTCTGGCTGTATAGCCTGGTGCCTAACAGGCCACGGACCAGTCAGTATCCATCCACCGCCAAGGGGTTGGAGATCCCTTGTTTAGAGTAGATAATTCCTAAGTTCCTTTCCGTTTCTCCAAGCCTCCAATTCTGACTCTATAAATTCTGACCAGGAGTGAAATAAGCCAGGCACAGAAAGACACACTTTGCATGTTCCCAGCTATTTGTGGGAGCTGAAAATTAAAACAATTGAACTCATGGAGATAGAGAGTAGAAGAATGGTTTCCAGAGGCTGGGAAGGCAGAGGCAGAGGGGAGATGTGGGAGGCATGTGGGGATAGGTTAATGGGTAATTCAAACCACAATAGAAAGAATGAATAAGATCCTGAGCACTTACTAGCATAACAGTGGTAAATCTTGACAGTCAAAAATAAGTTTAATCTTTACAACTGGTTCTGAAAAATACACTGAAAAGGGTGTAATTGGATTGTTCTATGAACACTTTGAAGTGAGTATGAAATGCTCTGAGGGGATGGGATAGCCCACTGACCCTGACGTCATTATGTACGTACTAAGCATGCCCTGTATCAAAATATGCTGCCATGTACCCTCATGAAAAGGCAGTGATTCCGGAAGCCCTTCGTGTGAAGCTAAGGACATCAGGAAAACGCTTCTCTGAACTAGCATCTTAGTATTCCCACTGGGGTCCACCCAACAGCAGTGGCGGCTGCAGCTTGTTAGAAATGCCTGCTCCATGGACAATTGCCTGAGGTCAGGAGTTTGAGACCAGCCTGGCCAACATGGTGAAATCCCGCCTCTACTAAAAATATTTTAAAAATCAGCTGAGCATGGTGGCGGGCGCCTGTAATCCCAACTACTTGGGAGGCCAAGGCAGGGGAATAGCTTGAACCTGGGAGGTGGAGGTTGCAGTGAGGCGAGATCACGCCACTGCACTCCAGCCTGGGTGACAGAGCGAGACTCCATCTCAAAAAAATAATAATAATAAAGAAAGAAAGAAAAGAAAGAGAAAAAGAAAAAGAAAAAAAGAAAGAAAAGAGATATCTTCCCCGAACTCAACGATCATAATTTGCAGTTTAGGCTGAGCACAGTGGCTCGTGCCTGTAATCCCGGCACTTTGGGAGGCTGAGGTGAGCGGACTGCTTGAGTCCAAGACTTTGAGACCAGCCTGGGAAACATAGTGAAACCCCATCTCTACAAAAAACACAAAAATTATCCGGGTGCCGTGGCACACATCTATAGTCCCAGCTACTTGGGAGGCTAAGGCAGGAGGATCACTTAAGCCCAGGAGGTTGAGGCTGTGCCACTGCACTCCAGCCTGGGTGACAGAGCGAGACTCTGGGTTGTTTTGTTTTGTTTTTTTTTAAATGCAGTTCAACAAGATCCCCTGGTTGGCACATCCCTTGGAGAAATGGTGTGCGAGAGCCCTGCTTCTCAAAGTTGGCTGTACAGTGGAATCACCACCGCCTCCCAGGCCCCAGGAGATTCCTGGGATGTGATTAGAGCACTGGAACTTTTTAAAGCCTCCCCAGAGAATTTTAACGTGCAGCAAAGTTTGAGAACCACTGAATTAAAATCTCTGCTTCAGATTCTAGCACTCAAATCCAAGGTCTGGAGGGATTTCACCTCCTCCAGAAAGGTCTGTTTCCTGAAAAAGCATCACTGATAACCATCCTTTTCCAAGACCACAGCAGGGTCATCCCATCTCTGGAGTTATCATTTACGATGGGGTCACTGTCCCAGCCATGCCTGCCTCTTGCATTTACCTTCCCTCCTAATATTATTCCGCAGTAACCTCCAAAAGCTTTCCCTAGGAGTGGAAAGCTCACTTTCAGCTCTGGCTCTCTCTTTTTCCCTCCTCTTTAATGATGTGAATTTTTTTTTTTTTTTTTTTTTTTTTTCCCCCTCGAGACAGTCTCACTCTGTTGCCTAGCCTGGAGTGCAATGGGGCAATCACAACTCACTGCAACCTCTGCCTCCCAGGTTCAAGTGATTCTCCTGCCTCAGCCTCCCGAGTAGCTGGAACTACAGATGCATACCATCACACCCGGCTAACTTTTGTATTTTTTTGGTAGAGACAGGGTTTCACCATGTTGGCCAGGCTGGTCTTGAACTCTTGACCTCAAGTGATCCACCCGCTCCCGAAGAGCTGGGATTACAGGCATGAGCCGCTGCTCCCAGTCTCAGTGTGATTTTTCCCCGTCGCCTACTGCCCTCTGAGGATTCCAAGGAGTTCTGGCTGCGTTTTTGGAAGCTCAACAGAAGCATTTATCTCTTTGGGTGTCGAGATTAGAGAATTTCAGTGTTTATTTAAAGATTGCTGGGTGCAGTTGCTCCTACCGATAATCCCAGCACTTTGGGAGGCCAACGCAGGAGGATTGCTTAAGGCCAGGAGTTTGAGACCAGCCTGAGCAACATGGTGAAACCCTGTCTCTACAAAAAAAATTAAAATTAGCTGGGCTTGTTGGCTAACTTTGGTCTCAGTTACTCAGGAAGCTGAGGTGGGAGGATCATTTGAGCCCAGGAAGCTGAGGCTGCAGCGAGCCATGATTGTGACTGTGCACTTCAGCCTGGGTGACCGAAACTCTGTCTCTGAACAAGCCAGTGGTATGCCATGCAGGTGCAGTGGCTCTTTTCATCCCAGCACTTTGGGAGGCTGGGGTGGGTGGATCACCTGAGGTCAAGCGTTTGAGACCAGCCTGGGCAACATGGGGAAACCCTGTCTCTCCACTAAAAACACAAAACTGAGCCTGGTGTGGTGGTGAGCACCGGTAATCCCAGCTACTTGGGAGGCTGAGGCACAAGAATCGCTTGAACCCGGGAGGCAGAGGTTGCAGTGAGCCGAGATCACACCATTGCACGCTAGCCTGGGCAACGAGAGCGAAACTCCATCTCAAAAATAAATAAATAAAACAAGAGCGAAACTCTGTCTCAAAAATAAATAAAATAAAATAAAAACAATACAGGAACCAAGTCAGTTAGTTGCCTAGGTAACTAACTTGAGGCTTGGGTCTTGGCAGGAAAAGAAAACCACCCATCTGAGCTGAGGGCAGATGATCTATTGGTGACCTGCTACCACCAAGTGAGCCATGGAGGGAACGGATTGATGGCAACCCACAAAACAGGCTTAAAAATGCAATAACCTCGCAGAGATCTCTCTGCCGCTTGACATCTGGGCAAAAAATGTAATTGAACTGTTTTTTGGAGGGCTTTTGTGGGAGACAGGGTCTTGTTCTGTCACCCAGGCTAGAATGCAGTGGCGCAATCTTGGCTCACTGCAACCTCTACCACTGCAACCTCCACCTCCTGGGTTCAAGCGATTCTCCTGCTCAGCCTCCTGAGTGGCTGGAATGACTGGCGCCCGCCACCACGCCTGGCTAAATTTTGTATTTTTTAGTAGAGACATGGTTTCACCATGTTGGCCAGGCTGGTCTCGAACTCCTGGCCTCACGTGGTCTGCCTGCCTGGGCCTCCCAAAGTGCTGGGATTACAGGCGTGAGCCATTGTGCCCGGCCTTGATTTAACTATTGAAAGTGGTTTCACAAACTCAGATCCTGATCGTCCTTGCACAACGGTTGTTTGTCTTGGATAGGCACAGAGAGGATGGAGGCTTTAGCTAGTGGGTTACATACCTCTGGGTTTCCAAGTACTAAACCGTGACCCTGTGCAACATCTCTGTGGCCTGGCTACATCTCTGTTTCTTCATCTGTAGAATGGGAGAAATAAAATAGATGACACCTACTATGCACTAAGCTAGTTTGCCTGCTGAGATGGAATATGTGTTTATGTGTATGCATATAAAATGAATCATCAACCACAGATCAGATTAAAAAGCAGAGCAACTGGTTTTCCGAAGCAGCAGTAGGAACGCTGGAGGCTGAGACGCCACATCAGTGTTCAGTACAGATGTTTGAGGTTTTCTTACCAGGCTATAAAAATGTTTACACAGTAATTAGGCCTGTTATCAGTACACAAACAGATTACACTTTACAGAATGAATGAACGGTTCAAAAAGCCTCTCGGTTTTCATGAGGTTCGGAGCATTTTCCTAATTCTTGGGTTTACGAAAATAAATTCGGTTTCCAATAACACGGAGCCACGGCTGAGTGTAGGGGAAAGGGATCTGGGGTGTGAAATGAACTCTGACAGCACACATGTCACTCAATCTCTCTGACTGAGTCTCCCCATCTGTAAAAGCTAACCAAGATTCCTCTCCTCCTTTAATTCCACAGTTCTATTACTTTGCAGTCAATGTCTTCTAAACACATATTCATTCTCTTCACCACAAAAGGACATGTTTAATTAATGACTTTTTTTAAGGTAGTAATTCTGCTGAATCACATAATGAGACTCCGATCCAACACTATTCAGTCATATTGAGACTGAGTTTGTGGCAGTTAATTCCTGACACTGAAGCCCCCAAGCCCAGTCTATAGGATGAGACCACAAGGTCAACTTGGGCTTTATATAGATGTCCAGCTCTTCCAGAACACATCAATGGTTCTGAGTAACACTTGATTGAGGCTGGGTGCAGTGGCTCACGCCTGTAATCCCAGCACTTTGGGAGGCTGAGGCGGGAGAATCACTTGAGATAAGGAGTTCATGACAAGCCTGGCCAGTATGGTGAAACCCCGTCTCTACTAAAAATACAAAAATTAGTCAGGTGTGGTGTCACACGCCTGTAGTCCCAGCTACTCAGGAGGCTGAGGCAGGAGAATCGCTTGAACCCAGCAGGCAGGGGTTGCAGTGAGCCAAGATCGCACAACTGCACTCCAGCCTGGGCAACAGAGCAAGACTCTGTCTCAAAAATAAATAAATAAGTAAATAAATAAACACTTCATTGAATGTTTTTCTTTTCCTGTTTTCAAGGACTAATACTTAGTTGTAACAAATATGACACCAAAATAATTAGCCAAGCTGTTGAATTTGCACTTCTAAATTTTCCTATTGCCTAACTTTTGATAACGAAAAAGTGCAAGCAATTTGTAATCGTGATACAAACTTTTGGGATCCAATACGAAAGCAGTAATGTTTAAATGTTCAGAAATGAGCTTTTAATGAATATTTAATTGCTCTATTCTTTATAAGTATAAATTATGCCTTCAGTAACACTCTGAATACTAAAAAGGCAAGGTTCGGTTCTTCCTAGCTATGTGTTCAAATTTCCCAGTAATTTGTTTCAAAAGGGGGAAAAAAGGTTATCTTGGTTTCAATCTCTATGAGAAGGAACTTGGAGAGTAATTTAGAAGTAAGGTAACTTCTTACAGCAATATCCCAAATTCAACAAAATGTAGATGTATGTATTTGAAAGGCATAGAAAAAAATCTAACAATATATGTACTTGAAATGTGAATGGTATTGAGAATGAGAGTGAAGAAAGATGGCTTCCATGTTCTCTGTAACATTTCTGTATAGCTTTTAATTTCTTTTTAAAAAAGAATGTTTAATTTCATCACTAAAAAATGTCTTAAGCACAAAACAGAGCCACTCATTGGGCACCTTTCTCAAAACAAGTGATATAGTTTGGCTGTGTCCCCACCCAAATCTCATCTCGAATTGCAATAATCCCCTCGTGTCAAGGGTGGGGCCAGGTGGAGATGACTGAATCATGGGGGCGGTTTCCCCCACACTGTTCTCGTGGTAGTGAATAAGTCTCACGAGATTTCATGGTTTTATAAATGGGAGCTCCCCCACACAAGCTCTTTCCTGCCGTCGTGGAAGACATCCTCTTGCTCTCCCTTCATCTTCCGCCATGATTGGGAGGCCTCCCAGCCATGTGGTACTGTGAGTGCACTACACCTCTTTCCTTTATAAATTACCCAGTCTCAGGTATGTCTTTATTAGCAGTGTAAGAACAGACTAATACAATGAGCATCCTATCTTCTGTCCCAACCAGGACCATGGGTTTTTGAGATTAAAATTCCCAAAATAAGATGGTAGGGGAAAGTGTTTAGTAGATTACAGTCTCCCAACACTCTATTCAAGGCACTGGTGATCATCGGTGTCTACATTTTATTTATTTACTTTTTTTGAGATAGAGTCTCGCTCTGTCACCCAGGCTGGAGTACAGTGGCATAATCTTAGCTCACTGCAACCTCCGCCTCCTGGGTTCAAGCAATTCTCCTGCCTCAGCCTTCCAAGGAGCTGGGATTACAGGCACCCACCACCACGCCCGGCTAGTTTTTTATATTTTTAGTAAAGACAGGGTTTCGCCAGGCTGGCCAGGCTAGTCTTGAACTCCTGACCTCAGCTGATCCAACCATCTCGGCCTCCCAAAGTGCTGGGATTACAGGCGTGAGCCACCGCGCCCAGCCCGGTGTCTACATTTTAAAACAAATATTTTTCCGATTATAAAAGAAATGTGTGTTCATTTGCAAAACCATAAAATCATTCATAATGCCAACAGCTTTGGACAAGCATTGTTAACATTTTTGGCCCATTTATTTCCATTGTTCTTCTGTACCACGTTTTTAAACAAAACTGAAATCATACTATGATTGCAGTTTTGTTTGTATCCACACTTAACTGGTACGTTAGAAATCACCAAATTAAGGTCACCAAAGCATTTTCTCTCCATCTGTTACTCCTAAACACTACATTTTATTTTACATTCTGATGGATAAAGACTCACTTTATTGTACCACGGTAGTGCAGGCAGAATGGACAGCTGGAGGCAGGATGATCTTTGGAAAATATAGACTAAGTCATATCACTCACCTGTTTAAAACCCCTCCGTGGCTTCTATTGAACTCAGTATCAAACCCAAACTCCACAGGATGACCCTATATGAGCTAGCCCCCATCTCTCTGAACTCATCTCCTGCCACATCAGTCTCCTTCCTTCTCCTCTAAATGAGCCCAGTTCATTCCTGCTTTGAGACTTTTGCACTGGCTGTTCCCACACCCTGGAAGTTCTTCCACAGATATTTCCCCACCTTATCTCTTCATGTCATTCTGGTGTCAGTCTAAATAGAGCTCATCATTGAGATCTTTCGTGGTTGGGTTCGGTGGCTCATGCCCGTAATCCCAGCACTTTGGGAGGCCGATGCAGGTGGATCACTTGAGGTCAGGAGTTCGAGACCAGCCTGGCCAACATGATGAGACCCCATCTCTACTAAAAATACAAAAATTAGCTGGGCATGGTGCCACACACCTGTAATTCCAGCTATTCAGGAGACTGAGGCAGGAGAATCGCTTGAACCCAGGAGGCGGAGCTCGCAGTGAGCCGAGATCACGCCACTGCACTCCAGCCCGGGTGACAGAGCAAGACTCCATCTCAAAAAATAAATAAATAAAAATACAAAAATTAGTTCGGGCGCAGTGGCTTATGCCTGTAATCCCAGAACTTTGGGAGGCTGAGGCAGGCAGACCACCTGAGGTCAGGAGTTCAAGACCATACTGGCCAACATGGTGAAACCCCGTCTCTACTAAAAATACAAAAAATAGCGGGACATGCGGGCGCCTGTAATCCCAGCTACTCGGGAGGCTGAGGCAGGAGAATCGCTTGAACCTGGGAGGCGGAGGTTGCAGTGAGTTGCGATCATGCCACTGCACTCTAGCCTGGATGACACAGTGAGACTCCGTCTCAAAAAATAACAATAATAATACAAAAATTAGGGGTGTGGTGGTACATGCCTGTAATCCTAGCTGCCCTGGAGACTGAGGCAGAAGGATCACTTGAATGCGGGAGGCAGAGGCTGCAGTGAGCCAAGATTGCACCACTGCACTCCAGCCTGGGCAACAAAGCAAGACTATCTCAAAAAATAAAAAAAAAGAGAGAGACCTTTGTTGGCCATCCAATCTGAAGTAGCCCTTGCATCTGTCTCAATTATATCCTCCAATTTTATTTCTGTATTTTTTATTGTGTCTTACACCACTAGACTATAAGGGTACCATCTCTGTCTGACGAATTCATCATTTTCCCCAGTACCTGAACCAGAGATGCTCAATACATACTGGTTGGACGAATGAAAGCATTTTCAAAGAATCCAGATTTGTGGTGCGTGAGATAAAGTAACCTACTTAAATAGGTCTTATTCACAGCAGCACAGTCCCTTAATGAGGCTTGTTAAAATAGATTGTCACCCTCTCCGATAACCTGGTCATGGAGAGCTGCCCACAGCCCTGCCAGTGGGAAAGCAAACCAGTTATTTAGTCTTGTTCAGACTTCAGTTCTGCTTCTCTACCCTGTTACCTAAACCAGAAACCCAGTGGTGACACCTTCCCTTTCTCCCACTTCCCTAGCAATTAGTAAGTCCTGCCAATTTTCCCTCTTATGGAAGACAAGCTCAACATCACTGTCTTTTAGCAGAATCATTCCAGTTTCCTTTCAGAAAACACTCTCTCCTGGCCGGGCGCAGTGGCTCACGCCTGTAATCCCAGCACTTTGGGAGGCCGAGGCAGGTAGATTACCTGAAGTCAGGAGTTCGAGACCAGCCTGGCCAAATGGTGAAACCCCATCTCTACTAAAAATACAAAAATTAGCCGGGCATGGTGGCAGGAGCCCATAATCCCAGCTACTCGGGAGGCAGAGGTTGCAGTGAGCCAAGATCGCACCACTGTACTGCAGCCTGGGCAACAGAGTGAGGCTCCATCAAAAAGAAAGAAAAAGAAAGAAAGAAAAGAAAACAATCTGTCCCAATCTCAGTGACTTCTCAGAAACCTACCCCTAGATATAGGAACCCAAAACTATGCCAATCGGATATGTCCTCTGAGCATCCTGAATGCAGCAGAATGATATAATAACAATAATGGAGGGCAGGTGAGCCCAGAATTGGGGCTTAGCCTGGGAGGGTTCTTGGCTTTGCCCAGGAAAGAATTCAAGGGCAAGCCAGGGGTGTGAGACAGCAACTTTTTTTTTCTAATAGTCACAGAATATCTATTTATTTATTTACTTATTCATTTTTTTTCCCAACTTTTACCTTTTTTTTTTTCCAACTTTTATCTTAAGTTCAGGGGTACATGTGCAGGTTTGTTACATAGGTAAATGTGTATGTACCATGGTCATTTTCTGCACAGATCATCCCATCACCCAGGTATTAAGCCTAGAATCCATCAGCTATTCTTCCTGATGCTCTCCCTCCTCACACCCTCCACCCTCTAACAGGCCCCAGTGTGTGTTTGTGTGTGTGCGTGTGTGTGTCCCCATGTGTCCATATGTTCTCATCACTTACCTTTCACTTATAAGTGAGAACATGTGGTATTTGATTTTCAGTTCCTGCGTTTGCTAAGGATAATGGCCTCCAGCTCCATCCATGTCCCTGAAAAGGCCATGATCTCATTCCTTTTTATGGCTGCATAGTATTCCATGGTGTATATGTATCACATTTTCTTTAGCCAATCTATCATTGATGGGCATGTAGGATGATTCCATGTCTTTGCTATTGTCAATGGGAGACAGCAACTTTTATTGAAGTAGCAGTGTACAGCAGCAGCAGATACTCCTTGTACAGCAGGGCTATTCCCTAGGCAGTATGTGCAGGGTAGCACCCCAGTGCTGCAGTCATATTTATACCCAGTTTTAGTCATATCCAAATTAAGGACAGTTTATGCAGAAATTTCTAGAAATAGGGTGGTAACTTCTGGGTGGTTGGGTCATTGCCATGGAAAGGGGTAATAACTTCCAGTTGCTGCCATGGCAATGGTAAACTGACATAGTGCATGTGTGGGTGTGTCTTATGGAGAGCTGCTTGCCCCCCAGCCTTGTTTTAGCTGGTCCTCAATTTGGTCCAGCTAATTGGACATTTACTTCCATAGCATCTGCTGGAAGAGACCATAAGTCAATTCCTGCCACCGAGATCCCCTGCACTGCCTAATTCCTGTCTATTCCGTGCCTGATTCTTTAGGGATGCTCTTAATCCTGTGAGTTTCCATCAATATTTCTGAGGCAATCTTTGTTGACGTTGTTAGCCAGACTTAGTTTCTGTTGCTTGCAACCCAAGGATCCTAGCTGACAATTCTCCTGTTTGCTGAATCCATCCCATCTTCTCCATCCTCCCCACCATGGCCTCATCAGCCTTGCCTGGCTTTCAGAGCCAGCTTCCTCCCTGGTATCCATGTTTCTGGTCTTCTCAGTGCCAAATTCATTCACCACGAAGTCTCCAGCCAAAAGTGACCATGCCACCCTAATGGAGAAATGCTGAGTCCCTGGTCCTGACCAAAGGCCCCCATCTATCATCTGGTCATTTCTTTTGTACCTCCCTGTCTCAATCTTTAAGCACCAAGAACTCCAAACTACCAGCTGCTTCCTCATATTCTCTACATGTGTTCTAATATCTCGTCCTTTCCCACACTTTCCTCTGCACCAGAATACCCATGAAAAGCTAACCACGTCCTAATCATCCTGTAAACTCAGCTCAGACATCACCTCCACCCTTGCCTAGCTACCATCCACCTCTGCTCACAAATGTGCAACCCTAACACATGGTCTGCCCTCCCCACTAATCTGTGAATTTTTTGATGACAGGCACTGTGTCATCTTCGTCTATCTGTACCACATACTAGGCACTGAATAAATGCTTGTTGAATGTTAAATGATTAAAAACATAATTCACATTGAAAAACCCTAGGTTGGATGCAACAATGGTGTTTTCCTTTTTCTCCTTCCGAACCACATTTGGAATTATCCTCAAATTGAGCGTTCTGAGAAATCTGCCAATGCTCTGCTAATCTTGAAGGATGGTTTCATAGCTCAGGAGTCAGAACTCACACTGTTTTAACAAGCATCAGAGGCTGTTGCTGGTTGCACTGCCTAATGGTTCTCAATCGTGAAAGGACATTTCAGACACTCTGACTACACCAGCTGAAGCCCCAAGTGAAGGGCTAAGGTGCCACTCAGCCTATACCAACATGAGTACAGAAAGGGAATATGCAAAAAAAAAAAAAAGCTTATCATCAATCATCAAACCAGTACAGGCACACGTGACAAGGGAAGGGCTTTGCTGTGGGATTCTCCTTCCTCCCCAAACCAACTGCACAAGACACAGCTCCTCCTGTGCCTTAGTTTCCTTACCAGGAATGAGGAATGAGATGCCAACCTAGATTCATTCAACGAACATAGACAGGGCACCCACTCTGTGTCTGACTCTAAACAAATTACTGCAGGTCAAAGATTCCCAAAATACTTTTCCTATCCTAAGGAAGCAGTGTGGAAAGTGCCACACACATAGGATCGAATCCCGGCCTGTTAGCCTCAAACCGTAACGCTGCTTCTGACCTGCAAGCTTCACAGCCCCAGGAAAAGTGATTTCAATTCCCTTCGCAGCAGTTTCCAAACAGGAAAAATGAGGATGACATGAGCTCAAAGGTGTGAAAGGGTCTGGCACACAAGTAGGGTCTCAGAAATCTGAATTAAGAGGGTCTCCGAAGGCTTTAAACGTCCAAAGTTCTATCAATCGGAATTTCTCTCGTAATGAGAACTAGTGCCCCCTTCTGACAACCAGCGAGCACTGCATAGGCTGTCAGTATAAGAATGTGGTAAAAGACACCACTGCACACACCACAACAGGAGGAAGGGCCTGCCACAGATACCCCCACCTTGGCTGGTGACCCTCCCAAGGCCAGTTGCTATGAAAAAGAAATGTATAAATGAGATCCTTGCCCTGCCCAATATTTATGGAGGGATCTGAAGCTACCCACTGGGGAGATAAATGTAAAATTCAAAAGTGATCGGTTCTCATCCACCCCCCACCCTGTACCCCCCTCCCCTTACAGAGGAAAGGGCATCACATGTGTCGGTCAAGTCTTGCCCATCCCTTTCTCAACAGAACCAGCTGAATTAAATTATTTTCTTGCCAAAAAGCCCTTATCCTGCACCCTAGCCGAAGGCCTGATTACTGGCAATAGTTGCTTTCAGAGTTCAGGGAAAGGTGACATCTTGGTGAACAATTCTAAGAGGATTTAGCTCTCCTCCAATAAAATATCATGAGGATTGGATTTCCAAAGAGTTTTGTTTTCATTACTCCACTTGGATACACCCAGTAACCAACTTCACTGTCGTAGAACAGCTTCTCAGTAAACAGCTCCATGCAGCTATTGCCATGAAAAACCCACACGTCTGCAGTGAAGTCAAAAAACAGAGCCACTCCACTGGTCTTCCACCAGGGCAGGCTGCTCTGGAAACACAGCGCAGGGCATCCTTGGGGCTTTGGTAGAAGACCCCACTGATTGCCTGAGGAACTAGCAAAGTTATGCAGTTCCTGGAGCCCAGGAATGAATCCTAAACTGGGCGTGGTGACAGAACCACAAGGCTGAGAGGTCTGAGGTGACACCTGGACATCAGTACAGGTAGCAGATAAAAATCAAGACTCCACATTCTTCTTCTTCTAACACCTCCTCCCACCCCACAAAAATGAAATAAAACCACGAACAAGCCAAGGAGGAGAGCTGGAATCAGGCTCCTAGGAAAAACACGTCCTGTTCTAGCCTCAAGACAATTTCACACCAAATGGCTTTAAATTCCTTTCCAAAGCTTTGATGCCCGAATTGAAAAATAATTTCCCTTTTTGAGCAAAAGTCAGCAGTTAAAGAAGCAGAACCTGAAAATCCTAGGAGCTCATGAGTTCTCCTATGTGCACAAATGTCGCGTGTGTCTGAACACGCAGCGCAGAAATCTACCCATTCTTTCTGGGAAGGTCATCCCAACTCTGTCGCAGAGGCTACTGTGGGTCACTCTAGAATGTAGTTATTATCACCACTAAACAGACTTCCCAGCCACACACAGCCGGCGCTAAGCTGCTATTCCCTGAGCCCAAGAAACTCCTTTTTTTGCAGAAAACCGGCTCAGGGCCTGGGGATGGCTGGCGCCCCAGTCTTGGCACTCAGGGAACTGCAGGCACCGCTTCACCCGGGAGCTAAGGGCTTCGACCCAAATGGAAGAAAGGCGCCTTCCTCACACAAGCCTTGTCCAAGAAAAAAGAGCAGTGGGAAACCATGGTGGGGTGGTGGCCCGGGCGCACGTGGCCCAAGGCTAGGACGCAAACTGATCCCCTCGGTGCACGCTCTGTATCCCCAGCCCGTCGGGATGGGGTGTCCCCCGCTCGCCCTCTCCCCGAGGGCGGCCCAGAACTACCTGCTGCTGCCTAGGAGCCCTCGGACCAAGTCTCGGGAAGTTCACTCCGCGCTGCGCTAGTCCGGAGAGACTGGGAACCCGGGTAAACCCAGACTGTCCGGGGAAGACGGAGCCCGCCCCTGCCTGGGCGCCAGACCCATCCAGCTGCTTGGAGCTCAGGGACTAGGTACCAGCCGGACTGCAGAGGCCTCTCTGGTTACCCCTTGCACCCCGGCGCCCCCAGACTCGGGGTAGGTGGCGGCGAGGAGCGTGCGTCCAGGAAGGCAAGCAGTCAGCGCTGGGGGCCGGACGTAGAGAGAACCCTGCCTCCCGTCTCCCCCGATCGCCATGACTCCGGCTTCCCGAAGAGACCTGGTTGCCGCCGGGCGTTCCCACCTGGGCTGCGGTGCGGCTCCGAGTCCCCTGCCCTCCCTCCCCACCGCCCGGGAGCCTTCGGCCGCGGGCGCGCTGCCTGGTGGCCACTGGCGCCTGGGGGCTACAGGAGCGGTTCCCAGCCTCCAGCCCGCACAGTGCCGGGACAGCAGAGTGCGCCGCGGCCCTTCCCTAGCCCCACGCCCCCAGGCAGGCAGCCAGAGCCAGCTCCACGGAGGGCAAGGTGGCCGGGGCAGCCCCCAGCCCGCCGGGTGGGTGCCCCAGTGCCGGAGCCAACAGGTACGGGAGGCGTTGTCTGCCAATCGCCCGCCCACTCCGAACACGGGGGCTCGCGACAGCCCGGGGGTTTGGACATCCTGGAGAGGGGCGAGGACCGAGGGAAGAGGAGAAGAGAGGGAGCGCGCGGGTGAGCTGGGGAGCCGGCGGCTGCACTCACCTCTCGCTGGGCCGGGGCCCCGCAGCCCGGCAGCCGAGGCGCCTCCGCACCGCGCGGGGGGCTTCCTCCGAGGCCCGCAGGGAGGGGGCGGCGCGGAATGGAGGCGCCGAGCGGGCAGCGCTTAGCCTCTCGCTCACACCCCCAGCCGGCAGCCGCGTCCCCGCGCCGGCATCCTCGCTGCCGCCGGCTCCCTCGGCGCCCCCGGGCCGCTCCCCACGCGCGCGCCGAGACCGGCACGAGCCCCCTCGTCGACTCGGAGCGCGATCTGGGCGCGTGCCTCCCTGTCCTTGTCCTCTGCTCCCGTCTGGGGACGTGTGCCCCGCACCCCCTGCACCGCGCGCTCTTCTACCCCTCCCGCTCCCGCTGGCCGCGCGGGTTCAGCCCATGTGCGCGGCTGCCTCGCTGCGCCCCGGAGCCCAGTGGCCGAGGCCCCGCCGGAGTTGCGCGCCCTAGAAACTCCATGCAGCTCCGGCCTCCTCCCCAGCTCCTCCCCTGCGGGTCCCCCGGGGCCTTGCGGCGGCCAGCAGCACAGTCCACGCTCTGCCGGCTCCCGCGTTCAGGAGCCGGGCTTCTGGGCTCGCCTTGGCCGCCTGCGCCCCGGCTCCTCCGAGGGTCGGGGAGCCCCCACCCCCACCCTCCGCCTCTCCAATGGCTCCCTCGGTTTCTAGGCAGCGCAACCTGAGGAACGCCTCGGCGCGCGCGCACTCACACTCGCGCGCACACACACACACACGCACGCACATGCACGGCACACACAGGCAGACACGCGGGGGGCGAGCAGGCGCTTGGCAGACGGTGCTCCTTCCTTCCCTTCCCAAAGAGGCTGCCCACGTTAACTCTGGCAAACTGCTGCTCCTCGGAACAGGACAACTCACCCTAGCGCCCGCCGCCTTCACTACTTCATCCCAGGTGCACACACCCTAGGGCCACGATTACACCTGAGCCCAGGGAGAAGGCGGGGCGCCGAGGTGGAGGGGCCGATGGCTGAAACTGCGGGGGCCAGCATTCCGCGTGACCGCCCGTGGCGACATCCAGGGAGGCACGGCTGCCGCGGGGCATCGCCCACCCACCTGGGATCCCACTCCTCCAGGGCCTGAGAACATGTGGCGTGGCCCCCACTTCTTCCAAGGTCATAGGACGGATCCGATGGGAGGGAGAGGGCGCTTGGGCACAGGTGTGAGCTACAAATTCGCAGACTGCCTGCAACCTGCCCATGCGCTGACCTCTGCTGAGTCTCTGCCCAGACAGACCCCTCTCTCCCCTGCCCCGGGTCTCAAGGGCAACGCATTTGCTTGGAGTCAGCAGTCACCTTTCCTAGTCCCCACCTGTCTGCCTCCCAGGAGCTGACAGAATACACAGTGCAACCAAGGTTTGTCTTGGCAAGAAAAAGAAGAATCAAAGCACCAAGGTGGGGCTCAGACTGTCCCGTAGACAGATTAGATGCTTCCCAGTTCCTTTTTGCTGTCCCCAAGGTTGTGCCAATAAAGAAGGAACAACAAACCTGGCTGAAGCAGGCTAGTCCTTCCTTACAGCACCCTCCTTTCTCGGGTCCCCAGTTTCTTGTCCCCTCTTGGTGGCAGAAAGACTGCTCACCAGCTCAGATGCCTCCAATTCCCAGAACCAGAGAAAAGATACATGTGCAAATCCTCACACCAATCAGGAACAAAAGCAGGCAATGCTGCTCCAAGCCTCTCATCCAAACAGCTCAGCAGTCACCTCTCCACTGTTTGGTTCAACTGTCAGGGAAGTTTGGGCATTTTTTTTTTTTTTCTCTCTGCTAGCCAGCAGCACAATCAGGGTCGTGTGTGTGTATATGTGTGTGTGTGTGTGTGTGTGTGTGTGTGTGTGTGTGTGTGTGTGTCGCCTGGGCATGGTTTCAGAGTCCCTGAAGCACTTGTGGGTGCCACGCCTTTGGCATTTAGCATTTGCTAACCTATATTATTACTGTCTTGTATGGACCCTACTTCCCTAGTAATCTTTTCAAAATATGTTTTTATTTGTTATTCTTTTAGGTACATGGTAGGTGTACATATTTATGGGGTACATGAGAGGTTTTGATACAGGCATGCAATGTGAAATAAGCTCATCATGGGGACCAGGGTACTATTCCCTCATTTATCCTTTGAGTTACAAACAATCCAATTACACTCTTTAAGTTATCATAAAATATACAAGTTATTGACTATAGTCACCATGTTGTGCTACCGAATAACAGGTCTTATTCATTCTTTCTTTTTTTTAACCCATTAACCATCCCTACGTACCCAACCCTCTCAACCCCCACCCAGCCCCCCTACCCTTCCCAACCTCTGGTAATCATTCATAGATTCTCTGTCCATGAGCTCAATTGTTTTGATTTTTAGATCCCATAAATAAGTGAAAACATGTGATGTCTGTCTTTCTGTGCCTGGCTTATTTTACTTAACATAATGATCTCCACTTCCATCCGTGTAGTTACAAATGACTGGATCTCATTCTTTTGTATGGCTGAATAGTGCTCCATTGTGTACATGTCCCACATTTTCTTTATCCATCTGTTGATGGACACCTGGGTTGCTTCCAAATCTTAACTATTGTAAACAGTGCTGCAACAAACATCAGAATGCAGATACCTCTTCGATATACTAATTTCTTCTTTTGGGGGTATATACTCAGCAGTGGGATTGCTGTATCATATGCTCCCTAGCAATCTTAGAACTGAGATGTAACAGGCACCATTCTCAGGGACTTGCTGGGTACCCCTCCCCTACCCCAGCATGAAAACACAGAAAAATCTTGAGTTCCTTCAAAGAAACTCCAGGCACCTAGCTAGCCCTGAGAAGTAAACCAGCAACTTGATAAGCAAGAAGGTAATTTTAGCTTAAAACAATAGCCAAGGAAGTTAGAGTCAGGAAATGTTTTTGTTCCCTGTATCAGTCTGTTCTCGTGCTGCTAATAAAGACATACCTAAGACTGGTTAATTTACAAAGGAAAAAGGTTTAATGGACTCACAGTTCCACATGGCTGGGGAGACCTCACAATCATGGCAGAAGGTAAAGGATGAAGCAAAGGCACATCTTACATGGCAGCAAGCAAGAGAGCTTGTGCAGGGGAACTCCCATTGATAAAACCATCAGATCTCATGAGACTTATTCACTATCACGAGAACAGTATGGGGGACACTTGCACCCATGATTCAATTACCTCCCACCGGATCCCTCCCATGACACATGGGAGTTATGGGAGCTACAAAATGAGATTTTTTACAAGTCAAGGAGAAGTGACTGCTAAGCTGTTTGGATGAGAGGCTTAGAGAATCACTGCCTGCTTTTGTTGCTGACTGGTATGAGAATTTTCACATGTATCTTTTCTCTGGTTCTGGGAATTGGAGGCATCTGAGCTGGTAAGCAGTCTTTCTGCCACCAAGAGGGGACAAGAAACTGGGGACCCAGGAAAGGAGAGTGCTATAAGGAAGGACTAGCCTGCTTCAGCCAGGTTTGTTGTTCCTTCTTTGTTGGCACAACCTTGGGGGCGGCAAAAAGGAACAGTCAAACCATATCATTCCCTATAGAATCTAAACATAACATCTTAGTGTATGTCCTTGAGTTGTTTTTCAGAAACCTGGAGCCCCATTAAACTGATCAACTAGCACATAGACCTCGAATAAGAGGGAACTGAGGACTAAACTCTAACTGTGGTTCTTGTTCTAAATTTCTTCCTGAAGGCTCTGGAGGAAGCCACACCTACGGGCCAGAATGAACATTCTTTTCTGCACACCCCATATTTTTAGATAAAGCTTTACCTCCTTAACTAATCACAAATCAGAAAACCTTTGAACTCACCTATGACATCTGTAGAGATAGGATCTCCCTATGTTGCCCAGGCTGGTCTCAAACTCCTGGCCTCAAGTAATCCTTCCACCCCCACCTTCCAAATTATTGGGATTACTAGTCCCAGTGTGAGCCCATGTGGGCCTCTGCTCCCAGACGTCTGCTTTTTTAAGTCAAACCAAATGTCGAGCTTTCATGGATTGATTTATGGCTTTGCCTGTAGCCTCTGCCTCCCACCTTTAAAAATCCTTCCCTGTAAGCCAACTGGGTGGTTGGGACTTAAGCATAAGCTGCCTGATTCCTCTTGGTTGGTGCCCTACAAGTAAATGCCTCCCTTTCTACTGCTGCAAAACCTTGATGTGGACAGCTGATCTCACTGTGCCGGGTGAGCAGCCCCTGTTATGACATGCTTGAGCCACTGGCTGAGTTTCATATACCTAGTTCAGAGATGTGCATAGAAGGTGATATGGTTTGGCTCTGTGTCCCCTCCCAAATCACATCTTCAATTTTATTCCCGTAATTCCCACGTGTCGTGGGAGGGACCTAGTGGGAGATAATTGAATCATGGAGGCGGTTTCTCCCATACTGTTTTGGTGGTAGTGAATAAGTCTCGCGAGATCTGATGGTTTTATAAGGGGAAACCCCTTTCACTTGGCTCTCTCACTCTGTCTCTTGTCTCCGCCATGTGAGATGTGCCTGTGCCTTTGGCTTTCCACCATGATTATGAGGCCTCCCCAGCCATGTGGAAATGTAAGTCCATTAAATTTCTTTCTTTTGTAAATTGCCCAGTCTCAAGTATGTCTTTATCAGCAATGTGAAAACGAATTAATACAGAAGGTATTATACTACAAGAGTTTCCACAATGGGTCACAGGCAGATGAATAGAGTTGACAGGGTCTCCATAAGATCCTTCCCTTTGATCCCTTAGTTTGGATGAATGCTGCATCATCTAACAATCTGTTGCCTCTGTAAGCAATTATTTTGTCACTTTCTAGATGGCAACCAGGTCACCAAAATGCCTTGGTAGGGCAAAGCACGGTGGCTGAAGCCTGTAATCCCAGCACTTTGGGAGGCCGAGGCGGGTGGATCACTTGAGGTCAGGAGTTCGAGACCAGCCTGGCCAACATGGTGAAACCCCATCTCTACTAAAAATACAAAAATTAGCCAGGCATGGTGATGGGTGCCTGGAGGCTGAGGCATGAGAATCGCTTGAACCTGGGAGGCAGAGGTTGCAGAGAGCCGAGATCGCACCATTGCACTCCAGTCTGGGCAACAGAGCAAGACTCAGTCTCAAAAAGCGAAAAAAAGAAAAAAAAAAAAAACAGACAAACAAATGCCTTGGTAAGTGTAGATACACACATGAAGTTCCTGGTAAAATGTGGGGGCCTCCCACATAACCAGAGTCGGAAACGTCTGGCCAAAGCTCTCATTCTGCCCTCCCTTGCTGCCTGTGTAAATTTGGGCAAGTTGTTTATTCTCTCTAAATCTCATCACCCTCATCTATAAAATGGGGATAATTAGAGTATCTATTCCACAAGGTTGTTGAGAAAATTAAATGTGATTATGTGAATAGCAGTTCGCTCAGTTTACCTGGCTCCAGGCATAGAGTAAGCTTTCAATAAATGTTGGCAGTTGTTACAAGTGAATAGTCAACCCAAACACATAACAAAGACCTTACTTTGGGAGGAAAAAAAATCAAGGATCTCTTGCCTTAGGACACTAAGTTCAGCAAGCCTCAGAACTAGAGAAGGCTAGGCAGTAGCTCACACTGGTAATACAGATACTTTGGAAGGTCCAGGTGGGAGGATTACTTGAGGTTGGGAGTTTGAGACCAGCCTGGGCAACACAGGGAGACGCCATCTCTACAAAAAATGATTTGCAAAAGTAGCCAGGTGTGATGGCATATGCCTGTAGTCCTAGCTACTCAGGAGGCTAAGGCAGAAGATCCCCTGAGCCCAGGAGTTCAAGATTACAGTGAACTGTGGTCACACCACTGCACTCCAGCTTGGTGAAAGAGCAAGACTTTGTCTCAAAAAAAAAAAAAAAATCAGAAACACAAAGAACTAGAGAAGCTGGATGGCAGACTTCTGCAGTTTCTTGGTCCTCCCCAGCTATGACCATTTTGAGACTTCCATGTTAAGGTGGTTGCAGGTTTACAGGCCCTGGCACTTTTGCTCCAACTTTTATTCAATATATGTGGTCAAAATGTGTCAGCTCCTTCCTATGAAAATACCAAATAAAATCTTTTACCAATTACCGGGATGGAGGCTAAACTCAACATGAAACAAAATGAACAGGAAGGACTTCTCCTTATCGTGCATTTGTAGCTGGATTTAGCATAAGTTCTCTCTCTAACCTAGAATAGTACAGCCCTCCAGGAAACAGCGAGGAGTCAATTTCAACTTCCTTCTACCACCTGCCTCTAGCTTTGGGATTCAGAGTTACACAAATCAGACACTGAGACAAGTGCTACCTTACCAGTGATAATCCTCTCGTAAATATCCCCTTCCCTTATCTTCTTTCATTTTACCATCGATAAATACATCTACTTCAAGTGCCCAAGACACCCAAGGGTAGAGGGTGATGAAAAGATTCATTGCACTCTGAATAGAAATAGGTAGAAGTAGAAAAAAAAAATCATTCGAGAAATATATGTTGGAGGGTAAAATTGTTCAGGTCTTCCATCAAAGTACGGAATCCAGGACTCACTAAATTCTTTACAACACACATTCTCTCCTGTGTGGCTAGGGGTTTGCCACAAACCTTGCAGTGGTTTGCTTTGCAGTAATCGGTAACCAGAACAACATTTGGTGTCTGGAAGGAGTGTGCTGCTGTAACAAAAACTTAAAATACTGGCTTTAGGATTGAGCAACGGGAAGAAGCTATAATTTCCTCCAAAGAGTATTAATGAGAGTTGCAAGGACCTTTGGAAAACTCTTGGAGGAAACATGAAGGGCACAGAAAGTGCTTATTGGAAGCTGGAGAAAAGAACCCCTGAGTCACGTACCAGGAGAACAGTTAGCAAAACTGCTACCTGTCAATGGTTGGCTGGGTGTGGTGGTTCACACCTGTAATCCCAGCACTTTGGGAGGCCGACACGAGTGAATCACTTGAGGTCAGGAGTTTCAGACTAGCCTGGCCAACATGGTGAAACTCCGTTTCTACCATAAATACAAAAAATTAGCCAAGCGTGGTGGTGCATGCCTGTAATCCCAGCTACTCGGAAGGCTGAGTCAGGAGAATTGCCTGAACCCGGGAGGCAGAGGTTGCAGTGAGCTGCGATCAGCCACTGCACTCCAGCATGGGTGACAGAGCAAGATTCTGTCTCAAAAAAAAAAAAAATCAATATAACCAATGCAAGGATACCTAAGGACCTCATGGATCTGACTAGGGTGATTTTCAAGTGGAAAAATAGAAAATGCCAGCTGGATTTTTCCAGATGCCTATGAGAAAAGGTAAGCAGAGACAGGTTAATTGAAGAAGAAGCTATTCCAGTTTTTTAGTAGAACTGAGATGGAATAGCAAGGAACCAGAGTTCGCTGAGTTAGAAAGGATTACTGTTTCTCTGCTGGGTTAGAAAGAACTACTGTTTCTCACTGTGGCGTCTCCAGGCAAAACCTTTCAAATCTGGGGCAGCAAAATCTGGTTTCTGGGAAAGATGGACTCAAGAATGGGGCTGTACGATCCTTTGTTAAGGCCTCAGACATATTTAAGGGGATGCCCAAAAGGGCTTCTACATGTCTTAAAGACACTGTGCCTCACTCAGCAGCTTTGCAGGAGCCTAAAGATAAAGAAAGGTCTATTTTTATTTTATTTTTAAATTTTATTTATTTATTTATTTATTTAGAGACAGAGTTTCACTCTGTTGTCCAGGCTTGAGTGCAGTGGCATGATTTCAGAGAGGAAAAGAGAGACAGGGAGAAAAAGAGAGGTTCCGGGCATGTCTACAGCGATTCAAGGCCCTGCTGTGAGCGTCTTCCCCGAGGAGGCTACAGATTCTGCTGGGCAGAGACAAGCCACCCCCGCCATGCGCGCTCTGAATTCCCAATCCACAGAACCGCAAGAGGCAGTCGTACATTTTTGTGTTAAGTAACTTCGTTTTGGGATGAATTTTTGTTATGCAGCAATAAATAACCAGAAAAATTTAATTTACTAAATTAGAAAGAGGTCAAAAAATATGTTGTAAAGTGAAAAAACTTAATGGCAAAATAACATGTATGGTGCCACTTTTGAAAAAGAAAACTTTGTATATGGGATCCATGTACACATATGTGCACCAAATGTAATTCCAATGCTTTCTGTTAACTAACTCTGGAGAACCAGTATTGAGGGGATAAACATATATATATTTATTTATAGATGAATATATGTTTACGTATTTTATTTATATAAATAAATTTAAATATATATTTATATTTTTATTTTAATTTATATAAATATATACTTTTATTTATGTATATAAATGTTCATACATTTTTATTTATATATGCTTATTATATAAATGGCTTTTTATAAATGGAATATAAATGACTTTTTGCTTTTTTGAAAATATTTTCAAAACGTATATTAGCCAGCCAACAAAATGGAATTGAGGTTAAATATTACATATAAAAATATATAGAAGTATATATAATATAGCATATATTTATAAAATATATAAATATTTAAATAGCATATATTTATATGATATATAAATTTATATATGAACATATATTTATATATTCATATATAAATTATTTTATGTGGTATTTATATTTATATATAAATAATATCTTATATGATACATAATACATTATATATTACATAATTATATATAATATATAATGGCACATGTTACATAATATATATTATATGTACTGTTATGTTCATGCATAATATATGTTACATATAATTATATCATACATATTATATAATTATATATCATACATAGTATATTATAATTATAATTATATATTATACAATATTACATAATATATGTATTAGATACTATTATTTAATGCCAAAAGTAAAGAACATCTTAGAGATCTTCAGAGCATCACAGGCGTAGAAGGAAAAGGAAACCTTGGAAAGTGGAGGCATCATTGTGCTCCATTGTCCCCTTAAAGGCATTCATTCACCTGTGTTTGAAACTGCACATGGTGAACAGTTAAAAAAAAAAAAAAGGCAAGAGAAGGAAGGAGAAGAGAAGAGAAGAGGAAAGGAAGGAAAGAGGAAGGAGGGAAAGAAAGAAGAGAAGGAAGGGAAAAGAAAAGGCAAGGAAAAAGGGAAGGGAAGGGAAAGAAATAGAAAGACAAAAAGAAAGACAGACAGAAGAAAGAGGGAAGGGAAGGCAAGGGAGAGAGAGAAAGGAAAGGAAAGGAAAGAGAAAGGAAAGGAAAGGAAAGGAAAGGAAAGGAAAGGAAAGGAAAGGAGGGGAGGGGAGGGAAAGGGAGGGGAGGGGAGGGGAGGGGAAGGGGAAGGGGAAACCAAGCAGCAGGAAGGAGAATTCTTGGGAAATTGGGAGTCTATAACCTCCCTAGGACGAGGGACACTCATAAACACCCCAGGGTTTCAGTTGAAGCTTTTGAAATACTACATGCATTAGGATTAAGGGCAAACCAAAAGCGTTTGGAGAATCAAGTTCAGCCTTAAATTATCTCAATAATTGATTAGCCAAAAATGATCTTTATGTACCCTAAATGCCTGCCAGATGAAAAAGTTAAATCTCTCTGAGGAGAGAGAACAAATATATAGTCACTATAATTTCTTAAATATAACATGTGGCATTTAATCAAAAATCAACAGGCATGTCCGGAAAAAGAACCAAATTAAGAAAAAATAAAGAGAAACAACAGACAATAGGAAAACCAAACATAGGAAATTCAGACGCTGGATTTATATAAAACAGACATTAAAACAATTGTATAGATGTTTAAGAAAATGAATGACAAGATAAAGAAATTCACCACTAAATAGCTAAAGTCTATTTACTTATTCTTAATTTCTTTCTAATTCAATAATTGAACTTTTACTTTTTATTAATGTGATCCATAATTGTTAAAGGTCAAATGGTAATTTGTTATGCAGAAGTAGAATTTAAAAATAAACATCAAACAGTTCTAAAAGGTCAATTGTGCAAAATGGTGTTCTCTTTTTCCTCCTCCTCCATTCTTTTTTCCCAAAGATAACTACTTTCAACTAGTCCATTACCTCTTTGGATAGTTATATCCATATTTCTAAATAAGTGGTTTTTTAAAAATATTTATTTTCTTTTCCAATTAAAACACCTAACTGAAGGATGAAGATGTAATACTCTTACTTGTTTCTCCAATCCACGCACATACATTCTGTCCTGATTCTCCCATATATAATGTTTAATTTGATCTCTATTCAGTTAAATTTTATTTATTATTTATTTATTTGAGACGATATCAAACTCTGTCACCCAGGCTGGAGTCCAGTGGCACGGTCTTGGCTCACTGCAACCTCTGCCTCCCAGGTTCAAGCAATTCTCCTGCCTCAGCCTCCCAAGTAGCTGGGGTTACAGGTGCCCACCACCACGCCTGGCTAATTTTTTTGTATTTTTAGTAGAGCTGGGGCTTCACCATGTTGGACAGGCTGGTCTCGAACTCCTGACCTCAAGTGATCCACCCGCCTTGGCCTCCCAAAGTGGGGGATTACAGGTGTGAGTCACCGCACCCTGCCAAAATTTGTTTATTTTTAACACAGAATAAAGTAGTAATTCTGGAACCCATCAAAAAATAAATAAAATGCACTCAATAGATGTGATTAAAGCAAACTGGACACAGTAGAAGAGATTAGTGAACTTCAAATAGGTCAGTAAAAAATATCCTGCTAATGTGTGAGGAGAAGAAAAAGGTGGGAATGGAGAAAAGAGAATAAGAGAATTAAAGCAAAGTGAATCGTCAAATATATAACTCAAGTCTGAAAAGGAAAGGGGAGAAAGAGTGAGGTGGGTGAGATGCTGGCTGAGAATTTTCCAAAACCAATAAAGACATGAAGCCACAGATTCAGGAAGTCCTATAAACTCCAAATAGGATATGTACAATGAAATCCACATGAAAGCAGTCATCATTACATTTCTAAAACCTAAAAACAATTTTTTTTTCTTTTTTTTCTTTTTTTTTTTGAGACGGAGTTTCGCTCTTGTTGCCCAGGCTGGAGTGCAGTGGCGTGATCTCAGCTCACTGCAGCCTCCACCTCCTGGGTTCAAGCAATTCTCCTGCCTCAGCCTCCTGCATAGCTGGGATTACAGGCATGCACCACCATGTCTGGCTAATTTTTTGTATTTATAGTAGAAACGGAGTTTCACCATGTTGGTCAGGCTGGTCTCGAACTCCTGACCTCAGATGATCCTCCCGCCTCGGCCTCCCAAAGTGCTGGGATTACAGGCATGAGCCACCACACCCGGCCAAGACACAATATTAAAAGCAGCCAGGCCCCTTCTCCTTCACACACACATACACCTTGCAAAGGAACAATTCACCTGACAGACGACTTGTTAACAAACATAATAAAAGCCAGTACAACTTACAATCATTGGTATCATCTTTGGTGCACTAAAAGAAAATAGCTATCCACTAAATTCTGAATGCAGTGAACATGCCCACTAAAAAGAAAAGGAGCAATTTCTGCTTCTATGTTACTAGGTTAGTGCAAAAGTAATTGCAGTTTTTACCACTGAGAGTGATGGCGGTAGGGCAAGGTGGCTCATGCCTATAATCCCAGCACTTTGGAAGGCCAAGGAGGGTGGATCATTTGAGAGGTCAGGAGTTCGAGGCCAGCCTGGCCAACATAGTGAGACCCTGTCTCTATTAAAAATGCAAAAATGGCCCGGGAGTGGTGGCAGGTGCCTGTAATCCCAGCTACTTGGAAGGCTGAGGCAAGAAAATTGCTTGAATCCAGGAGGCCAAAGTTGCAGTGAGCTGAGATCACTCCAGCCTGGGTAACAGAGAGAGATTCTGTCTCAAAGAAAAAAAAGAAAGTAATGGCAAAAACCTCAATTACATTTGCACCGACATAATAAGTTACTACCTCATAATAAGTTAGTTTTCTTCCCACTATTAACAATTAGAAACTAAACAAATGTAAAAATTAAGTGTTTTCTGTAATTGGACAACAGATAGTACAGGGCTGTGATCCATGTAAGAAAAGGAACAACTTATGTGTGTCCTGCAACTGCCCAGCTTTCTACCTGGAGATAGTTTCCGTATCACTGTAGAGGAAAAGGAAGCCAAACAGAACACAGGGGTCTCACTAACTTGAGGGATCAGAGTTCATGAAAGCTTAGGTAGCTAGATTTTGGGGGGCAGAGAACTGGAGAGGAGAAGGCTACACAGATAAAAAGGTGGAAATTTTTCGTAAGGATTTAAGTTCCTAGATGACAACTAAGATGTGCATAAGAAGACAAATTCCATGCCGCTAGGCAGAGAGCAGTTAGTGGAGAGTTGTAAGTCGAACAATTTCTAGATGTAAGAAAGAACTGGAAAATGGGCAAGTTCTGATGATCCTGAGTGAGAAAATGCATTGAACACCCAGTGGGTACAATAGAGTCCATAGGTGAATTGCACCTTCCTGGTAGCAGGAACAAACTAGCTCTAGAATAACAGCTATTGTAAGACTCGACCTAACAAAGCTTAAAAGCAAACATCAAATGGATCAAAGTGACTCCCAAGTTACTAATCAAATGCCTAGCAAAGAAACTTCAAAACTCTTCAAAGGACAAAAACAAAATTCAGAAACTCAACAACACAACACCCACAGTGTCCATGGAAACAGAAGGAAAAATAACAATGGTGATGGAATCTGCAGAAAGGGGCTTTCGAGCAGCTATTAGAAATATTTTCAAGGATTTAAAGGAAATTGTGAACAATAAAGGAAGGCATGCAATCTAAAAAAAGAAGCAAATAAAATTGTAGCGCTGAAAAAATATATATTTAATGTGAAAAAGCTATTTGAGGGCTTAACATAACATTGGGTATTGTAGAAAAATAAGTGAGTTTGAAAAAAATAACAACTGAAGCAGAGAAAGAATGCTGGCTGAAAAAAAATCTTAAAATCCTTGATGGCAGGTGGGACAATATCAAGTTACCTAACATATGTTCGATTCTAATACCTAAAGCGAGATAAAAAGAGAGAGAGACTCTGTGCACGCACGTGCCTCTGTGTGTGTGTGTGTGTGTGTGTGTGTGTGTTAGGAAGGTTAAACAGAAAAAAGGATTTGAATAAATAGTGGCTAATATTGCGCAATTTGATAAAAGCCTAAAATACGGCTCCACATGACACAATTTACTGCAAGAAAGATAAATACAAAAAGTACACACCAAAGTATCTTATAATCAAATTGCTGTAAACCATGATAAAGAAAAAAATGTTAAAGTATCCAGAAGAAAAAAACATTATATCAGGAGAACAAAGAGAAGACGTAATACTAACTTCTTTTAAGAAACAATACAAGCCAAAAGACAATGGAATAATATTTTTAATGTGCTGAAATTGAAAGCAAAAACAAAAATACCGAGAATTGTCACTGTGGTTTTGATTTGCATGTCTCTAACAATTAGTGATGCTGAGCATATTTTCAAATGCTTATTGGCCATATATATGTCTTCTTTTGAAAACTGCCTGTTCGTGTCCTTTGCACACTTTGTTATAGGGTTGTTTGCTTTTGGCTTGTTAATTTAAGCACCTTATAGATTCCGGATATTAGCCCTTTGATAGGTGCATATTTTACAAATGTTTTCTCCCATCTGTCAGTCATCTGTTTACTTTGTTAGTTTCTTTTCCTTTGCAGATGCTCTTTAGTTGAATTAGGTCCCATGTGTCAATATTTGTTTTGGTTATCATTGCTTTTGGCATCTTTGTCATGAAATCTTTGTCAAGACCTATGTCCAGAATGGTTGTCTTCTTGGTTTCCTTCAAGAGTTTTTATACGCCTATAAACCCTTTAGGTTTTATGTTTAAGCCTTCAATCCATCTAGAATTGATTTTTGCCTACGTTAAAAGGAAGGGGTCCAGTTTCAATCTTCCGTGTTGGCTAGCCAGTTATGCCAGTAACATTTACTGAAAAGGGAATCCTTCCACTGTGGAAAGCAGTGTGGAGATTACTCAAAGAACTTAGAACAGAGGCCGGGCGCGGTGGCTCAAGCCTGTAATCCCAGCACTTTGGGAGGCCGAGACGGGCGGATCACGAGGTCAGGAGATCGAGACCATCCTGGTTAATATGGTGAAACCCCGTCTCTACTAAAAAGTACAAAAAAAAAACTAGCCGGGCAAGGTGGCGGGCGCCTGTAGTCCCAGCTACTTGGGAGGCTGAGGCAGGAGAATGGCGTGAACCCGGGAGGCAGAGCTTGTAGTGAGCTGAGATCTGGCCACTGCACTCCAGCCTGGGCGATAGAGAGAAACTCCGTCTCAAAAAAAAAAAAAAAAAAAAAAAAAAAAAAAAAAAAGAACTTAGAACAGAACAAGCACTTTACCCAGCAATCCACTGGGTATATACCCAAAGGAATATGAATTGGTCTACCATAAAGTCCTGTGCATACATATGTTCATTACAGCATTATTCACAATAGTAAAGGCATGGGATGAACCTAAGTACTCAGCAATGGTAGACTGGAGAAAGAAAACGTGGCACATACACACCATAGAATACTACGCACTCATAAAAAAGAATGTGATCATGTCTTTTGCAGCAACAGGGATAGAGCTGGAGGCCATTATCCTAAGCAATTTAATGCAGAACAGAAAACCAAATACTGCATGTTTTCACTTATAACATTGAGTACACATGGACACAAGAAAGAGAACAACAGACACCAGGGCCTATTTGAGAGTGGAGCAGGAGGAGGGTGAGGATCAGAAAACTACCTATCAGATACTATGCTTATTACCTGAGTAATGAAATAATCTGTACACTAAATCCCTGCAAGACTCAATTTACCTATATAACAAACTGGCACATGTACCCCGAAACGAAAGTAAAAGTTTAAAGAAAAAGAAAATACCGAGAATTTCCTAATCAGCAAAAATAGTCTCTAAATTTAAAGGTGATGGCTGGATGAGGTGGCTCATACCTGTAATCCCAGTACTTTGGGAGGCCAAGGTGGGTGGATCATCTGAGGTCAGGAGTTCAAGACTAGCCTGACCAGCATGGTGAAACCCTGTCTCTACTAAAAATACAAAAATTAGCTGGGCATGGTGGTGGACACCTGTAATCCCAGCTACTTGGGAGGCTGAAGCAGGAGAATCACTTGAACCCGGGAGGTGGAGGTTGCAGTGAGCCGAATCATGCCATTGCACCACTGCACTGGGTGACAAAGTGAGACTCTGTCTCAAAATAAATAAATACAAATTAATTTTTTAATTTTAAAAAATAAAGGTGAAATAAAGAGTTTTTCAGATAAACAAACAGTAAAATAATTTATAGGCCAGGCACAGGGGTTCTTGCCTGTAATCCTAGCCCTTTGGGAGGCCAAGGCAGGAGGATTACTTGAGCCCGGGAGTTCAAGACCAGCCTTGGCAACCTAGGAAGACTCTATCTCTATTCAAGAATTTATAGCCATCAGACTGAAGTAAATGACAGCAGAAATTTAGGAATGGTAAGTCCTGGGAATGGAAAATATGTGAATAAAAATAAAAAGTTTTTCATTATTTTTAACTTTCTTTAAAAGGTAGTTTACTGATTAAGACAAAAATATTACCCAATGCATTTATGGGATGTATAAGACATGTATAAGTAAAACATGTATGACAGCTATAGCACAAAGGGAGTAAGGAAATGGAAATATACTATTAAAAGGTAGTCAATTTATCCACGACGTGGTATAATACCATTTGATATCAGACTGTTACATTTGAAGGTGCACACTGTAAATCCCAGAACACAAAGAGATATTGCAAATAAGCCAATAGAGGAGAGTAAATACAGTATTTGAAAAATAATCAATACCAAAAGAAGTCATGAAAAAGGAAAAAGCAACAAAGAACACATGAAACAAAAAGAAATAGCAAGATGGTACATTTAAACCTAAATGTATTGTGAACTGCATTTAATTTAAAGAGTGTGGAACCATTACCAAATTTTGAATTTATAGAGCACTGTATTAACATAATCTTTTCAAGTGCACGTGGAATGTTCATAAAAGATAGGCTGTATCTTGTGCCACAGAATAATTCTCAGTACTTTAGTATTTTAGGCCAGGTGTGGTGGCTCATGCCTGCAATCCCAGCACTCTGGGAAGCCAAGGTGGGCAAATCGCTTGAGGTCAGGCAGGAGAATCGCTGGAACCCAGGAGGCGGAGCTTGCAGTGAGCCGCGATTGCACCAGGGCACTCCAGCCTGGGTGACAGAGCAAGATTCCATCTCAAAAAAAAAACAAAAACAAAAAAAAAAAAACACTTTGAGATTTTAAAGTTATCCCATCTCTACTAAAAATACAAAAATTAGCTGGGTGTGGTGGCACATGCCTGTAGTCCCAGCTACTTGGGAGGCTGAGGCAGGAGAACGGTTTGAACCTGTGAGGCAAAGCTGGCAGTGAGCCGCGATCATGCCATTGCATTCCAGCCTGGGCGACAGAGTGAGACTCCATCTCAAAAAAAAAAAAAAAAAAAAAAAAACAACACCCACTTTGAGATTTTAAAGTTATCCAAATCATACCGGAAACATTCTATGACCACAATGGAATTAAAAATTAAATTAGAAATCAATAATAAGAAGATACCTTAAATTTCCCCAAGATTTTACAAGTAAAAAACAGTTTTGCATAATGCGTATGTCAAAGAATAATCACAAATGAAGTTTAAAAATATTTTGAACTAAATGAAATGAAAGCACAATGTATTGAAATTTGTGAGATCAGCTAAAACAGTGCTTACAAGGAAAATTACAGCTTAAAATGTTTACTTTACAAAAAGATGAAAGGTTTAAAGCCAATGTTTTAAGATTCTAACTTAAAAAGCTAAAAAGAGAAGAGCAAATTAAATTGAAAAAAAAAAAACAGAAGAAAGGAAAAAGGATAGGAAAAATCAAATTTAAAAATGGACAGAAAAATGAATTAAAATGTCATAAAAATTAATAAATCTGTAGCTAACTTGATTTGAAAAGATGGCAAAAACACAAAGTACCAAGATCAGGAATCACTATAGATACTAACCATATAAAAAAGAATAACAAGCGAATATTATAAAACAATGTTATGACAAAAAATGGACAATTTAAACAAAAGATAAATTTTTTTTTTTTTGAGATGGGGTCTTGCTCTGTCGCCCAGGCTGGAGTGCAGTGGTCGGATCCCGGCTCACTGCAAGCTCCGCCTCCTGGGTTCACGCCATTCTCCTGCCTCAGCCTCCCGAGTAGCTGGGACTACAGGCGCCCGCCACCACGCCTGGCTAATTTTTTGTATTTTTACTAGAGACGGGGTTTCACTGTGTTAGCCACGATGGTCTCGATCTCCTGACCTTGTGATCCGCCCGCCTCGGCCTCCCAAAGTGCTGGGATTACAGGCGTGAGCCACTGCGCCCGGCTGAAAAATTTTTTTAAAAAACACAAATTACCAAAATAGACCCAAGGAGATATAAAAATCTGAATATTCCTGTATCTTTTAAATAAATTGAATTCATAATTAACCTCCTATGCCCTCAAAACATAAACAAATTCCTCTGTGCCCAGATGGTTTCTCTGGTGATTTCTAACATTTAATGAAGAGCTAATACCAATCTCATAAAACGTTTTCATAAAATAGAGAGTGGGCACACAGCTCAACTCATTTTATGAGGCTACTGTCTCTCTTATCAAAATTAAATACAGGCAATACCAAAGCAGAAAATGAAAATAAACGCAAAAAAGCCTTAACATACATTAGCAAACTAAATCCAGCAATATATAAAAAGGATAAGACGGCCGGGCGCAGTGGCTCACGCCTGTAATCCCAGCACTTTGGGAGGCCGAGGTGGGTGGATCACGAGGTCAGGAGATCAAGACCATCCTGGCTAACACGGTGAAACCCCGTCTCTACTAAAAATACAAAAAAATTAGCTGTGCGTGGCGGCGAGTGCCTGTAGTCCCAGCTACTCGGGAGGATGAGGCAGGAGAATGGCGTGAACCTGGGAGGTGGAGCTTGCAGTGAGCCCAGTTGGCGCCACTGCACTCCAGCCTGGGCAAAAGAGTGAGATTCCGTCTCAAAAAAAAAAAACAAAAAAGGATAAGACATCTTGACAAGGTGGAGTGTTTTTAAGTCACACAAAGTTAGTCTAAATCTTAAATTCTAAAAGATGAATCAGTATAATTTATCCTATTTATAGAAGAAAAAAATTACAATCATCCTAATGCATTCATGAAGAGTATTTGACAAAATGCAACTCCTATTCTCCATGAAAACTTGGAAAACTAGGAACAAAAGGGAACTTTTTCATCCTGCTAAGGGGTACTAAAAAACCTACAGCTAACGTCACACAAAATGGTTAAAAACTGAATGCTTTCCCTGTAAAATCAGGAAAAGGGCTTCTATTGAACATTTGTTGGAGGACTCGGCCATGAAATAAGTCAATAAAAAGACAGAAAATGCATACAGATTGGTAAGTAAGAAGTAAAATTGTTTCCACTGAAAAGCAACATGATTGTGTACATTTAAAAAAAGAGTATTTGAATGAAAAAGTGACCTTAACAAGGTCACAGAATACAAGATCAATGCCAACAATAAACAACTGAGAAAAGAAATTTTAAAAACACTTCCATTCAGGCCCAGCGTGGCGGCTCATGCCTGTAATCCCAGCACTTTGGGAGGCCAAAGTGGGCAGATCGCCTCAAGTCAGGAGTTCGAGACCAGCCTAGCCAACATGGTGAAACCCTGTCTCTACTAAAAATACAAAAATTAGCTGGGTGTGGTGGTAGATCCCTGTAATCCCAGCTACTTGGGGGAGGCTGAGGCAAGAGAATCTCTTCAACCCAAGAGGCAGAGGTTGCAGTGAACTGAGATCGTGCCACTGCACTCCAGCCCGGGTGACAGAGTGAGACTCCATCTCAAACAGAAAAAAAAAACGGTCCCATTCACAATAATATCAATAACATGAAATATTAGGGATATGTTTAACAAAATAAGTGTAAGTTCTATATACTAAAAACCTCAAAACACTGCTAAGAGAGATTAAAGAAGACCAAAAAATAAATGGAGATCTATACCATGTTAATGGATCAGAGGTTTGATAATTTTAAGATGTCAGTTCTCTCCAAATTGATCTACAGGTTCAGCATCATCCCAATCCATATCCTAACAAGCTGTTTTGCAAAATTTGACAAGCTGGTTTAAAAATTTATATATGTATGCAAAGGACATAGAATAGCCAAAACAAATTTTTCAGAGAAGAAAGTTGGAAAGACTTTCTTTCCAACTGCTTTCAAGACTTAACTATAGAGCTAATCAAGAGAGTGTGGTTTTGGCACAAGGATATATAGAGCAAAGGAACAGAACTGATTAGGAATACATTCATATGCATGTGACCAATTAGTTTTCCACAAAGGTGCCAAATTAATTCAAATTAATTAATTTAATGAGGATAGTCTTTTCATCCAATTGTGCTGGAATAACTGGATATTCACGTGGAAATAAATGAACTTTGATACTTTATTTGCCCTATAGGCAAAGATTAACTCAGAATGGATCGTAGTCCTAAATATAAAAGTTACAGCCACAAAACTTCTAAAGAAAACCCAGGAGAAAATTTTTGAGAACTTGAGTAAGCAAAAATTTCTTTTTTTTTTTTCTTTGTTTTTTGTTTTAATTTCCCTTGAGACAGGATCTCGCTCTGTTGCCAAAGCTGGAGTGCAGTGGCACAATCACAGCTCACTGCATCCTCCACCTCCCGGGCTCAAGCCATCCTCTCACCTCAGCACGGGAATAGCTGGAAGTACAGGCTCGCGCCACCATGCCTGGCTAATTTTTGTATTTTTTATGGAGACAGAGTCTCACCATTTGCCCAGGCTGGTCTCAAACTCCTGTGCTCAAGTGAGTGGCCCACCTCCGCCTCCCAAAGTGCTGGGATTACAGGCGTGAGCCACCACGCCCAGCCAAAAATTGCTTAACGAGGATACAAAAGCCACAAACCGGCCGGCCGCTGTGGCTCATGCCTGTCATCCCAGCACTTTGGGAGGCCGAGGCGGGCGGATCACTTGACGCCAGGAGTTCAAGACCAGCCTAGCCAACATGGTGAAATCATCTCTACTAAAAATACAAAAATTAGCCGGGCATAGTGGTGCGTGCCTGTACTCCCAGCTACTCAGGAGGCTGAGGCAGGAGAATCGCTTGAACCCAGGAGGCAGAGGTGGCAGTGAGGCGGGATTACACAACTGCACTCTAGCCTGGGCAATAGAGCAAGACTCTCTCAAAAACAAGATGAAACAAAAACAAAACAAAACAGAAAGCACAAGTCATAAAGGAAAAATTTGATCATTTTGATTTCACAAATTTTAAATCTTATGCCCTGAAAATTTCATTTTTGAAAACATGAATAGACAAGTCACAGATAAGGAAAAATTATTCATAATACATATCCATTATTTCATTATTATGAAATCCTAGAACAGAAAAAGACAATCTATAGTGACAGAAAGTAAATCGGTGGATTCCTGGGGCTGAGTGGTTGACTCCATCAGAGTACAAGGGAATAGTTTAGGTTGAAGGAAATGTTTATGTCTTAATTATGGTGATGGTTACAAAGGTTTATACATTTTGTCAAAACTCATCAAAGTGTACATTTTAAATGGGTGCATTTTATTATGTAAATTATCCTCAATAAAGTTGGTTTGAAAAGAAGAAAGTGAAGCCTTAAAAAAAAATTATGGTTGTACAAAGGGATGACAAATGTTTGAGGTGATTGATTTTCTAGTTACCTGATTTGATCATTACACATTGTATACATCTATCGAAATATTACACTGTACTCCATAAATATGCACAATTATTATGTGTTCATTTAAAATGATAATTTAAAAATTAGATTAAAGATTATGCTTAAAATTTTCTAAAAAGAAAGAATTGCTATAGTGAGCTATTCAGACGGAAAAAAATATGGTTTCAAATGGAGGAACAGAGATGGAAGACTGGAAAGTAGATAAATGTAGATAAATCTGAGTAACTATCGTATTTTAATCTAATAATAAATGTTAATAATGTTTGGTAGGTTCTTAAATCTACTAAGAAATAAAATACATGAGAACAATTGCACAAAAGGTAAGAAAGGGGTAAACGGAGTAAAAGTGTTCTAAGGTCCTTGCAACTTTAGATACAACTTGCATTAAAGTGATAAATGTACTCATTTAGGATATGTATCGGTGGGTCAAGGATACACATTGCAGTCCCTAGGGATATCACTAAAATAATAATAAAAGAATGTAAAACTAACAAGGAGGACTAAAATTGTATTAAAAGTGCCAATCTCCCTGGAAGATAGAACATTTCAAAAATTGGATACACCTAATAATATAGGCTCAAAATATATAAAGCCAAACTTACAAATTAAAAACAATTATTATTATTGTGCATTATTAGCTCAATCTGATTGACACAGTAAGTAATCAAAGAACTAGAAGAACATAAATTACAATGTAAGAGAAGAAAATCAAAATATAATAGCTAAAAACTGTAAATTAGGAAAATCAGCATATTATTTAGTCTGGGCATGTTGAAACAGATCTGATTAAACATAGCCGCTGCAGGGGGAGTGAGAAAGCTTAGAGCATTATATTAGTGTTTGGCAACATATGTCTTCCTCTAAAACCAACACTTCTAAGCTTTGGTGTTTTGTTTTGTTTTGTTTTGTTTTGTTTTTAATTCAGGGGAAGAAGTGGAGACTTCCAGGAAAGATGACAGTGTAAGTGGACATTTTTAAAACCTCCTCCCTAAAACCTACAAAAACCAACAAAGGAACTAATGATTAAAATGAACACCAAACTGAAACTTAGAGACAGCCTTAACCTTGCCCTACAAATGCCAAAGAATACTTGCCAGATACAACACAACTTGAACCAAAATGAAATGTGATGCTGGCATTTGACCACAATTCCTGCGCTTCGGAACCAACGCAGTGCTGTGGGCCCAAGAGCCTTGCTAATGCATCCCCCAGCCCAAGCTGAGATCTGGAGATGTGGCTGGGCCTCAGAATGAGAAAGCTTCCTCCTGCACCACAGATCAGTGCCAGTGGAGAGGCCTCGTGGGACCAGGTACTGCCCGTGTTGGTGAGTCCCACCTTTTTCATGGTGAAACAAAGGGATTCAATTGGAAATAAAGCAAATTTCTTATCAAAGAAGAAAATTAAAGGTAGAGGAAAGTGTGTGCTGATACCACCCCCACTCCATCCCTAATCAAATCTCAGGGCTGCCTTGATCTTAGCTGTATACCATGAGCATCATGCATGAGGTTTTTGAATGCTTTTAAATACACAAATGAGACTCCCGTCAAACCAATGGAATTAGAATCTACAGAAGTGAGGCCCAGGCAACAGCAGTTGAAAAAACTCCCCATTTTGAGATAACATGGTTAGCCTAATCAATAGGCAAAATTTAAAAATATTTATAACCCAATGTTGGCAGAGGTATAAAGAAATAAGCATGTTTATAGGAATTCTGAAGAAAATGATCATGGTAGAAAACTTCTTTTTCTTTTCTTTTATATATATATGTGTTTACATATATGTGTGTATATATGTGTGTGTATATATGTGTGTACATGTGTGTATATATGTGTGTATATGTGTATATATGTGTGTATATGTGTGTATATGTGTGTATATGTGTATATATGTGTGTATATGTGTGTGTATGTGTGTATATGTGTATATATGTGTGTATATGTGTGTATATATGTGTGTGTATATATATGTGTATATATGTGTGTGTATATATATGTGTATATATGTGTGTGTGTATGTGTGTGTGTGTGTGTATATATATATGATTTTTTTTTTTTTTTTGAGACGGAGTCCCCAGATCCCAGGCTCAAGCGATTCTCTTGCCTCAGCCTCCTGAGTAGCTAGGATTACAGGCACGCACCACCATGCCTGGCTAATTTTTTTTGTATTTTTAGTAGAGACAGGGTTTCGTATTTTTTTAAGAGGCAGAATCTCACTGTCTCCCAGGCTGGAGTGCAGTGGTGCAATCATAACTCACTGCAGCCTCAAACTCCTGGGCTCAAGCGATCCTCCCACCTCAGCATCCCAAAGTGCTGGGGTTATAGGTGTGCACCACCATGCCCAGCTAATTTTTTAATCTTTTTCTAGAGACAGTGTCTCACTATGTTGCCCAGGCTCGTCTCAAACTCCTGGCCTCACATGATCCTTGAGCCTTGGCCTCCCAAAGTGCTGGGATTATAGGTGTGAGCCACTACTACCATGACTAGCCTTGAATTACAAATTTTCACGTGGAGTGATATCCACTAGTGGAACACTCTGGATCTCTCTGTATTTCCTTGCTCACTTCTCTGATTAGTAAATGGAGAAAGGAAAAGGACTGGAAGATACAATCCTCTTGTTCTCTCTCCTCGGCTCTCCCTGCCCGCAGGGAGCACTCTCTTGACTTTGACCTTGCACTTAGCCATCACTCCCTGTGGCTGGCCAGGTGGTACTAATTCTGGGTGCAATATACCAGAGCAGGCATTGTGATCCCCGTCAAACTGACCTCAACTTTGGAGAGAGAAGAAAAGTGCAATTGGTGAATTCCCCTCAAGCCAATGGGGCAAAGTCAACAAAGATAGACGTAAAAATAACATTGGTGGCCAGGCACGGTGGCTCACACCTGTAATTCCAGCACTTTGGGAGGCAGAGGCAAGCAGATCACGAGGTTAGGAGTTCGAGACCAGCCTGGCCAACATGGTGAAATCCCGTCTCTACTAAAAATACAAAAATTAGCTGGACATGGTGGCGGGCGCCTATAACGCCTGTAATCCCAGCTACTTGGGAGGCTGAGGCAGGAGAATTGTTTAAACCCAGGAGGCAGAGGTTGCAGTGAGATGGTATCACTGCACTCCAGCCTGGGTGACAGGGTGAGACTCTATCTCAAAAAAAAAAAAAAAAAAAATTACATTGGCTGCTACTGACGCCACAAACCTGCCACCTCATCACAGTGCAGCCTGTTTTTTATTTCCCCATGAAGAGGCCCTGCATCTCTTCCTGCCAAAGGCCAGATCCTCCGCTGTGCTTTGTAGGATCCCATTCCTCCCCATTTTCTAGGAACCCTGCACTAGATCTCATACCTTTTATCTGTAGATTTTAGTTTGCTAATCAGCATAATACCCTCTATTTTCGAAGCCAGACCATGTCAGAGTCATTCTTGGCACCTTCCTCCTCCCCGACGGCGTTCTCAATCCATCTCTGAGTCTCATCAGATGGTTCAATATTCCAGCGTGAAAAACAATATTCAATAACACATCTCCCTCCCTGTTTCGTCTTCCAGATCCTCCTCTTTTCTCCTACAAGGCAAGCATTGTAACTTTCTTGCGTTTCTTTCCAGAGACATTTTACATATATCTGCTGCTTCTTTATACAAATGCTAACACACTGTACACATACCTTTCTTTTTCACTTGACAGGGTACTATTTTTAGGTCACATGTACATATAGTGAGGTACAGGATATGCGGACACCACGTGCTTCCTGATACGACACATTGAGAAGATGACAACATCATGTATGTACTATTCCTGACAAAAACGAATAACTTGATTCCAGTCATGAGAAAACCTCATACAAACTCAATCAAGTGGAGGAACCTTCTGAAAGTTGACCTGGATTCTGCAAAAACGTGAATGTCCCAAAATACATAAAAAGAAGCTAAGAAATTCTTACGGCTTAAAGACCTGGCAATGAAACAGAATGTCCAACTCATGGTTAAATCTTGGTTTTAAAACAAACTATAAAGCACATTACTGCAACAAACTGGGAAATTTGATTTTGGCCTGCATTTACTGTATTAGTGTTAAGCTTCCTGGATATAAGGATATTGTGGTCACGTAGGAAAATGTAATTGTCTTTGGGAAATATGTGCTAAATATTTAATGGTGAAGTCTGTTGTGATGTTTTCCGTTTATTTCCACCTAATACTCAAATGGTTCAAGAAAGAGGAGAAAGGAAAAGAAGAAACAAATGTGCAGGATGTATGGCTGTTTTTGGTACTATTTTTACGATTTGTCTCTAGTTTTGAAATTTTTTTATTTAAAAAAATCAGAGAAAGAATGAAGACATCATGCATGTTTATAGACGCACAGAAAAAACTAGGTTTCATAAAAGCCAAACCGGCAACACTGGATGTCAATCACCTTGGGGATGTCAATCACCTTGGTGGAATGAAACAATGGCATTAGATAGAGAAATGAATACTATAGCACTTTTTTTTTTCTATTTTTCTTTCTTTTTCTTTTTTTTTTTTTTTTGAGACAGAATCTCCCTCTGTCACCCAGGCTGAAGTGCAATGGCGTCATCTTGGCTCACTGCAACCTCCACCTCCCAGATTCAAGCAATTCTCCTGCCTCAGCTTCCTGAGTAGCTGGGATTACAGACACGCACCACCACACCTGGTTAATTTCTGTATTATTTTATTAGTGACAGGGTTTCGTCATGTTGGCCAGGCTGGTCTCAAACTCCTGACCTCAAGTAATCTGCCTGCCTTGGGCTCCCAAAGTGCTGGGATTACAGGTGTGAGCCACCGTGCCCAGCCTAACATTGCTTATTCTATTTCATTCTGCCTTGTTGGCATTTGTTGCAATGAAAATGTACTACTTTTCATTTTTTGTACCAAAAAAAAAAAAATAAGCTTACATTTTATAATTTAAATTCTCCACAGGTTATTCATGCACAAATCAAGATGAAGCATCAAATATCTCCAAATATCCCCAACTCTCCAGCCCCATGCCTGGAGACTCCTAGATTTCCCCAGATCCAACGGCCAAGCCTCCAGAGCCTTGGTCCCTGGAGCTGGATGCTAAGTATTTTGAATACCACCTACTATAAAATCCATCACTAAGTAAAATTGATGTTAAATAAAAATGAATTCAGACCAGACGTGATGATGTGCACCTGTAGTCCCAGCTACTCAGGAGGCTGAGGCAGGAGGATCGCTTGAACCCAGGAGTTCGAGGCTACAGTGAGCTATGATGGCACCACTGCACTCCAGCCTGGGTGACACAGCAAGATCCTGTCTCTAAAAAACAAACAAACAAAGAATTCATCTTTAACTCCAGAGATTAATTTGTACATGTAAATGTTTTATAAAAGTTTATCATAATATCATACACTGGACCAGATGATACCACATTTACGTGTGCATCATCACATCATTTACCAGAAGTTTACCAGGTTACCACACTCTGCACTCAGGAAATGCCAACTGAGTAGTGGGGAGAACGAGGAGAACGAAGTAAAAAGAATTCAAAGGATAATCTATTTCGTGATCTTTCAGAGCAAAGGTTCAGTAGAAACTGTTTGATTTCAAGGTGTCTAAGTGAAAAACATCAGCTTAAGCATGTAAAGTTATAAATTAGTGGAAATTATACATGTAATATCCATTACAAATCACCAAAGAGAAAAAATATTTTAAGATCATATGACACATTTTTTTCTTATGCAGTTTTATTCTTAGATTAATTTCTTAATGCGAGTTCTAGATACATATACTCAGAACAGGATAAAAACAGGAGAGAAAATTTCCTCATTACCTTGGTAAAGAGCATGTACTGTGTAACTATAGTGCCATTTCTTCCTTGGACAGGTTTCTGTCATTAACAGAATACAACATGTGACAGTTTCTTAAGTATGTTAATTTTGAGGTATGGTCCAAATGAATAAAATATCCACGTCCAGGACTGGCACAATTAAAGATGTTCACAGCTGCGTTCATTGCTAACTGTGGAAGTGTTATGGATCTTATGTCTGTATCTTATATCCACCAATTTGATGACTTTTGACAAGTGATACGCCTACATGGACACCTCCCAGTGAAGACAGAGAAGATTTCCACCATCTACAGTCACAAGAGTTTCATACCTTACATATTTCTCAAGTCTGTTGACTTCTCTCCATGGCCAAGGGACCACTCTAAGTCTCCGTCCTTTCTCTACCAGCTTCTCTGGTGGCTTACTAAGCATCACCCTAGGAGGGTGATCTTCCCAAAGCCTGATCTGGTCTGGGTACCACTCTCTCTATAAAATACACTTCCTTCACTTCCTTTTGCTCTCCAGGTAAAGATGCAAGTTCTTTCATGGATAATGATTCTCCATGGTGGCCTGGTTCCAGGGACCTCTCATCTCACACTGTTTTTTTACTGTGAGTTCTCTCTGCCCCTCCACACACCTGGCTGTCATTCTGTCCTGCCTGTGTGCCCAGTCCCTGCCACCCCCAGGATATCCCTCTGTGTCCCGTTGTCCTGGGGACTCTCCCCCTCCTGCAGCCTTTCTTCCTTTCTTCAAGGAAGAAATCATACTCATCTTTTTGATCCCAGCCCAGCCATCACCTCCTCGGGCCAGCATCCATTTCCTGGTGTCTGCCCCGAGCAGCTCATATACATTTACCATACTGTGGTAAATGAAGTGGACTTCTAATGAGCAGAGCCCTGGTTCTGTGTCTGCCCAGGCACCTGTCCCGTCACAGGCCAGCAGCCTGGCCCAGATATTACTTCATTGCAGGCAATTATAGGCAAGGTAGAAGCACCTGGTTTTAAGGATGTTCTTTTTTTAATTTAAGTTCAGGGGGTACATGTGAAGATTTGTTATACAGGCAAACTTACATCATGGGGGTTTGTCATACAGATTATTTCATCACGCAGGTATTAAGCCTAGTCCCCATTAGTTATTTTGCTGATCCTCCCCCTCCTCCCACCCTCCACCCTCTGATAGGCCCCAGTGTGTTGTTCCCTTCTGTGAGATTATATGACACATTATTTTATTTTATTTTATTTTATTTTATTTTATTATTTTATTTTTGAGACGGAGTCTTGCTCTGTCACCCAGGCTGGAGTGCAGTGGCACGATCTTGGCTCACTGCAACCTCCACCTCCTGGGTTCAAGTGATTCTCCTGCCTCGGCCTCCCAAGTAGCTGGGATTACAGGCAGGCACCACCATGCCCGGCTAATTTTTGTATTTTTAGTAGGGAAGGGGTTTTGCCATGTTGGCCAGGCTGGTCTCAAACCCCTGACCTCAGGTGATCTGCCTGCCTTGGCCTCCCAAAGTGTTGGGATTACAGGCATGAGCCATTGTACCCGACCTAATTTTAAAAAGACAAATAAACATAAACTTACTTTTTTTACAGAAAAAAGTATCAGTCTAGATTTTATACTTAATAGACACAAAACGTTGAAAGTAAAAGTATTGACAGCAGGCATTCATTGGTGAGAATATGCATTAGCTAAATGTCTGTAACAGGCTACTTGTAACATATGGTGAAAAAAAAAAAATTTGAGATGGAGTCTTGCTCTGTCACCCAGGCTGGAGTGCAGTGGTGCAATCTTGGCTCACTGCAACCCCTGCCTCCTGGGTTCAAGCGATTCGCCATTCTCCTGCCTCAGCCTCACAAGTAGCTGGGATTACAGGCAGGCACCACCATGTGCCCAGCTAATTTTCGTATTTTCAGTAGAGAAGGGTTTTCACCATGTTAGCCAGGCTGTTCTCAAACCCCTGACCTCAGGTGATCTGCCTTGCCTCAGCCTCCCAAAGTGTTGGGATTACAGGCGTGAGCCACGGCATCTGGCACAAAATGTTTTTTTAATTCAAAATTGCAGTAAAAAAAATAAATAAATGCTTGATCTATAATGGAGAAAATTTGAAAATCTTCTAAGGGACATGGAAGGACACTTAAATAGAAGAAAACTCCAGTAGAAAAGCATACCTCATTACCAGAAAAGAAAAGACCTTTGTAAAGATATCAAATTGCTCAATTAATTTCAAAATTCTAGGCAATCACAACAGAAATCCCAGTGAGATTTCGATTAGAATTTGCTCAAACAATTCTAAAACTTGTCTGTAAGATTCAATATTTACAGAGTCAAAATAATTAATGGGGAAGAACTACCTTTACCTGAGCTCAAAGACACCATAAATCTATAGCAATTACGACTATAGATGTATCTATAATTGTCATACTAATTCTGGAGAAGAAATAAAAATAATGTTTATGATTTAGTATTTTGTCTCTATACCTCCCTTTGAAATGTAAGCTTCATAAGGAAAGGAGTTTTTTCTCTCTCTCTTTTTTAACTAATACAGCACAAATTCTTAGAAAAGTGCCTGGCAAAGTATTTGTTGAGTAAATGGATGAACAAAACACAGAGTTATATTCCCAGTACAGAAATAGACACACATAGATTCTCAGGAATTCTGAATATTGATAAAGTGTATTTCAAATTAGAAAAGAAACAACAGTGATAGGTAAGTGAGGTATGGGTGTGTTAACTTAGCTTGATTTAATCCTCCCACGTTGTATTCATATATCAAAACATCACACTGTGCCCCATAGATGTATAAAATTATGATTTGTTATTCAAAAGTAATATTGGTATTTGAGATCAGCCTGGTCAATATAGTGAAACCTCGTCTCTACTAAAAATACAAGAATTAGCAGGGTGTGGTGGCTCACACCTGCAATCCCAGCATTTTGGGAGGCCGAGGCACGCGGATCACCTGAGGTCAGGAGTTCGAGACCAGCCTGGCCAACATGGTGACACCCCGTCTCTACTAAAAATACAAAAATTAGCCAGGCCTGGTGGCTCATGCCTGTAATCCCAGCTACTTGGGAGGCTGAGGCAGGAGAATCGCCTGAACCCAAGAGGGTTCAGCAAGACTCCATCTTGACACTGCACGCCAGCCTGGGTGACAGAGTCAGACCTTGTCTCAAAAAAAAGAAAAAAAAAAAGAATTATATCTTCAGTGTATATAGAACTTATAAATCAGTGGGAAAAACAACAATAAAATAACTAGCAAAGTACATAAAATGAGAAATACATTTTCTAAAACATGTTTATTTGATTTATTTATTTTTTGAAAAGGGCCTCGCTCTGTCACCCAGGCTGGAGTGCAGTGGTGTAACCTCAACCTCCTGGGCTCAAGCGATCCTCCCACCTTCGACTCCTACGCAGCTGGGACTATAGATGCATGCCATCCCTCCTCTGCAAATTTTTTAATTTTTTTGTAGACACAGGGTCATTCTATGTTGCCCAGGCTGGTCCCAACTTCTGAGCCCAAGGGATCATCCCACACTGGCCTCCCAAAGTGCTGGGATTACAGATGTGAGCCACTATGTGTGACCTAAAAAGTGTGTAAGATCACAAATAATCAAAGAAACATTATCTAATGCAAAGATGTGAAATTATTCTACAGTACTGGCAAAGCTTAAAAATACAGGGAAAATCCGGTGTGAGTGAGAGTACATGAAAATGTGCCCTCTTGCTCAGTTGGTGAAATTCTAAATTATACTTTATCATTCCAAGAAGAAAATTAGACAAGTATCAAAATTTTAAATGTACATGGGCATACCCTTGGATTCCCTAAATCCAATTCTAAGTATTTATCCTAAAAGGATAATCAATCAATCGCATAAAGACATGTTCATAAGGATGTGGAATAAAGCATTGCTCATAATATGAAAAATGAGAAGCACAGGAAATGTCTATTGATGAGTGACTAAATAAAGTATGGTACATTCCTATAATGAACACTATTTTATCTTTTTTATTTTTTAATTTAATTTTTTATTTTATTTTATTTTATTTACTTCTGAGATGGAGTCCCACTCTGTCGCCCAGGCTGGAGTGCAGTGGTGCCATCTTGGCTCACTGCAACCTCCACCTCCCGGGTTCAAGTGATTCTCCTGCCTCAGCCTCCCAAATAGCTGGGATTACAGGCGCACACCACCATGCTAATTTTTACATTTTTAGTAGAGATGGGGTTTCCCCATGTTGGCCAGGCTGGTCTCAAACTCTAGACCTCAGGTGATCCACCTGCCTCAGCCTCCCAAAGTGCTGGGATTACAGGCATGAGCTACAGTGCCTGATCTATTTTTTTTTTCTTTTCAAAAATTTCAATAGCTATTGGGGTACAAGTGGTTTTTGGCTGCATGGATGAATTCCGCAGTGGTGAATTCTGAGGTTTTAGTGCACCGGTCATCTGAGCCGTGTACATTGTAGCTAATATGTAGCTTTTTAGCCCTGGCCCCCCTTCCACTCTCCCACTTCTGAGTCTCTAAAGTTCACATATAATGAATATTATTAATTGACATGGAAAAGTCTCGCTTGTTTAATGACTAAAGCAAGTTTCAAAATAGTGTGTCCACTATGATAACTATTCAAAGTTGCATCTAAATTGCATGTATATGACCTGGCAGTTTCTCAGGAATGCAACCAACAAAAAAAGGTATTGATATGCTCACAAAAGACATGCACTAGAATATTTACAGCAGCACTATACAAAATAGCCCCAAGCTGGAAACCACACAAAAGCCCATCAACAATAAAATGGATAAATAAATTATGATATAGTCACACAAATGGGAAAGAATATACCACAACAATAGTGAATAAATGACAACCTCCTACAACCAGATGGATGAACCTCATAAATATAATGTTGAGTCAAAGAAGGCAGATAGGGCAGAATTAAATATAAATATAAAATGAAATTATATTTTAACAAAATAAAATAAAAAATAAAACAAAATTTTAAAAAAAGGCAAAAGTAACCTATGTCATTAGAAGTCAGGATACTAGTTAACTTGGATTGGTGGAAGCAGGTTGGGACTAGAAGCAGATACAAAGATAACATCTGGGGTCACACCTGTAATCCAAACACTTTGGGAGGCTGAGGCAGGAGGATTGCTTGAGGCCAGGAGTTCAAGATTAACCTGGGCAACATAGAGAGGCCCTGTCTCTACAAAAATAAAAAATCAGCTGGGCATGTTAGCATGCACCTGTACTCCTAGCTACTCACTCGGAAGGCTGAGGTGGGACGATTGCTTCAGCCCAGGAATTTGAGACCAGCCTGGGCAACAAAATGAGCTCCCGTCTCTACAAAAATTAATTTAAAAATTAACTGGGCATTGTGGTGCATGCCTGTGGTTCCAGCTACTTGGGACGCTGAGACGGGAGGATGGCTTGGGCACAGTATTTCAAGGTTACAGAAGCCTGTGATTGCGCCGCTGCACTCCAGCCTGGGTGGCAGACTGAGATTCTGTTTCTACAAATAAAAATAAAAATTAGCCAGGTATGGTGGCACACGCCTGTAGTCCCAGCTATTCAGAAGGCTGAGGCAGGAGGATCGCTTGAACCCAGGAGTTCAAGGCTGGAAGAAGCTCCACTGCACTCCAGCCCAGGTGACAGAGCGACACCTTGTCTCTTAAGAATATACATATAGGCCGGGTGTGGTGGCTCACACCTGTAATCCCAACACTTTGAGAGTCCCGAGGCAGGCAGATCACGAGGTCAGGAGATCGAGACCATCTGGGCTAACATGGTAAAACCCCGTCTCTACTAAAAATACAAAAAATTAGCCGGGCATGGTGGCAGGCGCCTGTAGTCCCAGCTACCCAGGAGGCTGAGGCAGGAGAATGGCGTGAACCCGGGAGGCGGAGCTTGCAGTGAGCCAAGATTGTGCCACTGCACTCCAGCCTGGGCAACAGAGTGAGACTCTGTCTCAAAAATATATATATATATATATTTATATGTGTATGTGTGTATATATATATGTGTGTATATATATCTATGTGTGTGTATATATATGTGTATCTATATCTATCTGTGTATATATATCTATGTGTATATATATCTATGTGTATATATATATCTATGTGTGTGTGTGTATATATATATCTAGGATGCTAGTAATGTTCTGTTAACTGTTAACTGATTGAGTGCTGGTAACGTAGATATATTCAGTTTGTGGAAAGCTGTACACTTGTGATTTGTGCACTTTTTACATATATACACGAAGGGTATACGTGCACAGAAAGCCAGAAAGCACGTAAGATGGCAGGAAGGATGTTGGCAGAAATATTAATAGTGGTGCTATATAGAAATGGGATTCTGCATGACTTTGGCTTCTTTTTGTGTGCTTGTATCATTCAAATGTTCCCAACTGAGTACGTGATAATGGTAACTTTATATACAAGAAAATACAAAGAAAGACTGAAAATAAGTCTACTGAGCATTCGACTCAAGAAATTAGAAAAATCATCAAAAATGAAAAAGTAGAATGAATAAAGTAATAAAGATATGAGCTACAAAACCATCAGATCATACGGAGGTTGTCTGAAAGTGACTGATACACTTTCTCCCAAATGACCATTAAAGAACTCATGAATTTATACAAGAAGACAAAGTGAAAAATGACACTTCAGCCATAAGCCAAAGCCAAAGTCCTAGGGAAATTTCTGCTGATTTCACCATCACAGAGAATGGTTTGAAACCTTCCTTTTCTTTTTTTTTTTTTTTTTTTTTTGAGACGGAATCCTGCTCTGTTGCCCAGGCTTGAGTGCAGTGGTGCCATCTCAGTTCACTGCAACCTCCACCTACCGGGTTCAAGCGATTCTCCTGCCTCAGCCTCCTGAGTAGCTGGGATTACAGGAGCCCACCACCACACCCAGTTAGTTTTTGTATTTTTAGTAGAGACGTGTTGGCCAGGCTGCTCTCAAACTCCTGACCTCAAGTGATCTGCCCACCTCTGCCTCCTAAAGTTCTGTGATTACAGGTATGAGCCACTGCGCCCAGCCTGAAAACTCATTTTAAAAACAGATGTATTGAAGTCTTATTGACACACAATAAGGTTCATGTAAAGTGTACAATTTGTAAGCTGATAAGTTTTATACCTGTATACACCTGCGAAACTATCACCACAATCAAGATGGTAAACACGTACATTACCCAAAACATTTATATATATATATATATATATATATGTATGTATGTATGTATTTTTTGTTTGTTTGTTTTTGAGATGGAGTTTCGCTCTTGTTGCCCAGGCTGGAGTGCAATGGCAATCCCTGCTCACCTCAGCCTCCGCCTCCCAGGTTCAAGCAATTCTCCTGCCTTGGCCTCCCGGTAGCTGGGATTACAGGAATGCGCCACCACACCTAGCTAACTTTGTATTTTTAGTAGAGACGGAGTTTCTCCATGTTGGTCAGGCTGGTCTTGAACTAGACCTCAGGTGATCCGTCCACCTCGGCCTCCCAAAGTGCTGGGATTACAGACGTAATCCCTCCCTTCCACTTCCTCATTCTCTCCTTTCACTCATAGGAATTACCATAGTTTGCATTTTCTAGAACTTTATAGAACTGTGCTATATGTACTTTTGTTGTCTGGCTTCTTTATCTCAGCATAATTATTCTGAAATTCATCCATGTTGTGACTAACAATGGTTTTCTGAGTCGTATTCCATTGTATGAATACACCACAATTTGTTAATCCACTAACCTGTTGATGGCCATTTAGCATGCTTTCAGTTTCTGACTATCACAAATAAAGCTGCAATTAGTAGTCACGTTTGAGTCTTTTCATGACTATATGCTTTTATTTATTTTGGTTAAATACCTAGAAGTGTAATGTACATCATACAAAAAATGTATGTGTATTATTTTTAAAACTGCCAAACACTGTTATACAAACTAGTTGTACCAGTTTACATTCCCACCAGTCATGCATGAGCGTTCCAGTGACTCTTCGTTTTCACCAACACTTGGCATAGTCATTTTAACTTCAGATGTTTTAATAGGTATTTAATGACGTCTCATTGTAGTTCTCATTTGCATTTCCCTAATGATCAATGATGTTGAATATCTTCTCAGATGCTTATTTGCCATCTGTATATCTTTTTTGCCGTATGTATTTTACCTATTTTTTGGTCTTCTCCTCATGTCTTTTACCCATCTTTAAACTGGTAGTCTGTTTCCTTATTATTAAATTTCAAGAGCTCTTCATATGTTTTACACGTAAGTCCTTTATAAGATATGCGATTGACTTTCAGTGGCTGAGGCGGATCACGAGGTCAGGAGATGGAGACCATCCTGGCTAACACAGTAAAACCCCGTCTCTATTGAAAATACAAAAAATTAGCCAGGCAGAGTGGCACACGCCTGTTCCCAGCTACCTGGGAGGCTGAAGCAGGAGAACGGCATGAACCCGGGAGGCAGAGTTTGCAGTGAGCCGAGATGACGCCACTGCACTCCAGCTTGGGTGACAGAGCAAGACTCTGTCTCAAAAAAAAAAAAAAAAAAAAAAAAGTAAAATTAAGATATGCGATTGACAAATATTTTTTCTGAGTCCATGGCTTGTCTTTTCATTCTCTTAACAGTGTCTTTCAAAGGGAGAGCTCTTGGCCGGGCATGGGCTCACGCCTGTAATCCCAGCACTTTGGGAGGCCGAGGTGACAGATTACTTGAGGTCAGGAGTTTGAGACCAGCCAGGCCAACATGGTGAAACCCCATCTCCACTAAAAATACAAAAAAAATTAGCTGGGTGTGGTGGCATGTGCCTGTGATTCCAGCCACTCGAGAGGCTGAGGCATGAGAATCACTTGAACCTGGGAGGTGGAGGTTGCAGTGAGCCAAGATCACCCCACAGAACTCCAGCCTTGGCGACAGAGAGAAATTCAGTCTCAAAAACAAAACAAAACAAAACAAAACAAAACAAAAACAAAGAGAAAGCTCTTAATTTTGATAAAGTCTGGTATATTAATTTGTTCTCTTATTAATAATGCTTTTGATGTCCTATTTTTAAAATATGTGCCTAACCTAGGGTTGCAAAGGTTTTCTTCTGTATTTCCTACCAGAACTTTTAGGATATCATGCTTTACATTTAAGTCTATGATCCATTTTGAATTAAGTTTTATGAGATGTAAGGATTGAAGTATGTATGTTTGCATGTGTGCATATGGCATGATCTGGCTGTGTCCCTACCCAAATCTCATCTTGAATTATAGTTCCCATAATCCCCTAAACGTGTTGTGGAAGGGACCAGGTGGGAGGTAATTAAATCATGGGAGCACTTACCCTGATGCTGTTCCCATGATAGTGAGTGAGTTCTCATGAGATCTGATGGTTTTATAAAGATTCTCCCCCTTTTGCTTGGCACTTCTCCTTCATGCCATCATGTGAAGAAGGACGTGTTTGCTTCCCCTTCCACAATGATTATAAGTTTCCTGAGGCCTCCCCAGCCATGTGGAACTGGGAGTCAGTTAACCTCTTTCCTTTATAAATTACCCAGTCTTGGGCAGTTCTTTATGGCAGCATGAGAATGGACTAAAGTAGCATGTATATATGCATATATGTGTATGTATTATGCATGCATGTATTCCATACAGATAACTAGTAGTTTCACCACATTTCATTGATAAAACTATGCTTTCTCCACTGAATTGCCTTTGCATCTTAGTCCAGGAATCAATTCAGTAGGCTTCCATTTCTGGGTAAGATAAAGTAAGCATGCATGACCCTTGCTCTCCTCATGAATGCAGCGACAACATCAGGGCAGAATGCATGGAGCAGCTATTCAAGGACTCTGAACATATACACTAACAGGCAGATTGGGAAAGAAGATGAAAATTCACTAAACAACCACACTGGTAGAGAGTTTACCATTTCCTTCTTCCAGCATTTCTGGGATTGAATTCAATGCCGCCTGAAAGTTGAATGTAGGTATTAGCAAAACAGGGAAGGCTCCAGGAGACACCTCTCATTCTGGCTTGATGAATGGATACATGGTTTCCTAATACTCAGAATGTGAAAATCCCCTATGATTATTTCTTTCTTTTCCTTTTCTCTACCGTCTTTCACCTCAGCCCCCAAATAATTCATGACAGCAGAAGCAGTCATGGCGGTGGGGACAGTAGGAGCCTCAAACTCTGAGGAAAGAGAGCCTTACTCTCCAGTAAGATAATATGTGGTCCCAAAAGGATGGGAAAAACTTCTGTTGCTTTTTCTGTTTCTGTCCTCTGTTTGCTTGGCCCCAACACAACTGTAGTTGCAGAAAGCATGCAGCAGATTGGGGTTAACTAAAGCTGCAACTTTATAGCTGGGGGGCCAACAAAGGGAATACCAAGAAAAGGGAAAGTACTGATAAGATCATGGATAGGGAAAAGTTCGCTAAAGTAACTACTTTGAGTTGTTTATAAATATTTGGGCTCAATTTCATATGAGTATATTGATCCAATCCTAAAGTACATCTATAGACTTTGAGAACTGAACAATGGAGTAGACAATAGCTTTGGTGCCAAACTAGTCACTGGTGTCACACACAGGGGACAGATCTGAATAGCAATGCAAAAGCTTTGGAAACTTAACTGAAATTGGAACCATAACCAATATAAAATTGGTCAGAGCTTGAGTCCTGGATCCAACCAGACTGATCGCGTACTAAAATAAAACCAAAAATTTCTTCTACCTTATCCAATGTGTAAACGTGAGCCTGAATCACAAAACAAAATATTCAAAATGTCAAGGATACAACTCTAAATTCCCAAAATGCAACGAATCAAGAAAATCCAAAAATGTTTGGGTGAAGGTAACCAACACATCCCCGGGGTGCCAAAATGACAGGGATGTTGGAATTATCTGGCAAATTATCTGGCAAAAAGGTAGCTACCAGAAAATGCTCCAAGAAACAATGGAAAACACTTTTGAAAAGAACAGAAAAACAGAAAGTCTCAGCAAAGAAGTAGAAGATGCGAAGAATGACCCTGTGGAAATTTTAGAACTTAAAAATACAATAACCAAAATTTTAAAAACACACTTAACCAGCTTTGCGTGACATAACCAAAGAAAGAGCCAGAGAATCTGAAGATAGACCTATAGAAATCATGCAATCTGAGCAACACAGAGAAAAAAGAAAGTTTGGGGGAAAAAATGTGCACAGAGCCTCAGGGACCTGTGAAAAAATTCCAATACTATTTGTGTAAATAGAGTCCCAAAGGACAGAAAAAATTATATATGCTGCAGAAAAAATATTTTAAGACATGATGGTTGAAAACTTTTCAAATTTTGTAAAATGCAGACTCTCTCCAAATTAAAATGGTCTGACTTAGGATTTTTTGACTTTACAATGGTGCAAAATCAATCATCAATAGAAACCATACTTTCAGTACCCATACAACCATTTTGTTTTTCACTTTCAGGACAGTATTCAATAAACTACATGACATATTCAACACTTTATTACAAAATAGGCTTGTGTTAGGTGATTTTTCCCAACTATAGGCTAATGTAAGTGTTCTGAAGATGGTTTAGGTAAGCTAGGCTAAGTTACGATGCTTGGTAGGTTAGGTATATGAAATGCATTTTCAACCTAAAGATCCTTTCAACTTAGGGTTGGTTTATCAGGATGTAACTCCATCATAAGTCAAGGGGCATCTGTATGTAAATCTATGGATTCGGTAAGCTCACAGAATCAGAAACAGAGGAAGTCCCAAGAAACTCACATGAAGACACACCATAAACTGATGAGAACTAAGATAAAGAAAAACATCTTGAAAGTAAACAGAGAAAAATGGTGCATTGCTTGTAGAAAAGCAGTGATTCACATAACGGTGGATTTCTCACGTGGAATCATGAAGGCCAGATGGAAGTGGAAAAATATTTTGAAAGTGCGGAAAGGAAAGAATGCTAAACCAAGAATTCTATATCCAGTGGAAATACCCTTCAGGAATGAAGGTGAAATAAAGACATTCTCACATGCAAGAAAACAAAGAGAATTTCTTGCCAATGGATCTGCTCTAAAACAGTTGCTGAATGAGGTTTTTCAGACAGAAGGTGAATGACGCAAAAGGAAACCTGAAACCCTGGAGAATGAAGAAAAACGACATAAAAGGAAATATCCAGGTGAGTGTAATACACTATTCTTCTGTTGAAATGTTTAGCAGGCCGGGGGCAGTGGCTCACACCTATAATCCCAGCACTTTGGGAGGCCGAGGCAGACAGATCACCTGAGGTCAGGAGTTCAAGCCCAGCCTGGCCAACATGGCAAAACCCCGTCTCTACTAAAAATACAAAAGTTAACTGGGTGTGGTGGTGGGTGCCTGTAATCTCAGCTACTCGGGAGGATGAGGTAGGAGAACAGCTTAAACCTGGGAGGCAGAGGTTGTAGTGAGCCACCATTGTGCCACTGCATTCCAGCCTGGGAGACAGAGACTCTGTCTCAAAAAAAAAAAAAAAAAAAGAAAGAAAAGAAAGAAAGAAAGAAAAAGAAAAAAGAAAACTAGAAATACAAAGACACTTTCTCAACCTTAGAAAGGACATCTGCACCAAAACTTCAGACAGACTTAAAGCTAGCATCATTTTAATGATGAAAGGTGGGTGCTTTACCTCTAAGATCAGGAACAAGGAAATGGTATCCCCTTTCCAATTCTATCCAAAGTTGTTCTGGAGATTCAAGCCAGCGCAATGAATTTTCTCATGTATCACCTTCTCCCAAGCATGAGGTTATTTAATGTTTTGTTTGAAATTATTATCACATATTTTGCTCAGATGAAGACGTGTAAATAGCTCAACCTCTGAATTTCAATTTTACCTGAATACTACTGGGATCATCTGTAAACACTGTGATTCTTATAAATTCAAGCAATTTTTACATATAAATATGGATCTAATTTTCCATGTATGTTAAAAAATCTATCAATAAATTTATTTATACTTATAAAAACTTTAAAAATGTAAAAAAGGCATCCAGATTGGAAAAAAAAAAGATTGTCTTTATTTACAGATGACATGGGAGTTGTGTTAATTTGTTATTGCTGCATAAAAAATTACCACCATCAGTGGCTTAAACACCCATTGTCTCGCAGTTTCCACAGGGCAAAAGTCTTGGTGTGGCCCAGCTGGGCCCTTTTCTCAGGGTCTCAAAAGGCTGAAATAAAAATGTTCAGTGAGCTCTATTCTCATCTGGAGGCTTGACCAGAGAAAAGAATCTGCTTTCAATGTGTTGGCTCACACCTGTAATCCCAGCACTTTTGGAGGCCAAGGCAGGAAGATTGCTTGAGCCCAGGAGTTTGAGAACAGCCTAGGCAACATAGTAAGACCCTGGCTGTGCAAAAAAATCAAACAGATTAGTCGAGTGTGGTGGTGCACACCTGTAGTCCCAGCTACTCGGGAGGCTGAGGTGGGAGGATTACTTGAGCTCTGGAGGTCAAGGGTACAGTGAGCTGTGACTGGGCCACTGTATTCCAGCCTGGCAAAACAGCAAAACCCCACCTCCAAGAAAAAAAAAAAGGAAAAGGAAAAAGTAAAAGAATCTGCTTTCAAAGCATAACATAAAATTAAGTATATATAAAAATATAGACTTTAAACATTTAGAGACAGGGTCTTACTATATTACCCAGGCTGGTCTTGAACTCCTGGCCTCAAGCAATCCTTCTGCTTTGGCCTCCCAAAGCACTGGGATTACAGGCATGAGTCACTGTGCCTGTTCTAAAATATATAATTTTACTTATTTTAAAGTATATAATTCAGCGTTTGTTAGTATATTTACCATGTTGTATATCACAATTATCTAATACTAGAACATTTCCACCACTCCAAATGGAAATCCCATTCTTCCCATTTTCCCCTTCTCCCCATCCCAGGGAAACCACTTATCTACATTTCATCTTGATGGATTTGCCTATTCTGGATATATCTTATAATTGGAATCATACCATATACAGCCTTCTGTGTCCAGTTTCTTTGCCTAGCATAATGTTTTTAAGGTTTAGCCAAGTATGTATTTTGTTCCTTTAGTTGGCTGGTCAATATCCACTTTATGGATATACCATCTTTTGTTTATCCATTCATCAGTTGATGGACATTTGGGTTGTATTCCATTTTTAACTATCGTCAATAATTCTGCTACAAGCATTTATATACAAGTTTTTGTGTGAACATGTGTTTTCAATTCTTTTGTGTATATATCTAGGAGTAGAATTGCTGGATCCTATGGTAACTCTATGTTTACCCTTTGAGGAATGTCAAACTGTTTTCCAAAATGACTTAACATTTTACACTACAATGCAAAAGGTTTACAATGTCTCCACATCCTTTCTGACACTTCTTGGTGCTGTTGTTATCACCATCCTAGTGGGTTTTGATCTTATTGTGGTTTTGACTTGTATTTCTCTAATGACTGATGATTTTGAGCATCTTTCATGTGCTTATTGACCACTTGTGTATTTTCTTTGGAGAAATATCTACTCTCATTAAATCTGTCCATTTTTAATTTAGTTGTTTGTCTTTTTGTTGTTGAATTTTGCAAGTTCTTTATATTCTCTACATTACACCATTATACTCTACTTTATTTGCAAATATTTTATCCCATTCTGTGGGTTATCTTTTCACTTTCTTGATGGTGTCATTTGATTCACATAAGTTTTGGATTTTGATGAAATCCAGTTTATCTATTTCTTATATTTATTGCTTGGACTTTCTAATTCACATTTAGGAAATTGCTGCCTAACCCAAGTCATGAGATTTACACCTGTTTCCCTCTAACAATTTTATAACTTTAGCTCTGGGTATTTGAAGTTAAATTTTGTATATGTTATGAGGTAGGTATCCAACTTTCTGGGTTTTTTTTTGCATGTGGACATTCAGTTGTCTCAACATTATTTGTTGAAAAGACTGTTCTTTCCTCCATTAAATGACCTTGGCACCCTTTTCGAAAATCAATTGACCAAAATGTATAGGTTTTCTTTTTGGACTCTCAATTCTATTCCATAGCATGTATTTTTATACTTATGCCAGTGCCACACTGTTTTGACTACTGTAGCCTTGTAGTAAGTTTTGAAATCAGAAAGTCCTCCAACATTTTTCTCCTTTTTAAGATTGTTTGTCTAGTTATGGTTCCTTGAATTTCTATATGAATATTAAGATTAGCTTGCTTATTTTTGCACAAAGGCAGTTAGAATTTTGACAGCAGTTGCACTGAGTTGCAGATCAGTTTGGGGAATCTTGTCTTCAGTTTTTTTAGACGTGTTTTCCTTTAGCTTTTAAAACATTTTATACATAACTGATTAAAGTCTTTGTCTAGTAAGTTCACCATCTGGGCTTTCTCAAGGGTAATTTCTGTTGATTGCTTTTTTACTCTGTGGGTAATATGGGCCACATTTTCCTGTGTGTGTGTGTGTGTGTGTGTGTTTGCATGTATTGTAATTTTTTATTGAATGCTGAACATTTTTACTATTATAAAAGAATAATTATGGAAATTAGATACCCCTTGCCTATGGTTTGTTGTTGATGCTTAGTTTAGTTATTGTTTGTTTAACAACTTCTCTGAACTAATTTTGTGAAGTCTGTATTATTTGCCATATGTGGGCATTGACATCTTTGTTCGGTTAGCTTAGTGGTCCGCTAATGACTGGACTGAGATTTCCTCAAACTTATGAAACCCCAAATTTCCCAGTCTTTCCAGAAGAGCTCTGTAAGTTTCTCCAACACTCAGCCAAGCAGTTGACAAGTGTGACATAGTCTTCACTTTCTACATGCCTAGAAGCTGAAGGTCAGCCAGAGGTGAGCACTTAGGGCCTCCTCAGATCCTTCCTGGGCATATTCACAGCTCTGGGAATGAATGTTAACTTCTAAATTCCCAGGAATATGTTAGAGCTTTTCAAAACCTCCCCTTCCCCCCAAAGCATTTTATTTCCCAGCCATTCCTCCTAAACTTTTTGATTAGTCTGTTGTTTGCTTCAACTGTTATTCAACTGTAATCCATTGGCTTAAGCAGCAGGAACTAAGTCATTTGCCTGCAAATGTTTTCATCTAACAACCCCTGGTAGTGGCTTCAGCACTGGGTGATTGCCAAGTTAGATGAGAAAAAGTCAAACCTTTTGAGCTTTTTCAAGGGAGTCATCAGACAAGCTAAAACAAATACTTACAATTTTTTGTGAATGAGGTTTATCCTATTACCAGTACCGGAAATGTGGGCTATCATTTCAAAGCTATCACTTATCCGGGGAGCAGAGAATAGGGAAAGTTAACATCCCACAAAGCTTGTTATTCTCACCAAAATTCAGCTATTTTTCTTGAATAAGTGCTTCCTGGGTTGCTGCAAGCTTTTGACTAGTTTCCAGAGTTCCAACAAATTGATTCTGACCATTTTTTTCAGGATTTTTAAATTGCTTTTATGGAAACACAGAATTTAGAGTTCCCGATCTGCCATTTTCACTGATGTCACTCTCTAGTTAATCACTTCAAGTAGAAGGCAAAAATCTTACCAGCACATAAGTGTCCTTTTATTCTGTTCTTTTATATTGTAGTTGTCTTATATACTACTTCCATACACCTTAGAATCTCCATTAGGTAATGTTATAATTTTTACTTCCATCTGCCAAACATGTTTTTTTTTGTTTTTGTTTTTGTTTTTTGAGATGGAATCTCAAAATACAAATACAAAATCTGTTTTTGTATTTTTAGCAGAGACGGAGTTTCACCATGTCGGCCAGGCTGGTCTTGATCTCCTGACCTCAAGTGATCTGCCTGCCTCCGCCTCCCAAAGTGCTGCAGTTACAGGCATGAGCCACTGTGCCTGGCCTGTATTCCTAGTTTTCTGAAAGTTTTTCTTTTTGAGTCAGGAATGAATGCTGGATTTTGTCAAACGCTTTTCCAGCATCTAACAAGATGATCATGTGGGTTTTCTTAGTCTGTTATGGTGAATTATGTTGTTTGATTTTAGAATGTTAAACCAACTTTCCATTTCTGAGATAAACTTTCACTTGGTTGTGTTGGACTACCCTTTTTATATAATACTTTTTCATTGGTCAAAATTTTGTAAAGAATATTTGCGGCTGTGTTCATAAGTTTTTGTATTTTTTTTAGAGACAGAGTCTCTAAAAACAAACTGGATTACAGTGGTGTGATCATAGCTCACTGCAACCTCCAACTCCTGGGCTCAAATGATCCTCCCACCACAGCCTGCCAAAGTGCTGGGATTAGAGGTGTGAACCACTACACCTGGTCAGTTTATTCTTATTTTCTCTGATAATACAATAATTTTTAAAGGATACATTAAAGGGTTAAACCCTAAGTAAAATACATCCAATCAATGGCAACGGTATTAGCTAACAGTTATAGGGTGCACACCAGACACCAGACTAAACACTCTTCATGAACTCTCCCAATTAACACAACAGATATACCAGAAAAATCACTCAACCTCTATAAGCAGCACTACACTATTCATTATATCGTTTCAAAATTCCAAGTGACTACAGCTGGCAATTTCAAGCAATTATCAGCCATTCCCTGGTCACAGTGTTCATGACCCAGGTCAAATTTCACCTTGAAAACTCTTGCAAACACAAAAATGTCCAACAGAGACAGGACACTCTCAATGAGGAGTTTTCTTCACACTACTTGAAAGCATTCCTTATTTACTACACGTTTCTCATTCATATCAGTTATGTTTTAGCATTCTATCTATCTGTCTAATCTATCCATCCGTCCACCCCCAGCAGCTGTGTAGCTGATTTGTCTCTTAATACAACTCTGATGTTAAGACTCAAAGCCTGCAGGGACCTGAAAATGACACGGCCACCTCCCAGGTGCAGAATATTTTTGGAGACTGCTGGCATCACGTGCAACCTTTTCCCACTCACTCAAATTCACACAACTTCTCTCTGTTTCAATTCACTACAACTCTTACCATGGAAGAAATCAAGTATGCCTGTCGGTCTATGCTATAGAAGGAGAAGTGTTATAAATAGGATATTTGCTACTGAAACATAATATGTGAAGAGCAGTGTAGATAGTTAGAAACAGTGCACATTGTTTTTTATTAATTTGATGAATTCTCCAACAGAGTTAGAAAATCCAATAGTCAGAAAAAGAGAAGATCCCACTTAGGTTCCACAGCCCCATGCCAGCTGGATACCAGTCAAACCCCACAAATTAGCAAATGCCAAGCTTTGATGAAAATGAAAAGTAAACATGGGGCCTACAAGAAGATACTGCAACATGTAGGGAGGAAAACCATTGTCCCAAGTCTCAAAGAAAGAGCCTATTCCATCTTAAGAAACAGAAGGAGGCTGGGTGCGGTGGCTCACACCTATAATCCCAACACTCTGGGAGGATCATTTGAAGCCAGGAGTTCCAGACCCGCCTGGGTAACATAGCAAGACCCTGTCTCTACAAAAAGTATAAAAATTAGGCGGGCATGGTGGTGCGCATCTGTAGTTCCAAATGCTCAGGAGGCTGAGGCAGAAGGATCTCTTGAGCCCATGACTTCTCATTTACCTGGGAGGTGACTGTGTCGTTTTCAGTTCCCTGCGAGCTTCATGTCCTAGCATCAGAGTCATATTAAGAGACAAACCAGCTAGACAGCTGCTTGGGGAGGGATGGATGGATGGATGATGGATGGATGGATGGATGGATGGATGGATGGGATGGATAGGATGGATGGATGGATAGATGGATGGATGGATGGATGGATGGATGGATGGATGGATGGATGGAGATGGATGGATGGATGGATGGATGGATGGATGGATGGATGGATGGATGGATGGATGGATGGATAGATTACATAGATAGATAGATAGATAGATAGATAGATAGATAGATAGATAGATAGACAGATAGATAGATAGACAGACAGACAGACAGACAGCTCTAAAGTTGCTTCAGCCCTGAGCCTCACCCAAGGCTGCAGTGAACTATGATAAGGCCACGGCACTCCAGCCTCAGCAACAGAGCAAGACCCTGTCTCAAGAAGAAAAGAAACAAGTAAAGTTTAGAAACCCTGTTGATGGGGTCACCCTAAAAGGATGCAGGAAGACATGGTCTTTGTGAGACTGGGGCAGATCGCTGCAAAGAGAGCACAGCATAGTGACAGAGAAGCCACAAACAAGAAAATAAGGAGAGAGGAATGAAACATCCAGCAGCAGAATAAAAATGCACATCAGAGGCAATAAAGACTCGATGTTTTCCTGAAAAATAGTTTTGATGTAAGAGAAAAACTAGAAGAGCTCTCCCAGAATGCAGGCGGAAAGCACAAAGATATAAACACGTTGATAAATGTGTATTAAATTATGCAAAGAATGAAGATGCAACCTAAGAATTATAGGTGTTCCTTGCTTTTACACTGTTGGTGAGAGTGTAAATTCATTCGACCATTGTGGAAGACAGTGTGGCGATTCCTCAAGGATAGAGAACCAGAAATACCATTTGACCCAGCAATCCTATTACTAGGTATATACCCAAAGGATTATAAATCATTCTACTATAAAGATACATGCACATGTATGTTTACTGCAGCACTATTCACATTAGCGAAGAGCTGGAACCAACCCAAATGCCCAGGAATGATGGACTGGATAAAGAAAATGTGGCACATATATACCACGAATACTATGCAGCCATGAAAAACAATGAGTTCATGTCCTTTGCAGGGGTATGGTTGAGCTGGAAGCCATCATTCTCAGCAAACTAACACAGGAACAGAAAACCAAACACTCCCTGTTCTCACTTACAAGTGGGAGCTAAATAATGAGAAAACATGGAAACAGGGAGGGGAACATCACACGTCGGGGCCTGTCAGGGGGATGGGGGCAAGGGGAGGGAGAGCATTAGGACAAATAGCTAGATAACGGGTGGATAGGTGCAGCAAACCACCATGGCACACGTATACCTATGTAACAAACCTGCACGTTCTGCACATGTATCCCAGAACTTAAAGTAAAATTAAAAAAAAAAAAAAAGAATTATAGGTGTTCCAAGAAGTAAGCCAAACCCATAGGAGAGAGGCAATCATAAGAAAAATGCAAACCTTAAGTTTCTTTTCTGAACTGATTAAAAAGTATGAAGTTCAAAGTGGATGACAACTTCCTGCCGAAATTGATAAGAGACTTACAGGTAAATATGTGCTAGTAACATTTTTTAACATTATGGGTGAGGGGGAAAAGAATCACTGCAATGTACAAGCAAAACAAAACAGAAATGCAAGCCCCTTGGATGGACCCTAAGAGGAATCAAAGCTGCAAGTGTTGGAGACAAGTCCTTCAGCTGATGGGAGCATTGTCCCTGGGCATTTCTAGCTGTGACCCGGGGAGATCAACAATAGGAATTTTTCTGTCAGTACAAGATGTTCACGGTAGAGGACCGTCTTAATGATGAACAATGAGAAAGGGAGAAAAATGACAGCCATCAGGCAAGAAGTTAAGAGAATCTGGGCGCACAGACATGTGAGAAACACCTCTGCAGAGTCTGGGAGGCTTAAGTTTCCAAAGAGTGAGTGACAGACTGTCAGAAAAATGCTTCCTGGTGACTGTTATTAGAAGCGCATTTTTTTTATTTCAATTTTTTTTAGATTCAGGGGGTACATGTGCAGGTTTTTTACATGGGTATATTGTGTAATGCTGAGGTTTGGGATACAATGTTATCCATCACCCAGGTAGTCAGCATAGTACCCCACAGGTAGTTTCTCAACCCTTCCCCACCTCCCTCCCTTCCTCCTCTAGTAGTCCCCAGTGTCTGTTGTTTCAGTCTTTATGTACACGTGTACTCAATGTGTAGCTCCCACTTATAAATGAGAACATGCAGTATTTGGGTATCTGTTTCTGCGTTAGTTCGCTTAGGATGATAGTCTCTAGCTGCACCCATGTTGCTGCAAAGGACAGGATTTCTTTTTTTTTTTTTTTCTTTGAGATGGAGTCTCACTCTATTGCCAGGCTGGAGTGCAGTGGTGTGATCTTGGCTCACTGCAACCTCCACCTCCTGGGTTCAAGCGATTCTCCTGCCTCCACCTCCCAAGTAGCTGGGACTACAGGTGCACACCACTACACCTGGCTAATTTTTGTATTTTTAGTAGAGACGGGGTTTCACTATATTGGCCAGGATGGTCTCCATCTCTTGACCTCATGATCCACCCACCTCGGCCTCCCAAAGTACTGGGATTACAGGCATGAGCCGCCGTGCCCAGCCAGGATTTCATTCTTTTTAATGGCTACATAGTATTCCATGGTGTATGTGCATATTTTCTTTATCCAAATCCACCATTGATGAGCAGCTAGGTTGATTCCATATCTTTGCTATTGTGAATAGTACTGCAGTGAACATAAGGGTGCATGTGTCTTTTTGGCAGAACAATTTACTTTCCCTTGGGTCTATATTCTGTAATGAGACTGCTGGGTGAAAGGACACTTCTGCTTTTAGTTCTTTGAGAAATCTCCGAACTGCTTTCCACGGTGGTTGAACTAATTTACATTCCCACCAACAGTGTATGAGCCTTCCCTTTTCTCTGCAGCCTCATCAACATCTGTTATTTTCTGACTTTTTAACTAGTGTGAGGTGGTATCTCATTGTGGTTTTGATTTGCCTCTCTCTGATGGTTACTGATGTTGAGCATTTTTTCATGTTTGTTGGCTGCCTGCACGTCTAGAATGTGACCCCCAGAGAGCAGGCCCTATGGGATGCCATCTTCACTTCTGTCCTCAGCAGCTGGTGCAGATTGTCCTTGTATAACTGCAAGTATAGGACCCCATCCTACCTCCAAGGAATTGTTCTGGGAAGGGACAGAGCAGGGAGTCTTTACAATGAGGAGAAGAAAAGTCCTGTCTGAACATTTGTTCCTGCCCAGTAGAGAGAATAAGCAATGATTTCACAACTTATTTTCCAATCCATAGTGCAGCTAAGGGTGGGGACACAGAGGAGTTGGCCCTGTTGTCCCATTAGCACCACAATAATCCCTTTTTAAAATTTTACTTTAAGTTCCGGGATATATGTCCAGAACATGCAGGTTTGTTACATAGGGATACATGTTGACCCAGCATCCCATTATTGGGTATATACCCAAAGGATTATAAATCATTCTACTATAAAGACACATGCACACATATGTTTACTGCAGCACTATTTACAATAGCAAAGACTTGGAACCAACCCAAATGCCCATCAATACTCATCCCCATTTCTTATGCCTAATTGCATTCCTGGATATGACTTGGAAGAAGAAGGAGGCAAAATGCTTTCTCCATTATGGGCAGGGGACGTTTTTGCAGATTATGTAGCCTTTAATAAAATAGTTTTTTCCATTATGTGGACTCATACAAAACTGTCTCTGAGAAGTATAATTTTTCCTTGGGAGGTGAGTGAATGTCTGCAACTGTGTGCATATTCTCTCCAAGATCTATTCCTGGGGGATCAGAAGACCACAAAGAGAATAAAAAATGTATGTTGATTTCAACAAATGCTGCTGGAACAACTGAATGATCATACACAAAGAAATGAACCTTTAAAAAAAGAAAGAAGAAGAGAGGAAGAAAATGAACCTAAATATAGAACTTACACCTTTTTATTAATTTGGGTTAATGAAAATTAATTCAAAATGGGGCTTGGTGTTGTGTGCCTGTAGTCCCAGCTACTCAAGAGGTTGATGGGGGAGGATTGCTTGAGCCTGGGAGTTCGAAGTTGCAGTATGCTATGTTGCACCTGCGATCAGCTACTGCACTCTAGCCTGGGCAACATAGTGAGACCCCATCTCAAGAAAACAAAATGGATCACAGGCCTTAATGTAAAACACAAAACTATAAAACTTTTAGAAGAATACATAGGAGAAACTAGAGGTGACCTTGTGTTTGGTGGTGAGCTTTCAGATAAAACACCAAAAGCATGATCCATAAAAGAAAAAAAATTGCTAGTTTGGACATTATTAATATTTTAAAACACACTTTTAAGAGAATGAAAAGATGAACCACAGATTGGGAGGAGAAAAATATTTGAAGAACGCATATCTGATGAAGGACTTGTAGTCAAAATATACCAAGAAGTGGTAAAACTCAACAATAAAAAAAAAAACAAAGAATCTCATGGGAAAAGTAGTCAAAAGATTTGAATGTACTCCTCAGCAAAGAAAAATATACAGACGCCAAATAAACATATGAAAAGATGCTCAACATCATTCATCATAGAGAATTGCAAATTAAAACAATGAGGTACCACTACACACCTATGAGAATGACTAGAATATGTTTTAAAAGACAGTAATAACTGCTAGCAAAAACATGAAGCAACAGGAACTGTCTTCCTTGATGATGGGAATACAAAATGGTATAGTTGCTTTGGGAGACAATTTAGAAGTTTCTTACAAGGCTAAACGTAATCTTATCACATGATTCAGCAATCATGATCTCAGGTATTTACTCAACTAATTTGAAAACATTATGTCCACACAAAAATCTACATGCAAATGTTTATAGCAGCTTTATTCAGAATCACAGAAAAGTGGAAGCAATTACAGTGTCCTTTAATAAGTGAATGGATAATAAGCCAACTGTGGTGCATCTATAACATGGAATATTACTCAGTTATAAAAAGAAAAGCCATATTGATACGGTTTGGCTCCATGTCCCCACCCAAATCTCATCTTGAATTCTCATCCCCAGGTGTCAAAGAAAAATGGAATATTATTCAGTTATAAAAAAAGAAATGCCATATTGATATGATTTGGCTTCATGTCCCCACCCAAATCTCATCTCGAATTCTCATCCCCAGGTATCAAAGGAAAATGGAATATTATTCTGTTATAAAAAAAGAAATACCATATTGATATGGTTTGGCTCTGTGTCCCCACCCAAATCTCATCGGAATTCTTATCCCCAGGCATCAAGGAAGGAACTTGGTGGGGGTGATTGAATCATGGGAGTGGTTACCCCTGTGCTGTTCTTGTGATCGTGACTGAGTTCTCACGAGATCTAATGGTTTGAAAGTGTGTGGCAGTTTCCCCATCATACACTCTCTCTCCTGCTGCCATGTGAAGAAGGTCCTTGCTTCCCCTTCACCTTCCACCATGCCTGGAAGTTTCCTGAGGCCTCCCTGACCATGCAGAACTGTGAGTCAATTTAACCTTTTTTATTTATACATTACCCAGTCTTGGGTAGTTCTTTATAGCAGTGTAAAAACAACTAATACAAATTATCAAACCACAAAGACATGGGTTAATCTTAAATGCAGATATGTAAGTGAGAGAAGCCAGTTTGAAAAGGCTACCTACTGTATGCTTCCAATCGCACAATATTCTGGAAAAGGCAAAACTCTCAGGGATGAAGGGAAAGGATGAAGAGGTGAAGCAGAGAGCATTTTTCAGGGCAGTGAAACTATTTTGTATGGAACTGTAATTGTGGATACATGACAATACGTATTTGTCAAAACCCGTTGAACTTTGGCACAAAGAATGAATCTTAATGCATGAAAATTTTAAAAAATGATCTAGGAGGTCCATGGAATCCCAGGATGGAATACAGAATGTGACAAATCAATCTGTATTACAAATGGTATGACACAAACTCACTGAAGGGGTGAGGAGAAAAGTGCTGACCTAAGTAACTTTGGAAATGGCTGGATTCTAGAAAACTCACTGCAAAGGAACTATACATAAGCGTTTTAGTTGATAAGGCTGTTTCCTATGGGTGAACTGGTTAACAATTCTGATATTACTTGTAAACTAGACCTAAGCAATTAAGCAAATAAATGGTGGATGGTAGGAGCCAGATTGCAGTATTGAAGTGGGGGTTTCCAATAAACAAGAGGAGAATTCTAGGATGACCATGTAATAATGGATTACAGTTGGAGACATCAGTGTAGACCTATATGTTGTTGTTTTTTAGAGATGGAGTATCACTCTTTCACCCAATCTGGAGAACAGTGGTGTAATCACAGCTCACTGCAACCTTGAACTCCTGGGCTCAAGAGATCCTCTTACCTCAGGATTCTGAGTAGCTGGGGCTACAGGGGCATGCCACCACACCTAGCTAATTAAAAAAAAAAAATTTAAGGAGTCTTGTCACCTTGCCCTGGCTGGCCTTAACCCCATGTTTAACTTAATATAGATACAGATGGTTACATATAGAAGTATAGATATGTGTACATACATGGGTTAGTATATATACATATATTCCACTATTCTGTCAGCTGAGGGGACCTAGAAATAACAATGCCCCAGTAGCAATACACAAGATGAGCCTGGAGCATCTTTTAGTGCCAGAAAGTAAGAAAATTCTCAAAACACAGGGGGCAACAGTTCCCAATGGCCAAGGGTACGACGATTTGAGCAATAAAAGAAAAAAGTTGTATTAGATCATAACCCAAAGTATAAAATAAATATCCATGAGTCCATACTTATGAAAACACATGATCAAACTAAGGAAGGAAGGGAGGGAGGGAAGAAAGGAAGGAAGAAGGAAGGTAGGAAGAAGGGAAGGAAGGAAGGAAGGAGGGAGGGAAGGAGGGAAGGAAGGAAGAAGCAAAGGAGGGAAGAAGGGAAGGAAGGAAGAAGGGAAGGAAGGAAGGAAGGAAGGAAGGAAGGAAGGAAGGAAGGAAGGAAGGGAAGGAATCTCCCATACGGAAGAATTCCAAATAATTTATAGGTAATCTGACCTCATGGGGCGGGAGCATAACTCCTGTTTCTTAAGTGTAGTCTGTGAAGTGACTTTCTCCCAAAGGATACAGTATGGAAAGAGGAAAAAGTTGTAACTTCACAGCAGAGAAACCTGACAAACACACACTCCTTCCACTGGGTGATCAAGGTCAACATCAACCATGATAGTCATGTTGATAGTGTAAGCCTTTAATACGATGTGATGAAAACGGCCCTTCCCCTCTGTGATCTTCCTCCCCTAAACCCATCACCCCAGTCTAATCATGAGAAAACCGTCAGATGAATCCCAACTGAGAGACAGTCTACAATATACCTACCCAATACTTTTCAAAGCTGTCAGGGTCATCAAAAATAAAAGTCTGAGAAACTGTCACAGCCAAGGGGAACTAAGGAGACAGGACAAGTAAATGCACCCTTGCCAGGCATAGGAGGACAAATACCGCATGATCTCACCCATATGTCATCTGAAAAGGTTGATCTCATAGAAGTTAAGAGTAGAATAGTGGTTACCAAGGGCTGGGGAGAACTGGGGGATGGGGATAGGGAGAGGCTGGTCAGTCGGTATAAAGTCACAGTGAGGTGAGAGGAATAAGTTCTGTGTTCTATTGCACTATAGGGTGACTGTAGTTAACAATAGTATGTTGTATATTTCCAAAGAGTTATTAGGTTGGTGCAAAAGTAATTGTGGGTTTCGCCATTGACTTTTAACAGTGAAACACACAATTGCTTTTGCACCAACCTAGTAGAAGAAAGGATTTTTTAAAATGTTCTTCCCACAAAGAAATGATCAATGTTTGAAGTGATGAACATGCTAATTACCCTGATTTGATCAATACACAATCCACAAATGTGTCACATTCACTGTAACTCATAAAAATGACAGTTATTAAGTCCATTAAAAAAAATAATTTTTTTTTTTAGGCAGAATCTCGCTCTGTCACCCAGGTTGGAGTGCAGTGGCGCAATCTCGACTCACTGCAAGTTCCGCCTCCTGGGTTCACGCTATTCTCCTGCTTCAGCCTCCTGAGTAGCTGGGACTACAGGCGCCCGCCACCACACCCGGCTAATTCTTTGTATTTTTAGTAGAGACGGGGTTTCACCGTATTAGCCAGGATAGTCTCGATCTCCTGACCTCGTGATCCACCCGCCTCGGCCTCCCAATGTGCAGGGATTACAGGCGTGAGCCACTGCACCCGGCAATAAAAATTTTTAAAACGGGGCACATCCTTCCATCTTCCCAAGAGATACTTCCTACTTCCTGCCCCACCTGGACATGGTCTCAGGAGTCTTGGAGAGCAAGGAAAAATGCAAAAAAACAAACAAACAAACAAACAAAGGTACCGTTATATCCTACAATGAGATCAAAGGACATTAAGTAAAAACTCAACGAAATTTGCATATATCATGAGCCTTAATGAATAACAACGTATCAAAGTAGTTCATTAACCGCAGCACATGTACCATACTTAAGTAAAATGCTAATGGGTGATACCAGGTGTTGGGGATATGGGCACTCTGTGCTATCTTTGCAATGTTTCTGCAAATCCAAAACTGTTCTAAAAAAATAAAGTTTATTTTTAAAAAATTAAATCTCATATTGTCTCCCCCATCTGTGCCCTCTCCCTAAAAGATGGCCTAAAAATGTGTAGAGAAAGAGAGAGCATTGTGGCATATGCATCCTGCGTGCTGATTCCACATACGTGACCACAGACACTTGTTGGTCTCCAGGGGGCATGTGTCTTACCATGCAGTCGCAGGTGTGCCCTGGCTGGCCTCCAATCCTGACGTTCAGAACTGGTGCATTTGGGCTCCTTCGAGTTGGTGCAATGCTTTCAGGATTCCTGGTATCTGCCCTGAGTGTTTGCGCGTCCTCTCAGCTCTGTTTTGCTGCAGATCGCTGGGTCTCTATTTTGCCCTCTCTCTAGACCTGGCCCAACAGGCTAAGTCCATCCTCTGTTCTGGAAACACCCTGGCATCCAGCGCCTCCTTCAGTTACCACACAGCCATTGAGTGAGACTCAGGAAAGCTACCTTGTTGCGCTCTCTATTCATTTAACTAGACTTGCAAGCAGCATTTTGAGCAGGTGTTCTGTCCAGTGGGCTCCCAAGGTCTCCAGGGAAGGGCAAGGCAGGAGCCCCTGTCCCTGGTATTCACATCAAACACCCCCTGGGGACTAATCCAAGAGAGAAGATGCAAGAATCCTTCTAGTTTTCCTGTCTCTTTCTCCTTTTGCCCTTCTCTTCTCCAACTTTTGATCAGATAATAGAAGATTCCTTTACTTCTGTTTCCTAGCTTCCTTCTTTCTGGCTCCATCCTCAAAATTAAGCCTTAAAAGTGTCCGAGGCATCTTCTTTACACTAGGAAAAGAATTCAAAAATCTGAGTCTTCCCTGTTAGACTTCAATTTTGCAAGCTTTCACTGCCCACGAAGCATGGTTTTAAAGTGTAATGTCTCCTTAAGAAGTCAAATGACTGTTGTCTTGCCCTGGGGTAAAAAGTCTCTTGACTTAAGCTCAGTTGCAATCAAATACCAATGGGCCAGGCTTGGTGGCTCATGCCTGTAATCCCAGCACTTTGGGAGGCTGAGACGGGTGGATCACCTGAGGTCAGCAGTTCAAAACCAGCCTGGCCAACATGGTGAAACCCTGTCTCTACTAAAAATACAAAATTAGCTGAGCATGGTGGTGCATGCTGGTAATCCCAGCTACTCGGGAGGCTGAGGCAGGAGAATCCCTTGAACCCGGGAGGCAGAGGTTGCAGTGACCCAAGATCACGCCATTGCAGCCATTACACTCCAGCCTGGGCAACAAGAGCAAAATCCCATTTAAAAAAAAAAAAAAAGAAAGAAAAGAAAAAGGAGAATTAACAAGCACTAGTTTGATATTTGCCAAAATAGTATTCCCATGGCCTACTGCTGGGGTAGTATGATGAGTTCTATGGGCTGGCTGGCTGGGAGACCAGGTTGGCTAAGGAGGGGTGGGAACTTTGCCCTGGGAAGACCTGAAAAAAGAAACACTGGCTCTAAGAAATACGAGGGATTTGGACCGGGCACGGTGGCTCACCCCTGTAATCCCAGCACTTTGGGAGGCCAAGGTGGGTGAATCATGAGGTCAGGAGTTCGACACCATCCTGGCCAACATCGTGAAACCCCATCTCTACTAAAAATACAAAAAAATTAGCTGGGCATGGTGGCAGGCACCTGTAATCCCAGCTACTCAGGAGGCTGAGGCAGGAGAATCTCTTGAACCTGGGAGGCAGAGGTTGCAGTGAGCTGAGATCACGCCACTGCACTCCAGCCCAGGCGACAGTGTGAGACTCCGTTTCAAAAAAAAAAAGAGCGATAGAAAGAAGACAGATTGGCTGCCCTGAGGCAGTGAAATATGGCTGAGAAACTCACCAGCCAGGGTGCCCAAGAATAGAATTCAAGAGGTCCACAAATTTGGATGGGAAAGAATATACCTTTATTTCCATTATCCTATAAATGAAATCCAGCATTTTCTTCAATTAGGAATGCAAGCCACAAGGCACCGCAGAGTTAGCAATGCCTGTGATTGTGCCACTAATATTTTCCTATCATGTTCCCATTGTCCCAATTACTTTGAAATGTTGTTTATGCTTACCATAACAGCACTTCAAAATCATGATTATTTTATCCACCAATAGCCTTATTATTTAATGCATCAACAAAGAAGCACATGTGTTATTATATCAACACATTTGTTCTGCTTAATATTTTTGATACCATACTTATGTATAATATATTTCCTTTGTTGTTACCTCAAGTATTCTATTTTATGCATTTAGAAACATAATTCACAGGCCTCAACAGACTGCCAAAGAGATCCATGCATCAAAAGTACCCTTAAAATATATTTTTTCTGACTCTTAAGATTTCTTTGTACATTGTAATTTTTCCTGACATTGAAATTCTCCAGTTACTCCCAAGCCTTCAGCAAAACCTGATTTATATACATCTGCTGTGTGTTAACGGGGTTGTGGAGAATTGAGAGAGGATGGAGTAAAACAAATTTCGCCCTCCCTACCCACCTCCCAACCCCAGAGGCTGGTGACTTGGTAGCAACCGCATATTGAAAGAAGATGATAGATCCAGAGTCCCAGATGTAGACCCAAAGTGAAGCTGCAGAGGGCTAAGATGGTACCAAGCCCAGACAGGTTAGGAAAATGTTAAGAGATAAACACTCTTCAAACCTAATAATGAGCAGAGGTATCCACAGGATCCTCAGATCGCTGGAAGGCATCTTATGTTGACTTCCCCTAAAATCCTACTTTTCCATTTCACCCAGCAAGAAACCAGAAGATCCCAAAGAGGTGCATTGCTAGGAGCAGGTAGCAAAAGGATCCAGCATGATGAAGGAGTGTAGTCGTTTTAAAACATGGTCCCTGATATAGCTTGGCTGTGTCCCCACCCAAATCTCATCTTGAATTGTAGCTCCCGTAATTCCCACATGCTGCAGGAGAGACCCAGTGGGAGATAACTGAACCACGGAGGGGATTTCCCTCATACTGTTCTCGTGGTAGTGAGTAAGTCTCATGAGATCTGATGGTTTTATAAATGGGAGTTCCCCTGCACAAGGTTTTTTTTTTTTTCGTTTTTTGGTTTTTTTGGGTTTTGTTGTTGTTGTTGTTGTTGTTGTTGTTGTTGTTTGCCTGCCACCACGTAAGGCATGCCTTTCACCTTCTGCCATGATTGTGAGCTGCCCCCGCCCAGCCACATGGAACTGTGAGTCCATGAAACCTCTTTTGCTGTATAAATTACCCAGTCTCAGATATGCCTTTTATCAGCAGCGTGAAAACAGACTAATGCAGTCCCCAAATTCATTCAGCCTCCTTCTGTTAAGATGTGGTATCTACGCCTCCACTCCCTGAATCTAGGAGGATTTGCACTGCTTTGACCCCTAGAGTATGGCAGAAGCACTGCTCGCAAGGTTAAGTCCTAAAAGGCCAACCAGGTTCCATCTGTTTCTCTTGGAAGGCTCACTGAGATGCTCCCTTTTAGGATGCTCTTCTTACAACCCAGATACCAAGCTGTCAGAACGCAAGCCACATGGCAAAGCCATATGTAGATGCTCCCAGCTGAGCTAGTCCTTCAGCCATCCCATCCTAGGCACCTGACATGGAAGTGACCAAATAACGTCAGCCCCTAGCCATCTGTGTTTTTCCAACAGAGGCAGCAGACATCCTGGAGCAGACGAAAGCTGTCTCTACTGAATTCCTGACCCCAAGATTCCACAAGCGCAGGATGGTTGTTGGTTTATCCCCCTGAGTTTGGGGCAGTTTATTATGAAGCAATAGTAACCAGACTAAGAGGAGATGAGAAGTTCAGGAAGAAGAGGCTCCTGTGACGGCTACATGGTTCATGGATGGAGAGCTGAACGGTGCTCTAATGGGAGAGACCGGGGAAGGGGCACATAGCAAAACAGGACTGAGGGCCAACTTGTGTCTCTCCAGTGCCCTTTGCACTGTGATGAGTAGAAATGACTTGTACCCAGAGTAGTACTGTTTCATACTGTCTTCTGCTAACAGCAAGACTATTTAGGGCATGAACTCTATTGACTAATCTTCTCCCCTACCCCACTTTCTCAATAGGAGCAAAATCCTCAAATTAAAATTTGGTACAGGTCAATTGTAGTGGCACATGCCTGTAATCCCAGCACTTTGGGAAGCCCAGGTGGGAGGATCGCTTGAGGTCAGGAGAGTTCAAGACCAGCCTGGGCAACATAGCAAGACCCTGTCTCTTAAAAAAAATTTAATTAGCCAGGCATGTTGGCATGTACCTGCTGTCCCAGCTACTTGGGAGGCTGAAGTGGAAGAATTGTTTGAATCCAGAAGTTCAAGGCTGCAACGAGCTATGATCTCACCACTACACTCCAGCCTGGGCAATACAGCAAGACCCGTCTCTTAAAAAAAAATTAGTACAAACACCAGGAGTGTGTTAGGTGAATTCAGTCTCTCTCAGTGATTCCAAATTTTTCCATGAAAGGGCTTCTAATGAAGGAGAATTACAGGGTCATAGCCCAAAACAGCCCAGACACAAGCAAGAACCATTTTTAAAGTCCAATATTTTTGTCTTAAAAACTAACATTCTACACCATAACATATGAAGTACATTTTTAACTGTACAGTGTCTTAAATTACCTGTGATGAGGTAAGAAGGACATTGCATGAACATGTACTCTGTTTATCATCAGATGTCAGAGGTACTCTGTCCCACAGCTGGGTTCCCCCAGGCAAATGCCAAAAGAATAGGTATACAGAATTCTGATGTGCCAAAGCCCTTTTGAAGGAGTCAGGTGCCTAGGGGTTAGCCATTTAGTCTATTGACCATAGAGTTGTTTTCTTTTTCTATTTTGAGACAGAGTCTCGCTCTGTCACCTAGGCTGCAGTGCAGTGGCACAAACTCAACTCACTGCAATCTCCACCTCCCGGGCTCAAGGGATCCTTCTGCCTCAGCCTCCTGAGTAGCTAGGATTACAGGCGTGGGCCACCGTACCTGGCCTCGGAGCACTCTTAAAATATTTATCAGCATTGATGTTAATCATCAAGTTGTGGCATGTTTTGTTAAAAGAATCACATAGGAAGTAAACGGATCCTGAGTGAACAGAAGATTTCCAAGACATTAGGTCAGCAAATCTCCAGGAAGATGAAAAAGTGATCAAAATTTCTTAGCTAAGATCATTGGCGATATGTATGGTGGCGTGCAGAATTTACACTTTGGGCATATAGAATTTTTTTCATCATGACGACATTTCTCTTGATCCTGCACCCTCTCACTTCCTCAGGGACATATGACTCCATTAATGATGACCCTCAAGCACTTCCTTTCTGTCGCCTCCTTCCCCTCCACTCTGGTGTCCTCGTCCTCAAAAGCCCTTCCCTTAGGTGAATTGGTACCATAATTCTGGAGAGCAATTTGGCAAAACCTAGCAGAAGAAAAAAATGTACACATTTTGACCCAGATGTTTCACTTCTAGAAAATGTATCTTTAGTTATGCTTGCACAAGTTCATAAGGATAAATGTTGCTCATACACAGATGCTCTTTGAAGCATTGCCTATGAGGACAAAAACAGAGCATGACCTGAACAGACATCATCACAGGACTGGTCCAGTACATTGCAGTACAATAGAAAAGGATGCTGGTAATAAACTGTTGAGTGAAAAAAAGTTGCATACCATTGACTTTTTTTGAGACAGTGTCTCACCATGTTGCCCAGGCTGAACTGCAGTGGTGCAATCATAGCTCACCGCAGCCTTAAATTCCTGGGATCAAGCAATCCTCCCACCTCAGCCTGCTGAGTAGCTGAGACTACAAGGGTACCACCATGCCCGATTCTTTTACTTTATTTTATTTTTTGTAGAGATGGAGTCTCACTAGATTGCCCAAGCTGGTCTCAAACTCCTGGACTCAAGTGATCCTCCCACCTCAGTCTCCCAAAGTGCTGGGATTACAGGCGTGAGCCACAGTGCCCAGCCTACATTCTATTCTTGTCTTATAAGTAATGAATGGTATACATGGGAACTCCACACCTGTGCTCATGCATGTGTGTGTGTGTCACTTGATGTGCCCCTAGGCACACCCTGGGCTTGCATGTATCTTAACACATAAACTCTATGGTGAGTAGTAACGCATCTCCCCCATGAACCTGTAAACTGCAAGAGGAAAGGGACTATTCATCTTTTTACCCCCAACACGCAGCACAGCGCCTGGCACACCAATGGCACCTGAATTAATGAGGGTGTGAGCATTCACGGGCACCAGGAATATGTCAGTTATCTATTATTTGCATTGATCTAAGAACTAGGTATGTCTCCAGGAGAGAAAATAAACACTTAATGGATGGCTTCCAGGCTTTAGCAAACACATACACACACACAAACACACACACACACACACACACACACACACACACACACACTCACATCCAGGATTCCAGGCTCAAATTGTATTTGGAAAAACTGAGATAAACAAAGATAAACCATTTTCTTGACTGTAGGGCATCACTAAGATTTTAATTTGCATTGATATTCTCCAAGAGGCAGATATAGTATGGAGCATCATCCAAATTTTACTGACCATGAAGCACCTTCAGAGGAATATTTATTTACATTGATGTTCTGAGGATCATTCATCTGTAACATGCTGCATTAGAAGAATCACAAAGGAAGTCAATGGATCCCGGGTGAAAGTCGGATTGTGAAGAGGTGGGGTACGAGAATCTCCAGGAGGGCAAAAGAGTGATGAAAAGTTTCTCAGGTAAGATCATTTGAAACTCCCATTGGATGGCGGAAACTGAGAAGGAAAAGATTTGGTCAATGGAACAAGAGTGAGCAAAGCATGCTTGAGCTGACAGCAGGGTGACAAAAATCCTCGCCCTGGGGACTTCCGAGACCCTGGCAGGGATGTCAGGGAAGGAGCCCAGTGATCAGAATTCCAGGTGCTTCCTACAAAGTTTCTGATTTAGGAGGTAGGGCCTCCAAATATATATATATATTATATATTATATATTATAATATATTATATATATAAAACAAAGACTCCAGGCAGAAACGTCTTCAACTCCCTGTCCACCCAACTGTCACCTTTTCTACATTCAACTCTGTCTTTGCCACTCCCTGCCCATTATAGTAGAGGACAGTCCCTTCCCAAGTGTGTGTGTGTGTGTATATATATATATATATTTTTTTTTTTTTTTTAACTCACCAGATACATTTTGATGTTGAGCTAAATTTTGAACTGGCCATTGCTTGGCATCACTCTTTCTGCTCTGACACTAGCTCTTGTTCCCTTTAGAATTTGATCAGTAAGCTGATGGGAGCAGAGGCCACATTACATGAGGCAAGATTAAGAAGGAATCAGGGCCGGGCATGGTGGCTCAAGCCTGTAATCCTAGGACTTGGGAGGCTGAGGCGGGCAGATCACTTGAGGCCAGGAGTTCAAGACCAGCCTGGTCAACATGGTGAAACCCTGTCTCTCCTAAAAAAACAAACATTAGCTCGGTTTGGTAGCAGTCACCTGTAATCCCAGCTACTCGGGATGCTGAGGCAGAAGAATCGCTTGGATCTGGAAGACAGAGGTTGCATGAGCCAAGACCATGCCACTGCACTCCAGCTTGAGTGATAGAGGGAGACTTTTTCTCAAAAAAAAAAAAAAAAAAAAGGAGGAAACGAAAAGTGGGGAAATAGAGCAATGTATGCAATTTTTCTTGGGGGAAGAAAGAAGACATTGGTGAATAGGATGGAGGAGGTATCATTGATGAAATAAGGTCCCTGAAGACAGTGTGGCAGGGAAGAGATATTCCAGCACATGTGGCAGGTGGTCCTTGGACTTGGGAAAGGACCATCCTCTACTATCATGGGCAGGGAGTGGCAAAGACAGAGCTGAATGTAGAAAAGGTGACAGTTAGGTGGACAGGGAGTTGAGGACGTTTCTGCCTGGAGTCTTTGTTTCAATTGTGAGTGAGGAGGTGACACCATTCTTAAGACAAGTGAGTCGGGGTTGAAATAGTCATGGAGACCTGATCACTAGAACCATGACTCACACTGAGGACCTCGTTGAGGTTGAAGGTTAGAAGTATATAGGATCATTTATCTGTGTCCCATATCCTTGTAGAATCTTTTAGTAGTAGTAGTAGCAGTAGGAGGAGGAGTAGTAAGACAGGGTCTTTCTGTGTTGCCCAGGCTGGAGTGCAGTGGCATGATTATAGTTCACTGCAGCCTCCAACTCTTGGGCTCAAGCAATCCTCCCCCCTCAGCCTCCCAAGTGGCCAGGACTACAGGCATGCACCACCGTGCCCGGTTAAGGTTTTTTTTAGTTTTGCAGAGATGGAGTTCTCACTATGTTGCCCAGGCTGGTCTTGAGCTCCAAGGCTCAAGCAATCCTCCTGCCTCAGCCGTCCAAAGTGCTGGGATTACAAGCCTAAGCCATCATACTCAACCGGTGTAGGATTTTCCCCTGGAGCACTCCACATACTGAAGCAGACGTAACAATGGAAAACAGCTGTCAAGGAGGATGCCACAAAGAGGCAGGTTGCAGTGTGAGCACCTACCCAGAGGGTCCACATTCTAGAGAATGACGAGATCAAGGTTGAGGCCACAGGAGTGAAAGTCAACAGGAAAGAAGGTCACAAGAGTTGAAGTTGAGGCAACAAGAGGTGAGAATGTTGCCTGGTCATCCCCATGCTCATTCATCTCCCCGGTATGATCACAACTTGTGGTAGATATAAGAATGAACAAACAAGCTGCTAGGGAATTCCAGGAGTGAATGGGTGACTAGAAGAAAAGCAGGTGATAGCAACGAGGGAGAGGGAGGCAGGGAATGTGCTCCTCAATGAAGCAGAGATTTTTACACAATGGTTAGGAACAAGCATATGGAAGTCTACCAGTAGCCTCAAGTGAAGAATCTCACTGCTCCTCTTGGGGGTCTTGGAGGGCACCCACTCTCCCAAATACATACACACACACACACCTTGCTCCAACCAAAGTGGGTCCTCTTTCTGAGTATTGGCATTCCCCATAAGACTTATTTTAGAAAAGCTTTTATGAGCAAAACAAAAAACCATTAAACACCATTGATCATGCCTAACCCTTCCATTATAAGCCAAGGATGAACTTGATGAAGGTATCCACTGCTACATCCTGCTAGCGTACCACGTGAGGTATACTTTCCCCTAAGACACAGCTCCTGGATGATGCATCCTTTTAGGGCCGATGAGTTCAGCACCGCTGAAGTCCAGAAGAGCCAAGCATTGTAGGGAAGAAGGACCATTGGCCAGAGAAGGGCCATGATGGAAGTCCTCGGACACCTGTTAGGGACAGGGAAGAGATGCAAGAAGAGGAGAAGTAAAGATGGCAAGCAAGGAGGAGTCCAGCTGATGATTCCAATCTAGCAAGGAAGAGCAGCTCAGCATCCAGGCAACAAAGGCTGAGTTCTTTCAGCCTCTCACTGTGCGTGACCTTCTGTCACAAGGAAGTTTACAGGTCTTGTTTATGTGTAGACTTTTTTATAAGCTATTCAGAGCAGGGGTGGGAGGGAGAACTAGAGAGAAAAGTTCCCTTTGAATTTCCATTGCTTTCAGAGTCAGCAATTTAATGAGTCATGCATTCTAAATCCTTGCTTTGTCTACACGTTTTCATTTCAAAATACGAAAAAACACTTTGTTTGGAACATGAGATATTTTTAGATCATATATCAATAGTGCACATCCATTTCTCCCCATATGAATAAAAAAGCTTCCTTTGGATTGGGCTGGAGCCGCACCACAGTGGTGGGGTTGTTTACTTAGCTGTCATTTGTGGAAGCTACCTGGGCATCACTCTAGCTCCTGGAGTCTGTCTTCTAGGTGACATCATGGATGAGTCAGCTCTAGACCTGGTCCAAAGAGCTCCAGATCTCAAAGTCTGGACAAAAAGTAAAGAAGTGAAGGATTTCACTGCTCCTCTTAGGGATCGTGGGAGACACCCCATTATCCCAAATATGTACACACACACCTTGCTCCAATAAAAGTGGGTCCTTTTTCTGAGTATTAGCATTCCCCATATGACTTATTTTAGAAAAGTTTCTATAAACAAAACAAAACAAAAATTAAACACCATTGATCACACCCAACTCTTCCATTATAAGCCAAAGATGAGCTCAAGACCATACAGTGACTTGAGGGAGGCAACCACTGCTTCCTCCTGCTAGAGTGTCCTTTCAGACCTCCTTGCCAAGGAGTCACCTTGACAGGCTAGAAAAAAGGTCAGGGCTTCCTTGCTTCACTCCCTTGTGAGACCTTTGAGAGAAAGGAGAAGAGAAGGAGGTCACCATCTACAGGTCACCTCCTCCAGATGCATTGACAGAAGCATGTTGACACCTTAGCAAAGACATGAGTGGACAATCAAGGATCTTCTGCAGTGATGTAGGCTGACAAATGGGGGGACAACGGACTGCAAGGAAGGCTGGCTGTGGGAAGGGTGGGGTCCTACCTCTCCAGTCCCCTGCCGGTTTTGTCTAACCTATTGCCTTTTTTTTTTTTTTTTTTTTTTTTTTTTTTTTTTTTGAGACAAAGTCTCTCTCTGTCGCCAGGCTGGAGGGCAGTGGCATGATCTCGGCTCACTGCAATGTCTGCTTCCTGGGTTCAAGCGATTCTCCTGCCTCAGCCTCCCAAGTAGCTGGGACTATAGGCACACACCACAATGCCCAGCTAATTTTTGTATTTTTAGTAGAGATAGAGCTTCACCATGTTGGCCAGGATGGTCTCAATCTCTTGACCTCATGATCCACCCACCTCGGCCTCCCAAAGTGCTGGGATTACAGAAGTGAGCCACTGCGCCTGGCCTAACCTATTGCTTTTGTTCCACAAGTCACAGTTCATCATTTTGGGTCTTGTAGGGATCACCTTCTTGAAAAGTTCCAACTTAAAGCCTTAATAGCAAATACCTTCCCAGCACTTCATGGAGCATCAATTAGCTCCAAGAATAAGAAATACATATAATAGCTCAAGGAACTGGTATGATATAGTTTGGATATTTGTCCCCTCCAAATCTCATGTTGGAATATGATCCCCAGTGTTGGAGATGGGGCCTAGTGGGAGGGGTTTGGGTCATGCACGCGAATGCCTCATGAATGCCTCAGCACCCTCCCTGTGATAGTGAGTGAGTTCTCACTCTATTAGTTCATGCAAGAGCTGGTTGTTTAAAAGAGCCTGCCTCTCTCTTGTTCCCTCTCTCTCCATGTGACATTCCTGCTCCCACTTTGCCTTCCATTATGATTGGAACCTTCCTGAGGCCCTCAACAGAAGCAGATTAGGCCATGCTTCTTGTCCAGTCTGCAGAACCATGAGCCTAATAAACCTCTTTTTTAATCAATTGCCCAATCTCAGGTATTCCTTTATAGCAGCACAAAATGGACTAATACATGGGGGTGAGGAGGCACCCCAGTTCTCCAGTCACTCCCCCTCCCCATCTTCTGTCCGCCCATTTAGAGTGGCAGCAGCTGCATTCATACATCTGACCCTCTTCTCTTGGGCACTATTGATTTGATCAGGAATGGACAGCAATGGGCTTGTTTCCCAGGGGATTTGGTATTGAGACCACACTGATTCCTCCATTTGATCACTGTTAAATGGGTAGCTATTTGACAGGAATCATTTTCACATGGACAGAGAAACGCAAGAGACTTAGCTTTCTCAGATTTTCCACATCCTTCTAGGTCTTTGATGATGAGCTAAATTTTGAACTGGCCATTGCTTGGCATCGTTCCTTCTGCTCTGACACTAGCTCTCGTTCCCTCCAGAATCTGATCAGTAAACTGATGGGAGCAGAGGCTACATTACATGAGGTGAGATTAAGAAGGAATCAAGGCCAGGTACTGTGGCTTAAGCCTGTAATCCCAGCACTTTGGGAGGCCAAAGCAGGTGTATCACTTGAGGTCAGGAGTTTGAGACCAGCCTGGTCAACATGGTGAAACCCCGTCTCTACTAAAAATACAAAAATGAGCTGGGTTTGGTGGCAGCCACCTGTAATCCCAGAGCTGCACCTCTGGACTTGGATTTCACGAGACCCACCCTCTGCCCACTCCCATGGAAATATCCCTAGCATGGTTCCCTTTTCATTCCTGAGAACTCTCCTGGCCTTCTGTCCCTTGCAACCAATATGGCTCTGGGAGATGTGAAAGTGATCTGGAGACAGAAGACGAGACACATCAAGGAGGCTCCTCTCTGCTTTCTAACTTCGCCTGCCCTGCCCACGCTGTGCATAACTGCTCAGGCCACCACAGCTAGGAAGTAGTGGTGGCTCTTTGAGCATGCTTTGAGGTCAGAGGAGGCCCCTGGTGCCCCTGTTTTTGCTAAGGTGTCAACATGCTTCTTTCAGTGCACCTGGAGAAGATGACCTGTAGATGGGGACTGCCTTCTCTTTTACTCCTTTCTCTCAAAGGTCTCACAATACCCAGGCTGTGCTTTATCTGAAGGAGGTTGCCAGCCAGAGAACTGAAGGGCAGGAGGTGATGCACTCTGAGAGATGACATTACTGCTGAACCTAACGGGAGAACACGTTCCAGATGAGATATGTTCCCACTCCCCTCCACGTCCAACTCCCTGGAGCCAAGATCTTGACCACAGATCTCCCTCCTCTGGCCCCACCTAATCTCCTGCTTTTTGGCTCTCTCCCTCTCAGCCCACTACACAAAGAAATCTTTGGGGAATGTGTGGGTACATGCCCAAGGAAGGAATAACAAAAACAAAAGCATGTTCATTGTGCGTGCGTGTGTGTGTGTGTGTGTGTGTGCACGTGCATGCAAATGTGTGATGGGAACAGCCAGGAGGTGTAGAGACCCTTAGCCCCGGGCCCTAAAGGGAGTTTATGTTCAACTCCAAAGGAGAAGCACGTGCCTTGGAAGAAACTGACTCCTTGGGTCATCGCTGTCCCCTAGAGACAGGTGACACTAAACTGCCTAATTCATGCTGCTCACAACTCTGGCCAAAAAATGCCAAGTTCCCAAAATGCAGGATAAAATGGGGAAACATTTTAAATGTGACAATGTGTTGAGCAAAAAGATTTCTTTTCTGTTTGCTGTGTGATATCCTCAGATCTACAGAGGTAGGCAAATATCCCTTTCCTCCGTCCCACCAACTGTACTTGTCACTCAAGGCAGCCCTCCTAGGACTTACAGAAATGTTTCTCTGACTCAGTTCTTACCTCCTTTTTTCAACATGCCCCTCCCCTTTAGCAGGGGAAGTGTTCAGCATCCTTTCATTTATCCTAGGCTGGTGAAAGTCCAACCACGCCTGCCTTTGGTGGGGGGTCCTCTCCTGGAAGGGATGAGCTGAGATGGGGAGACCACCCCAAAATGTTCTCTGACTCTAGCCAGCCTTCCTTGCTCTGAGCCTGCCCTTCAGCATTTGTCATTTCCAGCTTTACACTGTCCTGTTCTAGATCCTTCCTCAGAGGCTGAGAGAGTGGCTCCCCCGGTTGGTAAGCGTTCCCTTGGCCAGGGGTCTCATCAGCTCCCGCCCTTGGCTTCTCAAATGTCAAGCTGTGTTGGAGAAGGTTCTGAACAAAGTCTTGCAGCATCCTGTTCCTGGATCCTACAGTCTGGCCCCCTGCTCATGGGAGAAATTGCTGAACACCAGGAGCTGTAGTCACCATAAATACATCCACTTCCTTTTCTTCCCCATAAGCCTATCTCTAAACTAACTGCCCCCACCATATACGCTTTCAGCCGCCACTGAAAGCTGGTGGCTAGAGCTGGATATCCCATTCTGAACAGCCTTAGGAAGAGAATTTCAGAATGTACCCATTTATAGGACTCACCACAGACCAATTCCTTGATGCCAGCATCACACAGACCAAAACTGCGTTCTATACCAAACCACACCCAGAGTTGCAACTCCTCTTGAGTTTGTACAGCCGAGGGTCTCCGAGGAAAAGAAAAAGAGTAAGATAAAAAACCCACGGAGGCCTGTGGCTTGGTAGCATAGAAAACTCTTTACCCCGAACTGACCGCATCAATGACCAGAGAGACACAGGGTAGCCTAGTGGTTAGGAACATAATTTTTTTTTTTAGCGGTGGGAGGAGGGGTGGAATTCAGAGAGACTTGGGTAGGAATCCCAGGTTTGCCTTTGGCTGTGTCATCTCAGTCAAGCTGCCTAATGTTTGTGTTACTTTCCTCCTGTCAAAGCGAGACTAACAACATCCTTATGAAATTATTTGAGAATTGATTGAAATTGTCTATGCAAAGCTTCCATTTTTATGCTAGTGCATAGTCCATACTCTGTAAATTGTATTTGTCATTGTTCACCTGAAAACAAGCATGTCTCTCCCCAAGAGTCGGTTTGCAAACCCATCCCTTCGTCCCATCCACACATCTCAAATAGGCTCAAGAAAGGGAATAGAATCTCTGTACCCTGCCGGGACAGCTCTCCCAGGTGTTCAGTTCATAGATTCTCCTCTCCAACCTAGACACGCAGCAGCGGCAAAGGCTCCTGAACCCCGCACCACCCCCTACCTGAGGGCTGCCAAACAATCTAGATCCTGGGGTTTGGGGGAAGAAGACTTGCCAGGTGGGGAAGTCGGGGGCCTGGCTCCTCGGCGGCTCCTCTCCCCGTCCGAGGGCTCCTCCGTCCCCCTTTTTCTCATTCTCAGGCTTCCCCTCTCCGGGTTGCTCTGGCAGCCGCATCGGGGGTCCAGGGCGATGTTCTCAGAGAGATTTAGGAGCACATCAAAGGAACGTCAGCGAAGGCACTGAGACTCTGAAAGGAGTTGACAGAAACTTACAGCCTGCACAGTGCTGGGCGATTATTTTTCTCAAAGCCGGCCGCCTAAATAATTCACACCCTCCCTTCCGTGTTTACACAGGACAATGGTAGAAACACAATCCTGGCACAAGAAATATAATTACAGTTGTGACAGATGTTTAGTTATTAATAAGGCCTCAATGTCACCAGAGGGCATTGCACAACAAGCCAATAATGGGCTTTTGGAGCCAACCTTAATATTTACAGGTATTTTTCCATTCGTACTCCCATGGGCATTGCTGGAGTATGAGCAGTGTGGAGAGAGCTGTAGCCGCCAACGTGATTGCAACTTGCAAGGAAGCAAAGCACCTCGCCAGCATCATTTGTTTCCTTGCTGCTGACACCAGGAAATCCACGGAAACAAAATGGGGGACTGAGCTGGAAATCACCGTCTAACGGCGAAGGACTCTTGCCAAGTCTCCCAAACTTGGTGATGCTGTCACAATCCCAGGGCAATATCCTCCTAACTTCCTTAAAGCAAAGAGCATCCAAGACGGCATCCCATTACCAGCTCCAGTGCAGACTTGCAGCCCACGCATACGGAATCTCTAGGTCCACTTGATGTCACCAAGTGGCAACATCCTCTTTCTATCTCTCTCTCTCTCTCTCTCTGATATCCAGTTACCACCTACTTGTCCCTTACAACTCAGCTCAGCTGTCACCTCTTCTGAAAAGCTGTCCTTGACCTGGCCCTCTCCCTTGGTTGAGTTAAGGCACCCCTCATCTCTGCCTACTTCTACTGTCATTTGTCTACAACCTCCATCCCCTCCTCCCAATACTGTGTTGAGAAAAACCCCAGGCTAGATGCACACTGTGTGGCATTTAAGCCCAGGCAGGAACAACCTTAAAGTAACTGGTGCTCAATAAACATGTATTGAACACACATTTAATCAATGTCAGTTCTTTTTGGTTCCATTGAAGTTAAAAACAAACAGTAATGAAGACCAACAAAGACTCTCTAGAGATGTGAAGTTCAGAGAGTGTAACTGGAAGACGTTGGTGACGAAACCAACAAAGCCCTGGCCACCACGGATCAGGGACCCATCTGAGAAAGCAGTGCTCATAAGGATGTCTGCACGTTGCAGCAGGCAATGGCTTCTCGCAGCCACACACAGATGAGTCTCCATTTCTCATTGCTTGGCCCCTGAACATCGCATCCTGGGAAGAGTCCCTCTGCCCTCTTTCTGCTCTCTCAATTCCGGCGAGAGGTGCATGCCCGTGCCTGGGAAGCGGTCTCCTATCAAAGTCAGCTTTTAGGAGATCAGGCTCAGAAAATGACTGTAGAAAGCAGGAAGAAGGCTTGAAGAGCTGTATGTGGATGGTGGACATTATTGTTGTAGATTGTTGTTGTAAATCTGCACACACACTACCCACTGAAAATTAGCCTCATTTGGCTCGAATGAAACAGGCTCAGCCCAAGGCCCTGAGCGTAACTCATCAGCCACTGGGGTGAATGAATGAAGGACAGACACATAAACCAGGGGTGAATGAATGAAGGACAGACACATAAACCAACTGGATGCTTTGTAATTTCCACCTGGACCAGAAACCCCCGTGTCCTTAGCTCAGATCTGGACCAGATGGTGTCTGGGTGCCCCTGACCTCTGAGGTCTCTGGTTCCCCAAGGTTGTGGGATAGAGTTGAGCCCTCCATCCGACAGGAATGATGAGATAGGACAGGAAGGGTGTTATGTCCTGTGACTGGGCTGGAACTTCCCAAGGGCTGGGATCTCAAAGATACCTTAAAGAGAGTAAGTGTCTCAAAGCAAGAAGTCATGTCTCACCAAACAGCACGTGTGCAATGCATCCACGTAACAGCACTTGGCCTCAAACACACACATGCACACACTGGTCTTCAGATGCGTGCTCACAGATCAGCCTTGTAACATTCATAGCCTAGAGGTGATCTTAGACCCACCTAGCATGGCTGGGGAGGCCTCAGGAAACTTACAATTATGGCAGAAGGTAAAGGGGAAACAGGTATGTCTTCACTCGCCTGTTTCCTGAGACATATGCCCAGAAGCACTCACCCCCACACCCACATGGCTCCCACGCAACTTCACACAGCTGCACACTCTGTCCCCATCAGCACGCACCCGTACGCCGCTCACTTACACATGCCTATGACTCATATATTCACACACACTACAACACCCACTTCCCCACACACGCTGCACATGCTGAAACTCTTGGAGACTTCTCTAGTTAGCTCGTTAAGTTAAACAGGAGAAACAAGTGTGTCATTACAGTAGAAATGCAACAAAAAAAAAATGACATTTTATTTTCAGATATGCTTTTAGTTGCCATGGCAGTCCCAGCACCATGGAAGTTGTGATTGGTGGTAAATGCATATTTCAAAAAGCAGTAATTAGCTCCCCATATGCAAAAACTTCTGAATATGTTGAGTCCCTTCTCTTGTCAGGTACCCCCCAAGGCAGTGTGGACATCAGAGCAAGGCACCCAGATGAGAACGCCAGGAGCTCTCTGCAAGGATGTTCCAGGCTGATGGTCACCAGGCTTCTGAGCCCAATACATTTAATGACTTGGAACCTGCCCACAGCTCAACAGGCGCACGGCACTGAAGGTGGCAGCTCCCTGTAAGGAACAATGGCTCCTGCTGCTCAGCTGGCCTCTGGTGCCCTCACTGCGTCACTCGGGATGTGCCAGAAAAACACAAAGCCAGGGGACCCAAAATGGAGCTGGCTCCTGCGGTCAGAAGCCATCTCTCCAGAATTCCCCTCTCCCAGTCACAGCTGCCTGCTGGCATAACAACGGGGGAAGCCAAACCGCCCTGCACAAGCCGGACTGACCACCCTTGGCCAACTAATGAAGCACCCCATGTTGGCATCTGCAGAGAAGACAGACCTCCATCTTTCCATTTAACTGGAAGCTTCTCCAAGACACAGGCACCTCCTGAGTCCTCACAGCCTTATGCATCTTGGGACCCAAGGTGCATTTCCCAATGAGCTTCCTTGTCCCCAAATTAACTGGCTACCTCATTTCCTGATGCGATTCCTAAGGACGATTAATTTCCAGAATTTGTCCTCTAAAGTCCATTTGCTAATTGCCTTTACAATCACCATCTGAAAGGTCAGCCGGGAGGAGCTGGATCTTTGAGCCTCAGTCTTGAAGTTAGAGCTTTGGGCTAATTCCTAGACCCACATGAGGGTCCTTATCAGCCTTTTTTTTGTTTTTTCGGTTTGTTTGTTTTTTTTTTTTTTTGAGACAGAGTCTTGTTCTGTCTCCCAGGCTGGAGTGCAGTGGTGTGATCCCTGCTCACTGCAGCCTCTGCCTCCCAGGTTCAAGCCGTTCTCCACCTCAGCCTCCTGAGTAACTGGGATTACAGGTGCACACCACCAGACCTGGCTAATTTTTGTATTTTCAGTAGAGACGGGTTTCGCCATGTTGGCCAGACTGGTCTCGAACTTCTGACCTCAAGTGATCCACCTGCGTCAGCCTCCCAAAGTGCTGGGATTACAGACATGAGCCACCAGCCCCTTGTCAGCTTTTCATTCCAATAGGTGACCTACCCACTTCCTTTAACACTGAAAATGTCCCTGGACCACTGGCCACTCTTTTAGGGCTCAGACCAGTAGGAGGCACTCTTACCCACCCAAAAAGTGATGCAGCCCTAGGTCTACCCTTTGAGTGCTCCATCACCTGCGTCACTTTTACCAACCCATAATATGCAGAGAATGGTGGAGTGATGCTGTTAAGAACATCGCTAATCAAATTAGACCATGCAGTCCAAATCCTGGCTGTGCCACTTAGGGGCTGTGTGACCTTGGGCAAGTGACTTAAGCTCTCTGGGCTTCAGTTTCCTGATCTGCAAAATGAACCTGATAATAACACCTACCTTTTAAAGTTATTGTAAAGTGTTAGGCACAGAACAGGTGCTACATATGCTAGCTACCTGATATGGTTTGGATTTGTGTCCCCACCCAAATCTCATGTCAAATTGTAATCCCCAATGTTGGAGATGGGGCCTGGTAAGAGGTGAGTGGATCACCGGGGTGGATTTTGCCCACTTTCATGCTGTTCTTGTGATAGAGTTCTCATGAGATCTGGTTGTTAAAAAGTGTGAGGTGCTTCCCTCCTCTCTTTTCCTCCTGCTCTGGCCACGTGAAGACATGCCTGTTTCCCCTTGGCCTTCCACCCAATTGTAAGTTTCCTGAGGCCTCCCCAGCCATGCTTCTTGTGTAGCCTGCGGAACTGTGAGCCCATTAAACCCCTTTTGTTTGTAAGTTACCCAGTCTCAGGGATTTCTTTATAGCAGTGCAGTAAGCAACAGACTAATACACTATCATTCTCCATTTTTTTCTTTTTGCACTAATAGATAGTGACTGAGCTCCTTCTCTGCTCAGATGGGTGCTGTTCCTGAGGGTATCCAAGAAGGCAGACTTTGATTCTCCCCTTCTGAGGCACTAGGTATGCAGATGTGCACTGTGTGGCATTTAGGCCCAGGCAGGGGCATCCTTAAAATAATTGGTGTTCAATAAACATGTATTGAACACACATTTAATCAATGTTAATTCCCTTTGGTTCTATATTGACGTTAAAAACAAACTGTAGGCCTGGCATGGTGCCTCACATCTATAATCCCAGCACTTTGGGAGGCTAAGAGGGGTGGATCACCCACGGTCAGGAGTTTGAGCCCAGACGAGCCAACATGGTGAAACTCCATGTCTATTAAAAAGAAACAAAAACAAAAATTAGCAGTGCGTGGTGGCTCACGCTTGTAGTCCCCAGCTACTCAGGAGGGTAAGGCACGAGAAAGAATCACTTGAACCCGGGAGGTGGAGGTTGCAGTGAGCCGAGATCACGCCACTGCACTCCAGCCCGGGCAACAGAGTGAGACTCAGTCTCAGAAAAAAATTAAAACACACACACACAGATAATAAAGACAAAGACTCTCTAGAGATGTGAAGATCAGAGAGTGTAACTGGAATATGTTGGTGATGTTGGTGACAAAACCAACAAGGCCCTGGCCATCATGGATAAATAATTTTTTGTATTAAATTTATAGGATACAAGTGCAATTTTGTTACATGCAAAGATTGCATAGCGGTCATGAAAAGACATACAAATTACCACCAATTATTTTCTTTTCTTTTTTTTTTTTTTTTTTTTGAGACAGGGTTGCACTCTGCCACCCAGGTTGGAGTGCAGTGGCGCAATCATAGCTCTCTGCAGCCTCGACCTCCCAGGCTCAAGTTATCCTCCCACCTCCAGCCCCCTGAGTAGCTGGGACTACAGGCGGGCACCATCACTCCTAGCTAATTTTTGTATTTTTTGTAGAGATGTAGTTTCACCATGTTTCCCAGGTTAGTCCCAAACTCCTGGGCTCAAGCAATCTACCCACCTCAGCCTCCCAGAGTGCTGGGATTGCAGGTGTGAGCCACCACACCTAGGCCCAAGTATACTTTTTTGGGGTGGGGGCTGGGGGGTGGCGGTGGAATGGTGTCTTGCTCTGTAGCCCGGACTAGAGTGCAGTGGCATGATCTCAGCTCACTGCAACCTCCGCCTCCCGGGTTCAAGCAATTCTCCTGACTCAGCCTCCCGAGGAACTGGGATTACAGGCACCCGCCACCGCTCCCGGCTAATTTTTGTATTTTTAGTAGAGACAGGGTTTCACCATCTTGGCCAGGCTGGTCTCGAACTCCTGACCTCATGATCTACCCGCCTCGGCCTCCCAAAGTGCTGGGATTACAGGCATGAGCCACAACACCCAGCCCAGTATACTCTTAAATGGATCTCTGTGCTTGTAACCCACGCACCAGATTGGTGGCTGAAGGCCACAGAGGCTGAAATGATGAGGTCCGCCAGTCCACTTAGACTGTATCCATATACCTCCCTTCCTCAGAGGCTGGCACAGCGTATACTCTTAAATCGATCTCTGTGCCAGCCTCTGAGGAAGGGAGGCATATTTCAGCCTCTGTGGCCTTCAGCAACCAAACTGGTACCTGGGTTACAAGCAGACTCAGCACACCAAAGTCTTTCATGGATTTGATCCCTTTTGAAGTGTCTAAAATTCCAATCACTGGGAGCAAGATTGAGCTGAAAATCTAATATTTGTGAATGGAGGAGGATGAGCCTGTGTTGTTTATGGGCATAAATAATTCATAAGCATGGGTTAAATGATTTTATTTAGTCTCTGGGAACCCCATGGAACAGTGGTTCCCAGGCTGTTACTCGAAGACCCAGTTCAAAGAATCACCAAGGAACGTTCCCTCCCTTTTAACCACGTTGGGCATCAAGTTAAGAGTCTTTTGCGGCCGGGCGCGGTGGCTCAAGCCTGTAATCCCAGCACTTTGGGAGGCCGAGACGGGCGGATCACGAGGTCAGGAGATCGAGACCATCCTGGCTAACACGGTGAAACCCCGTCTCTATTAAGAAATACAAAAAACTAGCCGCGCGAGGTGGCGGGCGCCTGTCGTCCCAGCTACTCGGGAGGCTGAGGCCGGAGAATGGCGTGAACCCGGGAGGCGGAGCTAGCAGTGAGCTGAGATCCGGCCACTGCACTCCAGTCTGGGCGACAGAGAGAGACACCCTCTCTAAAAAAAAAAAAAAAAAAGAGTCTTTTGCATCTTGTGGTCTCTGCTAGGTTTTACGATTGTTGAGGGCCACATTATAATCATAATTTTTTCAATGCTTGATAATGGTTTTGCCCGTGGTCCTTTCCTCTAAAACCCTGCAAAGACGCACCACATTTAACCCACAAGAAGAATTTATTTTTGTTATAAATGAACATAATTCTTTTTTGAAGATACCTTTTGGACGAAATGTTGCATGGTGCAGGTCATGCCATACGGTGTGTAATGAGGTATGAGTTGCTGACAAAAAAGAGGATGGGGGCAGAGCGTGAGCTCCAGCCTGCCCCAAAGCTAAGCCCTGCATTTGCTGGAACATGGGAGCCTGGAGCTCTTAAATATGTAAGAGAGGTTGTCACATCTACTCAACTGCTTACGAGCAATGAAGTCTCATCATTGCACTTGTGTTTACTGACTCTGCAGAGGTGATTGTTGGCCATCATCTTGAATATCTTAATACTAAGATGTATTCAAAAGTACACAAAAGAAATCTAAAACTGCTGATGTAGGATGTAGAAAATGTCCATGGAATTCCTTGAAAGATGCAAAAGCGAAATCCTTCTATGTGATGTAAAATGAAAACTTGTTTTCTCCCTATCTCTGTCCAAAACCAATTAGATATCACCATGAAAATAAAATACATACACAGTCAAAGCCAAAATTCTAAGCTGACATCTGAAAACTGAAATAAGCTTTTCAAATCACCTCCGTACAATTCTACTGCAGGTGAGACTTCTCAGGAGCCCTAACATCCCTTCGGTCCTGGCTTAGACTGACATAAGCAAAACATACTAAACCCTGGTTCTTCAAAGTGAAAACCAAGACCTATGAATGGCTCACAACGATAAAATTAACATTGAAAATCAGAATAAAATAGGGAACTATATATACTTCCTGAACATAAATACATACACCTCCACATCAGCTCACAAGCCAGCACCCTACTTTCCAGGAAACACTAGAAACTTTATTGCTAAACTCAGAAAAAATACAAGGATGTTCACTATCTCTGCTACTATTAACACTGTACTGTAGGCATTAACCAACATGATTAGACAAGCAATTAGAGGCATAAGATGGGAAAAGAAATAAAGTTATTTGAAAGTGATATGATTATATGTCTGGAAAATCCAAACGAATTCATGAAAAAACTATTACAAATAATAGGTGAATTTAGTAAAGCATTAGAATGTAAGACCAGCATACAGAACTTAATAGGAGATGTGTAGAAGCAATACTGAGTTAGAAGATAATGTATGAGCAGACCCTATTTATAATAGCAAACATATATAAATCAAAAGTTTTACAGATTTGAAAAAAATTGTATCAAAAGGAAAAAGCAAAGCAATTCCTTAAAATAGAAAATGAACTGGAACATACAAACACAACTGTATTTCAAGTTAATGGTTTAACTACAGAGAAAATCGTTTTTTTCAAGTTACTTTAAAACATAATATTTTGACTGAGCTTTCCAACTGAGACATAGTCTCAGGACAAAAAGAACCACAAAGAAATCATACATAAGAGATTCATGTAACATCATTAGGAATCAAGATTTTCTATGTTAGAGAAAAGAGCTGTAAATATAACAATTTTAAGGTTAAGTAAAAACTCTGAAATCTAGTCTGAATAAAAATATCAGTGTGAACTCATAATTTATTTTTGTCTTTAAAAAAATATGGACATGTCAGTTTTGTCACTGAAAAGACGTCAAGGTAATAAAACTCAGGCAATGAGCACCCAAATTGTAGTCTCTAAATACCATTTCCAGCTAAGTAACCAGTTCCATGGGAGGAAATACGAAAAGTCTTGTCAGGCCTAAAAGTGGATAAGCTCTCAATGATGCCAAATGATAGAGAAACCAACCGGAAGACATATGCAATGACCAAATATGGTACAACTCATTATCCTGAAAACTGACATGAATGTAATTGCTAAGGCATAAAGTAATTACTCTTTTAAAAGTAATAAGAAAAGAACCAAACAACTGTCCTGCCTTTTCTATACAGATTATATTACAGGATAACCAAACAGTTGATGAAGCAATTCTCTTTTAGAGAGGAATCATAAACCAATACAGAAAAAATCATAGATTAGAATGCCACCATAATCTGGAGCTTGTCTCCAGACTGTGAAAAGTACCCAGATTCTGGCTCCCAACCTGGCCCAGCCGTGACCCAGCCGTCACCTGCACACAGCTGAGCCCACCGTGCCCTTCAGTTTCTGTGCCCACCTGTGTGTGGAATTTATTCCTTCTGGTGGGTTCTTGGTCTCGCTGACTTCAAGAATAAAGCCATGGACCTCGCGGTGAGTGTTACAGCTCTTAAAGGTGGCGCGTCTGGAGTTGTTTGTTCCTCCTGCTGGGTTCATGGTCTTGCTGACTTCAAGAACTGAGCCGCAGACCCTCGTGGTGAATGTTAAAGGTGGAGCGGACCCAAAGAGTGAGCAGCAGTAAGATTTATTATGAAGCGTGAAAGAACACCACACCCACACAGTGGAAGGAGCCCCTGGTGAGTTGCCCCTGTGGGGGGGGGGGGGGGCGGGTCGCCAGCTTTTATTCCCTTATTTGGCCCCACCCATGTCCTGCTGATTGGTCCATTTTACAGAGTGCTGATTGGTGCATTTACAATCCTCTAGCTAGACACAGAGCACCGATTGGTGCATTTACAATCCTCTAGCTAGATCGAAAAGTTCTCCAAGTCCCCACCGACCCAGAAGCCCAGCTGGCTTCACCTCTCACACTCAGGTGCCGCTGCCAGAGGAGCAGCCCCAGCTCTTGTCCCCTCACCCTGCCCCCGTAAACCTGCTTTGGGAAAAACAAACTGGAACAATAAAAATGGCCCACATTCCAAATCAAGCCCTTGTCAAAGTCCCTTGTCTTCAGCCCAGGAAGTTCCTAGAAGCAGTCAAGCCACAGGACAGAGAAATATCTGGTGGCCCAGCTCTCCCTGGAGAATCCATCTCCCACCTCCAAAAGGAAGCACCCAGACCATGGAGGCCACAGCCCCAGGCCTGACTTTCCTGGTAGGATAATATTTAGGGTCACCATCTTTCTCCTGGGGCAGCTGGTCTAGCTCTGAGAAGGTTCTCTGATGGCTGTGCTGGCTCACTCTAAACCCACCTAGAGTAGGCCAGTGGCTGGTGGCCACCTTCAGACCTGGGCTCACCCCAGGGGTTTGCACTGATGGGCGCCCTGGCAGAGATCTGTTAGACACATGTGCGCACACACACTCTTACACATATGCTCACTTACACACTTACACATACACTCATACGTACACACTGACACTTGTGCCCACCCACTCACACACACACACTCATACACACATATACACTCACACACACCACACATACACACATACATTCACACACGCCTCACTCACACTTATGCACACACACACCACATGTACACACACACATTCATAAACACACTATCATACACTCACATCCACACATACACTCACATACACTCATCTACACACACCCACGAACATACACACTCATACATGCACACCACACATGCACATTCTTACACACATGTATACTCACATAGACTCATATAGCACACATGGACACACACATGTGCATACTCACACCACACATGCTCACATAAGCACACAAACTCACACATACACACACACAGATACACTAATAAACACACACATATGCACACTCACAAGCTCTTGCATGCACTCCTGCACACCACACACACTCACACACACACATATACACACTAACATATGCACACACTCATACACATATACACTTACACTTACTACACATACACATACAGACTCACAGTTATGCACAGTCACACACACAGTGCATAAACATGCACACACACTCATACACATATACATTCACACTCACACTACAGATACACATATACACTCACACTTATGCACACTCACATGCACAGCACATATGCACACACTCATACACGTAACAAACACACACACTACACGTACACACATACACACCACTCACAAACATTCCCACTTATGCATTCACGTGCATGGCACATACACACACACACTCATACACACATATACACTCACACACACCACACATACACACATACATTCACACACGCCTCACTCACACTTATGCACACACACACCACATGTACACACACACATTCATAAACACACTATCATACACTCACATCCACACATACACTCACATACACTCATCTACACACACCCACGAACATACACACTCATACATGCACACCACACATGCACATTCTTACACACATGTATACTCACATAGACTCATATAGCACACATGGACACACACATGTGCATACTCACACCACACATGCTCACATAAGCACACAAACTCACACATACACACACACACAGATACACTAATAAACACACACATATGCACACTCACAAGCTCTTGCATGCACTCCTGCACACCACACACACTCACACACACACATATACACACTAACATATGCACACACTCATACACATATACACTCACACTATCATATACACATATACACTCACACTTATGCACACTCACATGCACAGCACATATGCACACACTCATACACGTAACAAACACACACACTACACGTACACACATACACACCACTCACAAACATTCCCACTTATGCATTCACGTGCATGGCACATACACACACACA